>NC_064628.1:703552230-703910980 GCF_023864275.1 Schistocerca cancellata
GTATATTTCACGCAGAAAGTATTGAAGTACATAACGGCGAAAGCTGTTTCATAATCCACTCATAAAATTAAAATATTTCACTCAAAGCAAGAACGTTGTCAAATACAAGTCAAAGCGGCTTCTTCCTGAAAGTATGTCGTTTATTGCACATGACGTTTCTATAGGAAGAAGTAAGTAACGTGTGTGTATTCTGGTACTGTTGTATACTTATACTTCTTTGCGGCAGTTCTGGGTTCTGGAAACTTATAGAAACGTTGTACCTTCTGATAGCTATGTGTTTTTCTCATTTTCTCAGCCAATATTTAAAACTACTAAAAATGTGAATATAGAAATATTAGCAAATACTTCAACGTTACCTGTCATACAGAAAATTAATCTGGCACATCTGACACAAACCATGCTCTCTCAATTAAGTGTATTATAGGTAGTAGGTGGTAGCATTTGTGTATTTAGTGGTCGATAAACACAGTTTATCAATAAAATTGCGTTTCATCTTTTTTTTTGTAGGGTATTCTCTCTCGTTTCCTCCAATTCTCCCGCTTCGCACCATCAACGAATCTGAGTTCCCCATCCTCCTCCTCTTCCCTCTCTTCTTCCCCTCCCGCCGACTGCCCAGCTGAGATTCTGAATGCGCCCTTGGACGTAAACACATTAAGGAGAGGCACTGGAAAAACGAAAGAGAAGGAGAAAATCGCTGGAAGACGAAGATGGCTGTTTTTCTGTTACTGGGAGGCGGAAATGTTAAGACCTCCGCACAAGCAGAGGCAATACATCTCCGTATGCGTGCATAACACACGCCGGCCCTCACAGCAGACATTTCCTTTCTTCCAGCTGAATAAAATAATGCATGATATTTGCATTAATATCATCGGAAAAACACACTAAGGTCCGCATAACTGATGCAGTAAATGACGTAATCTGAAGTACTTGTGGAGTCGCGGTCGCGTAAACAAAACCCTGTGATATGCTACTTAACTAAAAACTAATCTTAAATCTGTATTTAACGGAGTGGAATTCGTGCCACTGTGAAAAATTACACACTTACGACATATTTCTAAATCTGCAGATAAATTCGGTGTAATGCGGATATGGATAACGAATCGTTCATCTTGCACGCTACTCGCAAGTTGAATACGAAGTGGGAAAAAAAGAAAAAAACGAAAATAAGGTTATTTATTTTTCCTCCGTGAAATGAGCACTGCAGTGCCTCCATATCCTTCAGACCTGTCCCTGAGCAATTCGTCGTAACCAGGCTATATTGCCCACACTGAAACCCGAGAAACGTGGATCGGAGGCGAAAACCTTTCGAACTACCAGCTTTCTTTTGTGTTGACTTAGGCTCTTGCCAAGAATAGTCAAACACAGACTCCATTTTTGACATGGAGAGCACGGTACATTGCCACTGTTGCAGATGAGTTTCAGGAAAGGTAACGGTACCGACGCAAAGCGACTGTAACACTGACGATACACTTTGAGAGTGAGCGCCAACAGGTACGTTGCAGCAGTATTTATGGGGTTGAGGGAGCGGCCTCGAGTTCCTGGAAGATAATACTGAACGAATAGACATGCCAGACATTCTTGTTCGAAAATCTAATCTGTCTTTTAAGATATACGAAATTCATTATCACGGTAAAAAACAAAACTGTTGCTGCTATGGAAACTAGTAACGGTCCACCATAAGGATAAACACTACCGCACTTACTGCTTAGTACACATTACCGGAAAAAAATATGCAACACAAGGTCAGTTTAGCGACAAGTGATGTAACGGGTAGTTATCATTGTAGGAGAATATGATAACTAATTCAGACCAAACCAAACACACATTTCAGTGTGAAGGGTGCCCAAACAGCTGCATCAATACACAGTGTGCCCAGCTCTGGTGGGGATTCAGTCGTGTGTTCTCGCATGGAAATGATCATAAAGATACAAACAAACCCATTGGGGGAACATCTGCAACTGAGCATCGTAAGAGACATGAAAATCACTGCTTCAGTTGTATGGCTTTTATTTTTAACTCACGACATGTTTCAGGTTAATATAGGCTCTCCTCAACCCATCCCCTAACACTTTCAAAGATAAGTCGATGACATTTTTTACTTCTTTACCAACACTTAAGTGCAACTTTTTCAAAAAGATTTCGATAAAATGCACACCAATATCCAGTGTATGCCTACGTCAGAACACCTCTCTGGCTTCACTCTTCCATTTCTGGATCTGGAAATAACATTACAAGACGGTAAATTTCATTGTAATAAATTCAGGGAACAAACTAAGATTAGTTCTATCATGAATTGCTCTTTTGACCACTAAGAGCAACATAGAATGGCTGCTCTCCGTGCAATGCTTCACTGCGGTAATCGAGTGCCGCTCTCGGAACAAGATTACCAGCCAGAAGTGGATACAATTAAATTCATAGCACATGCTAACGTCTATCAGCCGAACGTTATTGATGTTCTTATTCAGCAAATGCAATCGAAAGCCTCAACAACCATTACCAGAGTACCCTAACACCCATTAAAAAAGACTACGTCGGAAAAATTTATTTTACGATCCCGTACGTAGCTATTATGTCTGATAGGATTGGTAAATGGTTCAGGAAAGCCTTCTATGCGTCCAATAAAGCCAGATATGCATTGAAACGCCACGAAACTAGAGAATAAAATCGCTACGCTCATCAGGTATCTATCGGACTGAATATGGCGATTGCCCGTCAATACGTATAGGCCAAACCGGCCGGTCCTTTAATATACTCTTACGTTTCAAAGAATACAAAGATCTCAGCAATTGTAAATCAGGCCTGACCAACCATATGAAAAATTATAGTCTTTCTATCTCATATATAAACATGGACTGCAGTATTTTACATTTTCAGACTAAGGGCCGTGTTTTAAATATTCTAGGGGAAATTGAAATTCTCCACGGAAATAATCGTAATCTGTTGTGCACTTCGAGTTAACAAACCACGCTTAAGCACACAGGCCTATTGAATGAGTTTTCTTTCTTGAAGCAGCGTCCGACTTCACCCCTTCCTCTTTCTAGTTTCTGATAATTAAGCGTTCCAGCTGCGTGCTTTTAACGGATTTATTAATTTTTCGTTATGTGATATTACTGGAACTTTGCTAAATACGTAGCCACTAAATGGCTTCACGCTTACGCAAAAACTTTATGATTCAGTTTATTTTTGTTCTGCACACTTTTAAGAATTCTACTTCCATTAAAATTCTGTACACTTCCAGCGGTTTTATTAACTTTTGATTAGAGCATACTACCGGAGCTTTGCTAAATATATATTCGTTTTGTTTCTTCATTTTAATATATTCACTAATCTTTCAAAACTTGTCTTATTACGCTTTTATACGCGCCTTTAGTGTCATTTGAATCTGGGCCTTCACACTGATCACTAATTAAACTGCCCAGAGCAAAAAAGGAAGTGGTAAACAGATGTGAAAAAATTATTAACCAGCTTCGTGCAGTAAATAAGGTAGCAATTGGTGTGCCGACTACAAGACAAATATTTACCGCTCTCCCTTACGCTCCCAGTTTGGCTATAAAAATCTGTTTTTTCGGTAGTCTCTCTTATCCTATTAGAGAGGTTAAAGAAATGCCAGTCTGAAGCTATAAGATCATTTCTTGGAGCTGTGATCTCAACCCCAACACATGTCCTGTTAGTCGAATACTTAAGCCATAAATTTCTAAAGAGACGAACCCAATTCTCCAGTGATGCCCTCTTGGACGATGACTTGGAGTTATTCTGCTATTTCATCAGTTGGTATTAGTTCAACGGGAATTTCGTTCCGAGAGAATATTGGGATGGTATGGTATTCCTCGTATACACAGACGAGCTAAGACATTATGACCCCTGCCCACCACTAGACTTTGGCACAAGTGACGCGGTAAAGAAAGTATATAAGCGGATCAGAGACGAATGGGAAAGCAATCTAGTGACGATAAGGGCAGCAAATGGAAAATATATTCACATAAGCGACTCTGACAAAGCGGTGTCTTTAAACGAGCACCTCGGATACGGCGAAGCTGGCCGGCTGTTGAAGTGCTACTGTGTCAGCATCTACTGAATCTGGTTGAAGCATGGCGAAACCACGAACTGAAGGCAAGGTGTTAGACGTCCACGCATCATCACATAACGCTGAGGTCGGTTGCTTGCCTGCTCAGTAATGCAAGACAGGCGGCGATCCGTGGCAGATCTGACGACAAAGTACGAGTACAACCCTGGTGCAGGCACAAGTGTTTCGAATCACACCGTACAGTGCACATTCTTGAACTTGGGGCTCCACGGCAGAGGTCTCCTACGTTTTCCCATGTTGACCCAACGACATGGTCAGTTACGATTGCAGTGGGCACGAGATTATCGGGATTGGCCTGTGCATTAATGGAAACGTTTCACCTGATCGCATAAATCACGTTTCTTGTCATCTATGCGAACGACTGTTCGAAATGTATACCCTGACCGGTGGGGCCACTGGAAATATTCGCCTGGACATCCCTGATACCCTTGCATCCTTTCATAGATGGTGTCTTTTGTAATGGCGTTAGCAATCCAGCAGGATAACTTCACGTTTCACATGGCCAGACCAGTGCTACAGTAGTTTGAGAAGCATACATCGGGAACGCTATCAGGCGCCAGATCCGCACCGCAAACCACAGGCCAGTAATTTAGGGGGAATTGCGTGACCTGAGTCAGAAACCTACCAAGGACTTGCCGAATCCACGCCGTTGTATTGCGTTCCAGTGGAGAACCGATACATTATTAAGCAGGTGATCATAATGTGCCGGCCGGGGTGGCCGAGCGGTTCTAGGCGCTACAGTCCGGAACCGCGCGACCTCTACGGTCGCAGGTTCGAATCCTGCCTCGGACATGGATGTGTGTGATGTCCTTAGGTTAGCTAGGTTTAAGTAGTTCTAAGTTCTAGGGGACTGATGACCTCAGAAGTTTAAGTCCCATAGTGCCCAGAGCCATTTGAACCATTTGATAGGAATGTTTTCGCTCGTCGGTGTATACTCACCGGCGTCCACTCAGAGAACATTACCGTTTGAGCGGAAATTTTGCGACTCCATCATTGGTTGCGTTTAGACTGAGGTGACAGAAGTCATGGGACAGCGATATGCACATATACAGATGGCAGCAGTATCGTGTACACGAGGTATAAAAGAACAGGGCATTGGAGAAGCTGTCACTTACACGCAGGTGATTCATGTGAAAATATTTCCGCTGTGATTATGGCCACACGACGGAAATTAACAGACTTTGAATGCGGTATGGTGGTTGTACATAGACGCATGGGACATTCTATTTTCGAAACAGTTACGGAATTCAATATCCCGAGATTCACAGCGTCAAGCGTGTGCTAAGAATACCAAATTTCAGTCATTACCTCCCAACACGGACAACGCAGTGGCCGACGGCCTTCAGTTAACAACCGAGAGCAGCAGCGTTTGCGTAGAATTGTCAATGTTAACAACAAACAACATTGCGTGAAATAAGCGCAGAAATCAATGTAGGACGTACTGCGAACGTATCAGTTAGGACAGTGCGCCGAAATATGGCGTCAATGGCCTACGGCAGCAGACGACCGGCGCAAGTGCCTTTGCTATCAGCACGAAATAGCCTGCAGCGCCTTTCATGGTTTTTTGACCATATCTGTTGGACCCTAGACCACGGAGAAACAATGGCCTGGTCAATTGAGTGCGGATTTCAGTTCGTTAGAGCTGACGGTAGGGTTCGAATGTGACTCAAACCCCATGAAGCCGTGTACCCGAGTTTTCAACGAGGCACTTTGCAAGTTGGTAGTGGCTTCATAATCGTGTGAGCTGTGTTTTCATGGAATGGACTGGGTCCTCTGGTCCAACAGAACCTTTTAGAGACCATATGCAGCCATTCATGGATTTAATGAAATTTGTATGGACGACAATGCGCCATGTCACCGGGGCACAATTGTTCGAGATTGGTTTGAAGAACATCCTGAACAATCCGAGCGAATGATTTGGCCACCCAGCCGTCCGTAGTGGCCGAGCGGTTAAAGGCGCTACAGTCTGGAACCGCACGACCGCTACGGTCGCAGGTTCGAATCCTGCCTTGGGCATGGATGTGTGTGATGTCCTTAGGTTAGTTAGGTTTAAGTAGTTCTAAGTTCTAGGGGACTTATGACCACAGTAGTTGAGTCCCATAGTGCTCAGAGCCATTTGAACCATTGTTTTGGCCACCCAGATTTCCCAGCATTAATCCCATCGAACATTTATGGGAAGTGATCGAGAGGTCAGTCAGTGCACATAATCGTGCACCTGAAACACTAACGTAGTTACGAATGTTTGAAGAGGCAGAGTGGCTCAATATTTCTCCAGGGGACTTCCAACGACTTGTTGAGTGCACGCCACGTCGAGTTACAGCACTTTGCATGGCAACAGGAGGTCTGACAGGAATAGAGGACCTGTCTTTAATGCAAACGGCAGAAACAGAGTTGAGCTCTATGAGTTGCTAATGTGATTTCGCTAGCTTACAAGAGAACTTACCAAGGGTTGCGCAATGCACTGCGCCAAAATGCAGCTGCACAAAGAAAGGTATAAACTGAATAATGACGCTATTGTTATCGCTGAGGATTTTACTGCCATCTTAGAAGTTATAAAGCTTTCTGCCCGACTCGAAACCTGCAACTGTCTTGCAAAAATACCTGAGGAAGGGACACTCAGTGTGATACTGATATTGATACTAACTGATGGTGCTAAAAATATGTCTATTGACCGCGAGAGGATATCACATTCTTTTTGTCTTTGATATAGTCACATATCAAGGTAGCAGGCAATGAAACAGCTGATTTCTTACGAAGAAAGCTACTACAGTGGTAAGATAGCACACTAAGTCTCAGCCAGGGACGGGAATTGTTAGCTGTTATATCCCACGTGAAGTTTAACCACGTTCAATTTAAACAAGGCTGCTGTAATATCAATATCATATCACCTCCTCGGTGCGACAGTAGTGACGAGCAAGACCTAGCCCATATATTCTTTGGGTGCGTATACCGGACGACCTAGTCAACAGCGTTACCAAGGAAACTAACTACCGGCTCATTCCCTGTACAGTTAGTATCAAAAGATATTTTAATGTCAGGAAACTATAGACCTCTTACCAATTCCTGGAACTGTAGAAAGAATGGAGACGTCCTGCCGCGACACGTTACTGCATCTGAACGTGCTAACTCCATAACTTGCATGAACGTTTGATAAACAGCGAGATTTAATCCTAACAGTTTACACTAGGTGGTTCGCTGATTGTTGGAAGAGAGATCATTTTACCTTATGCATTCTAAAGATGTCTCCATGTCCCCACTGGAATTTCCCTACGTAAGTCGCACCTTCTAACATAACTGTTAACAACGAGATCGCTTCTATTATCACTTTAATACTGCAAAAAGTTTTTGATGTAAGAAAAGTGGGGTACCACCTTATTTATTTGTCCATATGTGTTAAACAAGAAATAAACTTACATCTGGCAATTTGATAAAACACTGCCGAGAGCCAGCAAAAAGTTAAAAGTCAAATTTACGGTAGCGATTTCAAATCTCAATATCGCACTCGAACAATATCGCTGTCTTGTTTTGAGACTCGAGTAATATGTCATCAAATGTTGCGCGAGGTGCTTTTAACATTTGATGAAATCTTCTCAAGTTATCAACCGAGTCGCCGTTATGTGGTCGCAAAGCTTCGATGAGTTTCCTACTTGTTATCTTCAGGCGAGAACTCGACTCAGCTCATAACACGAGATCATTTCATGAATGAAAGTCCCCGAGAAACCTAGCATTCTCTCACTTTTAAGATTTATTTCTCTTTTAACTGTGAACCTGTATATGTGATAAATAGCTACGTGTTAATATCACCGAGCTCTGAGGTTGACTTCCTAATGAGCAACCGTACATCGAAGGTCGACCATCTACGTCGACATTAGTCACGTTAAATTGATTAATTATTATCTTTCGAAAGTTGTTTTCAATAAGTAATGTTACAAACATGAATCATCAGCATGAGTAAGAATTCCAGTATATGAATACGTACAAGCTAAATTCATGAAACATGAATCAATGATTTTAATGTTGGAATCTAATTTTAATATCATTTGCTGTACTTCGTCATGGCTGCAAAATTTCATTACTGTTACATATAAGAGATACACGTTACTTATGTGAGGATGGTCCCTGATCGATACTCATTACACAGTACCGGCTGAAAGTAGTTCCGGTAAGCAACCATAGCGGAGTCAACAGACAAATGGGAAGTTCATACACCCACAACCTCAGCAAGAACGCTACTGCACTATCTAGGTAACAACGAATGGCCTGACAGGAGAAATGGACATGCTAGCATGGCCATACGTATTTGAAAATCAACCAGGATTGGAAGTTTTCAGATATTATAAAAGCAGTAAGGGAAAGTAAAAACAACGTGACAAGACACTTTGTGAACAAGGAACTAGTAGCCATTGGCGTGTTATAAATAAGGGATCATCACAAGTATGAACAGTAGTATGATAGCCATCCCAGTACAGCAGCAGTCAGATTTCATCGTCCAAGCTTTGACACTACAATACTGAGTGCCACGTAGCAAGAGGTAATCTACGAGGAGAAATGTGTTCCATTTCGCAGAGCACCTGACTTAGACGAATATAGAGCTACATAAATACTGGGTGTCTTTATGTGTCAATTAATAGAAGAATAAGAGCTGTCTACGCCTTACTCTTTTAGTGAGCTGATGTATGTGCTTCTATCAAGAATCAGAACAATTGTGGCATACTATTCGTCTCTGACAGAGCTTAGTTATTCAGAGGATAGGCTGAGATGTACGTATTCTCTGCAAGTAAGCAGACACGGAACAGTATTCCTATCAGTGGGTCATAAACTAACATTATTAGAGTAATCAGAACAGTTTTCTTCTCATTCAACTCTTGAAGAACTAGGCTTACGATCCATAAGAGGAAAGTCACTAAAAATGCCTATCGCAGTAAGGTATTTACGTGAAATTAACTGCTGAACTGTTTAAACAAAATGTGTTTGAAATACATAAAGGTAGCTAGTATGATAGAGAGGTGCTACAGACGAAAACTGAAAATTGGGTGGACTGTTAAGATAAGGAATGAGGAGGATCTAATCAGAATGCGAGAGAAAATGAGTACACGAAGTGAGACAATAAAGTAATGAGACTGATTTTCTTTGCAAGATGTGGCAACCTTGAAGGCTTGCGTAGGCACAATACCTTTGACCTTGGTCTATAAGCTGCTTTTAGGCCAAGCGGCACATCGATGCAATTGCTCAGTCGTGAGTTGTGCTGTAATAAGTTAACATGTATTTGCGTCTCTCGTCACGGAAATGGAACCGCATAATATTGCGCAACGGTATGCCATTTCTTTTTGCGTTAAATTGGGTGAAAACGCGACGACGACTTACGGTAAGCTTCAGAAGGCTTTTGGAGAGGAGGTTATGTCAAGAGCTTAAGTTTTTCGTTGGTATAAAATGTTTAGTGAAGGCAGAAGGAATGTTGAAGACGAAGACCGTAGTAGATGACCATCAACCTCACGGACGGATGTCAACTTGACCAGGGTGCGTGAACTCGTACGATCTGATCGAAGATTATCTGTGAAAATGATTGCAGAAGAACTGAACATCAATCGAGAAACTGTTAGTCTAATAATAACTGAAGATCTTGGTATGAGAAAGATTTGTGGAAAAATTGTCCCCAAAAATCTCACACCACAACAGCGAGAAACACGGAAGAATGTGGCAGCCGATCTGTTACAGCGTAAGGAAATCAATGCGTAGTTGTTTAGCCGTGTTATCACTGGTGATGAAAGTTGTTTTTTTTTTCAGTACGATCCAGAGACAAAACGCCAAAGTTCGCAATGGTGCTCAAAGGGATCACCCAGACCAAGAAAGCTCAACTGTCAGAGTCAAAAGGGAAATGCTTGCTTGTATGCTTCTTTGATTCCAAGGGAACTGTTCATAAAGAGTGGGTGCCTCCTGCACAAACAGTTAACCAATATTACTACAAAGAAATTTTAGAAAGACTTCGTAAAAGAGTTCTTCGTGATGGTGTCAACATTGCTGATAATTAGATTCTGCATCACGAAATGCGCCATCCCACATTGCTCTGTCAAGTTTCAGCATTACCACAGCCGCCGTAATCACCAGATATCGCTCCGTGCGACTTTATTCTATTTCCAAGAGTCAAAATGTCGGTCATGGGACACCATTTGCAAACAACACAAGATGTCCAAAAAGCTGTGACGAGGGTCTTGGCGGATATTACAGAAGATGAGTTCCAGAAATGTTACCATCAATGGCAGAAGCGCTGGAAAAAGTGTGTGCAATCAGAAGGAAACTACTTTGAAGAAGACAACACTAAACTTGACTAAAACGGTAAGCAGGTAAGCAATTTTTTTTCACATCAGTCTCAATGCTTTATAGTCGTACCTCGTATGAGAAACACTGAGAAGAAGAATGGACAGGATGACAGGACATCAGTTAAGACATCAGGAAAGACCTTCTGTAGTACGAGAGGGAGCTATAGAGAGTAAAAACTGCAGAGGAAGGCAGAGACTGGAAAACATCCAGTAAATAATTGAGGAAGTAGGTTACAAGTGCAACTATGAGATGAAGAGGCTTGCGCAGGAGAGGAATTCGTGGCGTACTGCATCAAACCAGTCAGAAGGCTGATGATCAAAGAAAGATAATAATCCTGTCCATACCCCTCACCTGTCCTAAGTAACTTAAAAAGGCGTACACTTCCTTTCACTTCCTACTATGTTACAAAGGAGCCAGCCCACAAAGCACTTCCTTTCAGGTCCTTTCCGCAACCAATAGGGATACGACAGTTTGTACACTATTTATTAAGCTACTGTACTTATGTAGCTGTCTACTATGTACAGTCTAATTTTATTTCATTCAGATGTAGTAGATATGTGCTTCGAAACGATTCATCCAATTTGATCTGCCACATGAATGAAAACAGAAACATTGCACATGAAAGTTTTCATCTACTTTTGACAAATGTTCCTCTGGACGCACGACAAACAGCAATACGATAGTCAAACTCGTCCCATACTTTTTCGAGTGTACCTGGAGTTATTGCATTCACTGATGTTGCTTTGCGGCGTCGAAATTCATCCAAGGTTGCTTGGAAGGAGAGGCATGTAAAAGACGCGAAAAATCACTGTCCGTCAGATCAGGGGACCTTTGAGGCCTATGATGCAGTGCGAGATTCGTACGCCACTTAACGGTCGATCCATCGTCGAGGCAGATCATTGTTAAGAACCATTCTTACGCGCAGTTGCTAATAAGATGATGTTCTTCCCTGTTCAAAAATGAAATTTTCGGCTTTCTCACAATTGTAGAAAAAACCAGATCTCCAGCTTACCCACATACTTGATATCTGAAACATGCGGGCTAGCGAGCGACCTATGTGCACGAAGGAGGCCGCGACTGGCAATCGTATACAACTTTATCAGAAGTATCTGAACACCTACTAATGGACAGTTATAAACAAAATATCCACGGGTGTGCTGCCGGTCTATAGTGTCCAACGGGCACAATATTTCGGCGATCAAACATGTCGCCATCATCAGGTGAACTGACGGACTGAGCTCCTGTGAACGTGCCGGCACGGAGATCCGTACGCTATGGCTGCTCATAGGGAACTGGGTTTGGTCGCGGCGGCGGCCGATTTAAATACCCTCCGCCCGCGGCGCGCTCCCTCCGCCGTCCGCGCCCAGCGCCACGGTCGCGCGGTGGAACAGATTGCGACGGCATCTGAGATGACGTCGGTGTGATGGCTCTGTCCGCCGTGGTCGTCACAACTATACGTCTGCTCGATTTACTCTTGATTAACCCGATCGCTGGTTCCCAAGCCTTGCTAAGATTATAGCCACCGGGACTGTGGCTATAATCTTAGCAAGGCTTGGGAACCAGCGATCGGGTTAATCAAGAGTAAATCGAGCAGACGTATAGTTGTGACGACCACGGCGGACAGAGCCATCACACCGACGTCATCTCAGATGCCGTCGCAATCTGTTCCACCGCGCGACCGTGGCGCTGGGCGCGGACGGCGGAGGGAGCGCGCCGCGGGCGGAGGGTATTTAAATCGGCCGCCGCCGCGACCAAACCCAGTTCCCTATGAGCAGCCATAGCGTACGGATCTCCGTGCCGGCGCGTTCACAGGAGCTCAGTCCGTCAGTTCACCTGATGATGGCGACATGTTTGATCGCCGAAATATTGTGCCCGTTGGACACTATAGACCGGCAGCACACCCGTGGATATTTTGATTATCAAATACGCCGGGAGAAACTCAAGAATCACGACAGTTATAAAGGTTGTGCGCATCCTTCGCCTTCACGACGGCTTGAATTATCCTGGCGACTCTTCCAGAGAAGTGTCCGAAAGCCTGTAGAAGAGTGGTAGCCCACTCCTACTGAAGTGGCAAAACCACTGTTGTTTCGAACATGTCCGAAGGAACAGACACTACGTATTCGTATAAAATCTGAGAGGATTTGACGCTGGAGTCTGGAGCGAAGACGACAATTTGTCTTATCCGATACAAGTTCATTGAGTTGAGGTCGGAACCCGTGGAAGGCAATTCCATATCAGGAATGTTATTGTTCACAAATCATTGCCTCACAGATGCCGCTTTTTGACAAGATGGATAGTCATGAGGAGACAAATAATCATCGTCACCGAGTTGTGCCTGTTCTGTACGCAGCACATAGCGCTTTAAAATGTGTTCACATACTTCCACGTTTTCTTAAGCCTAAGAACGAGACCACACTGTAACCACGAAAAACAGTTCCACACTGTAACACAAGCTCCTTCGTATTTCACCGTTTGCATTACATATGATGATGTAGATAAATGTAAATTAATGCAGATGAATAGGAAAAAGAATCCCGTAATGTTTGAATACTCCATTAGAAGTGTAGCGCTTGACACAGTCACGTCGATTAAATATTTGGGCGTAACATTGCAGAGCGATATGAAGTGGGACAATCGTGTAATGGCAGTTGTGAAGAAGGCGGATAGTCGTCCTCGGTTCATTGGTAGAATTTTGCGAAGATGTGGTTCATCTGTAAAGGAGACCACTTATAAAACACTAATACGACCTATTCTTGAGTACTGCTCGAGCGTTTGGGATCCCTATCAGGTTGGATTGAGGGAGGACATAGAAGCAATTCAGAGGCGGGGTGCTAGATTTGCTACTGGTAGGTTTGATCATCACGCGAGTGTTATGAAAATGCTTCAGGAACTCGGGTGGGAGTCTCTGGAGAAAAGGAGGCGTTCTATTCGTGAATCGCTACTGAGGAAATTTAGAGAACCAGCATTTGAGGTTGACTGCAGTACAATTTTACTGCCGCCAACTTATAATTCGCGGAAAGACCACAAAGATAAGATAAGAGAGATTAGGGCTCGTACAGAGGCATATAGGCAGTCATTTTTCCCTCATTCTGTTTTGGAGTGGAACAGGGAGAGAAGACGCTAGTCGTGGTACGAGGTACCCTCCGCCACGCACCGTATGGTGGATTGCGGAGTATGTATGTAGATGTAGATGTAGATGGCAAGTAACATTCTTCACGCCAGATCCAAATTTTTCCATATGATTTCTACAGGGTATAGAGTGATTCGTTATTCCAAACCACTGTCTTCCAGTCACCTACTGAGCAGTGGCGTCGCTCTATACCCCACATCAAGCGTCGCTTAGTACCGACTACACAAATGTGAGGCTTATGCCCAGCTGCTCAACCACTGTATCCCATTATTTTTAACTACCTACGCACAGTCAGCATATCAGGTGGATTTCTGGTAGCGCTGTGGAACTCACTAATGATTCCTTTCTCTTACTTCGTGGTATTTTTAAACTACTCTTCGCAGGGCTCGACGGTGCCTGTCGCTACATGGGGTCTGCTTGGCCTTGGTTTAGCTGTATATGTGTTTCTTCTCGTGTCCACTTCATAACCACATTACCAACAGCCGACTTGGACAGCTTTAGAAGGGTTGAAATGCCCATGATGGATTCGGTACACAAGTGATACCCTATGACAGGTTCACGTTCGAAATCAGTGAGCTCTCTTGAGCGACCCATTCTGCTGGTACTGCTTCCCTACTGAGAAGATGATACTCTACGCGTCCTTTTATACTGGCGGATCCGCCTCCCCTGACATCTAGTGCTCAAGTCCCCATTGATAAGGGGTGTCTGGATACTTTTGATCGTGTAATGTGTGAAGTGGCGACTTGGGACTCTCGTCAACGCAACCTTTTAGTTTCAGTGCGAAAATCAAACTTTACCGCAAGTTTCTACACTCGCATAAAAAATAAAGTCTTGCCAAATCAGATGAATGTTTTTAAAACACCCTGAGTACGTAGATAACTGGCTGGGGTCACCGAAAGCCTACAAAATGGAAAGAATGAAAGATACTTCTGGTGGTGAATCGATAGCATGGCAAAGTTAAACTCTGCTTCATGGGTCACAGTTTTGAATTTACATAAGCTGTCCACGGTTATAGCTATGTGTTTTGTTAATAACCAAACTTTTGATACTACTGAAAATTAAAGTTAACTAGCACACCTGAATCAGTGTTACAGTTCCAAGCACCAAGCACTATAAGGCTTCTACATTGAACCGCCAAAGTAACTGGTGTAGGCACGCATAATCAATTACACAGGTATGTAAACAGGCAGAATACGGCACTGCGGTCGGCAACGCCTATATAAGACAACGTGTGTCTGGCGCAGTAGTTAGATAGGTTACTGCTGCTACAATGGCAGGGTACATGATTAAGTGAGTTTGAACGTGGTATTACAATCAGCGCCCGAACAATGAAACACGGCTGTAGCCGGAAAAAGATCCTGCAAGAACGGAACCAGCGACGACTGAAGAGAGTCGTTCAATGTGACAAAGTGCAACCCTTCCACAAATTGCTGCCGATTTCTATGCTGGGTCGTCAGCGATTGTCAGCATGCGAACCATTCAATGGAACATCATCTATATGGGCTTTCGGAGGCCGCTCGTGTACCCTTGATGACTGCTCGACACAAAGCTTTACTTCTCGCCTGGGCCCGTCAACACCGACACTGAACTGTTGATGACTGGAAACATATTGCCTGGTCGGACGAGTCTCGTTTCAAATTGTATCGAGTGGATGGACGTGTACAGGTAATGAGACAACCTCATGAATCGATGGCTCCTGCATGTCAGCAGGGGACTGTTCAAACTGGCGGAGGCTCTGTAATGGTGTGGGGCGTGTGCTGCTGGCTGATACGCCTAGATAGGATTCTGACATGTGATGTACGTAAGCATCCTGTCTGATCACCTGCATCCATTCATGCCCATTGTGCATTCAGGCGGACTTTGGCAATTCCAGCAGGAGAATGCAACATCCCACAACTCCAAAATTGCTACAGAGTGGCTCCAGGAACACTCTTCTGAGTTTAAACACTTACGCTGGCCACCAAACTCCCCAGACGTGAACATTATTGAGCATATCTGGGATGCCTTCCAACGTGCTGTTCAGAGGAGATCTCCATTCCCTTCTACTGTTACGGATTTATGAACAGCCCTGCAGGATTCATGGTGTCAGTTTCCTTCAGCACTACTTCAGTCATTAATCGAGTCCATGCCACGTCGTGTTGCGGCACTTCTGCGTGCTTGCGTGGGCCCTGCACGATATTAGGCAGGTGTACTACTTTCTTTAGCTCTTCAGTATAATTATTAAGGGGAAAGTTATTAATTTCGAGCTTTGTGTGTGTGTGTGTTTGTGTGTGTGTGTGTGTGTGTGAGAGAGAGAGAGAGAGAGAGAGAGAGAGAGAGAGAGAGTGAGTGTGTGTGTGTGTGTGTGTGTGTGTGTGTGTGTTTTCGCTGCTCCGAAAGTATCACATCCAATTTCGCAATGTAATACTGATTGTATTAAGATTTAAGGAAGGTGTAATTAACTAACCAACTATGAGATTCTCTGAATCTACTTACCCGCGTACTGTAATTCTGTCCCAGATATTAACTTCATTTTCTTTTGACTCATAACAAGCTTGCAAAACATATGTTTTCAGAAAACCCGCAAATTAGTTGCGCGCGTAACGCAGTTGTGAGCCGCCGTTTTTGTATTTAATGCAAGGAAAAAATAGGGTTAGAAGGTGTGAATATGCAGGAGAAAGGAGTGGCTAAGGGAAAAGAGGGACGCGGACGAAAAGACTGCCAGAGTACCAGATGTCTCGAGGGAGTGAAACATGCAGACCAACAAGCAATCAGCAAGATTAGCCGCCTGTATGCTTGTATAATGGACATCCGCTCCTACCTTAGACAGTTCTTTCGATCTCGACTGAAATCAGTAACGGAAGATATTTACCGTAATACAAACGAAAAGAGACTCAGGAAGCACCAATTCATTGATACACGAAATCTAAAGTAGTCGCTGGGCCACTTCCGCGTAAAAAAAAAAAAAATAAAAATAAAAATAAAAATAAAAATAAAAAAACTCTTTATATGTTTTCAGTGTCAGTGTGGAACATTTAGAGATGCGAAAATTTGCCCTCATATGACTCATTTAGGTGACTGTACTTCTTTAGCTTCCACGTGAGTGTCTGAATTGATACGCTTGATAAAAAAATTATTTTTCAGAGTAAGCTCCATGGATCTTACTGAATTGGTGCTATGGTACTCCAGACGTTTTTTGAACTTCATACAACAAAGAAGCATTAATGGTATCGAATGCAGACGTGGAACGGAGAGAGAAATTCCAAAGGCAAGTCATCGACGTCGCAGTTTATTGTGGAGATTTGACATGGACTATGAGTATACTGGAGACGAACCAAGTGTGAAGGTTGTCACGCAGTGCTACAGAATTATGTAAACTGTAAAGTACTGTGAGATGAGGTGCTCAATAAAATAGGCAAGGAAACGAGAATATGCAAAAATCTTACCAGTAGAAGAGGTAAGGTATTGGGTGGCGAAATAATAATTAACTTGCCACTGGAAGGATCAGTGTAAGGGCAGCTTTGTGGGGCAAGGCTTAGCCTAGGGTGTAAAGAACAGATTTCCGACAATACTGAGTGTAGTACTCAGGCAGAGATGAAAACAGTTGCACCAGATAGGAAGAGACTGAGGATAGCGGCAGATATGGAAAGAAACTGATCACTATTAAGTAAAAATGGGGATTCAGCTGAGAAGCATAAAACTTTCGCAGTATTATTTTAGTGGTATCAGAAATGTTTACTTCAGCATCTATAGGTGATGTTAGATTCCGAGGGCTAAGACAGCATCCCATGTGTACACTTATTTATTTAAGTGATTCATTTGCTATTTTCTTTTAATCTGTAAATTAGGTAGAAGAAAAAAACAGATTTTGCATATGAATTGGTACTCATGAATAAAACACATAATATTTTAATTTAAGATTTCAAATGTATTAGCGTAACTCATCATTACGTTGGTTAAGGGAAAAACTACAGAAAATATTTACCTAAAAGGTAACCTCCGTAGTTCCCTTTGGTGAACTGGCGCACTGGTAAATGTACGTTCGGGACGCAGAAGGTGCTGTTGCACTATACAGCATTGCTCCATCACCAATTTCGTAAATTACAGCTGTAGACTACATTATACTAAACTATACAACACTATACTATCCAGCATCGCACCACACTACTGTACTTAGTATTTCAGGTGTTGTGGCGTAGCAAGACAGCCACACCACTCGGAGGTAGCCGAAAGGCACGCTAACTAATGCAGACGGGCGTGAAGTCTGAAACAGGATAACTATTGAATGGTAGCAAGAAAAGTACGTAGTTGCTTTATACTTAACTTTTATTCTCTGATGAATACAGCGTTCTTCTTGAGACATTTATACTATAACTCTCAAAGTAGGTAAGGCTAATGGCGCCTTGCTAGGTCGTAGTCATGTGCTTAGCTGAAGGCTATTCTAACTGTCTCTCGGCAAATGAGAGGAAGGCCTCGTACGTCTAGTCGCTAGCAATGTCGTCCGTACAACTGGGGCGAGAGCTAGTCCGTCTCTCTAGGCCTGCCATGTGGTGGCGCTAGGTCTGCAAGTACTGATGGCGGCGACACGCGGGTCCGACATGTACTAATGGACCGCGGCCGATTTAAGCTACCACCTAGCAAGTGTGGTGTCTGGCGGTGACACCACATCAGGTAAAACTAGATTCGCTCATTTTTTTCTGTATTATTAGCCCTTGGAGCGCTGAGGCACAGCTCAGGATCCAGAGGTGCTGTGCTGCCATGCCATCCAAGGTGCAGAGATTGTAGAATATCTGTCAGGGTCCCAGGAAATCCTCCTCGACACTCACTTCCTCGCTGCTTTTGAAAGGTCATTGCATCTGGATGGTCCGTCTTGGTGCGTCTCGTTGTCATGATGTTCTGTATATGGCCTTTTCTTGCTTGTCTCTCGGTTATGTAGGCTTGGAGCTCGTAAGCTAATATTTTGGATATCAGCAAGTTCACCTTGTGCCGCAGCTCCTTAGTCCTTGTTAAGCTATAGCCTGGTATATTATCAGTGATGTTTACAAAAAAAAAAAAGAAAAATGGTCCAAATGGCTCTGAGCACTATGGGACTCAACTGCTGTGGTCAGCAGTCCCCTTGAACTTAGAACTACTTAAACCTAACTAACCTAAGGACATCACACAACACCCAGTCATCACGAGGCAGAGAAAATCCCTGACCTCGCCGGTAATCGAACCCGGGAACCCGGGCGTGTGAAGCGAGAACGCTACCGCACGACCACGAGCTGCGGACGGTGATGCTTACGTCCTAGTCTTTAGCATCTTGTTTAATCGAATACTCCCTAACGACGTGGTTCGGAATTCCATCTGTTTCACATCACAGGCGTATATGGTGCGCTGGCCAATTTTCTGTGATAACCTACAATGTCCTGACAGATATTATATTGCTCTCTTGCCCTATGAGAAGAATGACGTTTTTCATCTTTGCTTTATGTTCCGAAGGATCTTTGAAGTGTAACGTAGGCTACCGTCTATGTGGTGCTGAAGATAGTGTAGTTGCTTCTGGAGATTTATGCGATTATAGTCTTTCTCGGTGTATTCTATTGATGAATTCTTCTCGGCTTATCAGCCGCGTGGTGGCGTCGTCTTGTCGCAACGTTTCAATGAGTTTCGTATCCATCATCTTCTGGAGATTTATTTCCATAACGGCCTTTTATCACTTAGAGAGAACTAATGCTACATGAGTTAAAAATCATCACCACCACAGGACCGACTAGGTGCGTTTATCATTGGACGCAAAGCTTAATGGTTTAAGTCCAATTATGTTTCTAGAATCCTCTCTACTTCGGTCATTATCAACGTTCAAATATCAAAATTCACCTACCATGTTTACCGTCTCATTATCTAATCTCATTCCCTCAGCGTCGTCTGACTTATTTCGACTACAGTCTCTTACCTTTCTCTTCTTTTTGTTGATATTCGTATTACATCTTCTCTTCAAGACACTATCAAATACACTAAGCGAGGCGGCGTAGTGTGTAGCACACTGCACCCGAGTTCGGCCGGATGACGATTCAAATTCGCTTCATTCCACCCAAATTTACTTTTTCCGTATTTGTCCTAAATCGCATTAGGTAAATGCCAGTATAGCTCCTTCTAAAAGACGGGCCGATTTTCTTACTTTACTTTCCCCACTGCGAGCGTATGCTCCACCTGTAATTTAGTCGTTGTCGGTAGGATGTTAAACACGCAATCTTCCTTCCTATTACCTTCAGATGCTCTTGTAAGTTTTATCCCGTCTCCGACAGCATTACAAAGACATCGTCTACATCTACACCTACATCTACATACATACTCCGCAATCCACCATACGGTGCGTGGTGGAGGGTACCTCGTACCACAACTAGCATCTTCTCTCCCTGTTCCACTCCCAAACAGAACGAGGGAAAAATGACTGCCTCTGTACGAGCCCTAATCTCTCTTATCTTATCTTTGTGGTCTTTCCGCGAAATGTAAGTTGGCGGCAGTAAAATTATACTGCAGTCAATCTCAAATGCTGGTTCTCTAATTTTCCTCAGTAGCGATTCACGAAAAGAACGCCTCCTTTCCTCTAGAGACTCCCACCCGGGTTCCTGAAGCATCGTCAAACTTCACAGTCACACCTCAAAGTTTTTATTTATTTTTCTGACCTAGAATTGCCTTTCCCAATTTCTTCTTGATTTCTTTCACTGCTTGCTCAACGTACAGATTGAATAACATCGGGGATAGACTACAGCCTTGTCTCACTGCCTCATCAATTACTAGTTCCGTGTCATTTCTTCGACTCTCTACTACCTGCAAATTGTCAAAGAGTGCAGTCCATTCAACTTTATCAATGTTTCTCTAAATCTTTTTTCCATATATCTTCTAAGATATTTCGTAAGATTAATATTACCTCGCGAGTTCGTACATTCCTCTGAAACCCAAACTGACAGTTTCCATGGTCAGCTTCTACCAGCCTTTCCTTTATTCTGTAAATAATTCGTTCAGTATTTTGCAACGATGTCGTAGTAAACTGATGATCGGGTAATATTCGCTCCTGTCAGTGTCTACCTCCTTTTCCAATTAGGAACTATAACAGTAGATTGCATTCCAAGTGGAATAGCTCTGTCAAATAATTACGAGGGTTGCACAGAAAGTAATGCACCGCTTTTTTTTCTCAGCCGAAAACAATGCTGCGAATGCGAAACGTTATGTATGTATTACCTGAAGTTTTCTAAGTGAGCGCGCTAAGTTTCCGTCATTTCTGACAGATAACGTAGCTGCAGGACAGTCTCAAAGTGGTGTCTGTAGGTGATGTACGTTACAAGCCACGTGCCGTCATTGAATTTCTCACCGCAGAGAGAAAGAAACTATGGGGAATATTCACAAACGCTTGTTCAAAGTCCATGCTGTCGACAGAAGTACAGTTTGTCGCAGAGCACGGAGGATGAGGTCATCAGAAGGCGGTTCATCGGAGCTCCACGATTTGCAGCGGTCGGGGAGACCATCCACGGCTGTCACACCTGCCACACCTGACCTAGCCTCCTCGGACTTCCATTTGTCTGAGCCATTAAAGGATGCCATTCGTGGAAAACGTTTTGAGGACGACGGGGAGGTGATACACGCAGTGAAGCACTGTCTCCGCCACCAGGACAAGGATTGGTAGCGACAGGACATACACGCCCTTGTTTCGCGCTGGAGGAATGCCATGGAACGGTTTGGAGATTACTTAGAAAAATCGAGTGTGTAGATAAAACATCATTCTTTCGTGTGATTCTCATTATATTCAACAAAGAATTGTTGAAGAAAGAAATGGGTGCATTACTTTCTGGGTAACCCCTGTATGAATGAATGTTTTCTGCTCCAGGTTCCTACGTCTTTCAGTGCTTCGCTAATGCTCTTCCCCCTAGTGTCACATCTCCCATACATACACACTCGAACGGAGAGACTTGCAAAGGGTAGACTAGAGTGAAGAGTTGCAAAAGATTGGTGAGTTCTACACTCAAGTCTACCCCATTCATTTCCTTTCGTATGCGCATAACTAATACGACCTACATCCACTGGAACCTGTTTACTGTTGGCAACACTTGATCTATATCTACAATTTTTACCTGCCACACTTTCCTCCATTACCATATTAACCATTCGTTGATGCCTTCGGGCGTGTTCTGTCAACATACCCCTTCTGTTAGTCAAATTGGTAGACAACTTTCTATTCTTCCCGATTCGGTTTGATTACTCTTCACTAGTTATCCAGTCTACTCAAATAAATCTTCAGCATTCCTCTGTACATCCCATTTCGAAAACATCAGTTCTGTTCATATTAATTCTAGTTATTATCACGCTTCACTTTGATAAAAGTATGTACATGTAAATACACTCCTGACGACGCTTTCGGGAAAGACTTCACAAATTTTAAACATATTCGAAAGCGTTTATATAACTAATATTAACTCTATTACGAAACCATTTCGCTTCGACACTTGCCGTCACTTTGTTGTCAACCCAGATGATAATACTCCAGCCTAAAGCTCTTTGTGTCAGCCGTACGGTGGCCCGTGCCGGACTTCAAGCTGTACCGTCTACAGATATGTTCGGAGTTTCCGTGTTTACTGGGTTGTTTGCGCCAGACCGAAACTGTGTTATCTGGCCGTGTTATCGGCTAAATGTTCTTGCTCCCGGCGTCTGTTCTGCTACCGCCCCAGTGTGCTGTCTCCGTTCCATTATTTCCTCGTACACAAAGATACCTAAATGCAGAGCAGTTCGTTGTGATAAAGTACCTAGGCCAGTTAGTGCGATGTACGCCGGAGATACAACGCTTGCTGTATTCACGACCTAAATGCTGCTCTAGATCTCGACAAGGGAGATGCAATATTTCCTAGTTACGAAAAAATGAGGCCACGCTTCTGTATAGTGATAATTGGTACTAACCTTCACCTTAATCCTTCTTTTAGACAGGACAAAATTAGATTAACGTAACACAGATGCTTTGCTTACATGAGAACCTTTTGAACAAAGGTGACATTGATTTCGGCAAACTCTAATAAATTTAGAGGAAAGTTACTCGCAGTTGCTTGTGTAACACATTCGCCGCCTCCAGAGTATTTTTCGTACAGGGACGATGAGAACAGGATAAGGGAGATTAGGTTGCCTACTGTAGAGTGACAGAAAATATTCTCCGCCGTGCATTGCGCAGTGGGTTGCGCATTATACACTCCTGGAAATTGAAATAAGAACACCGTGAATTCATTGTCCCAGGAAGGGGAAACTTTATTGACACATTCCTGGGGTCAGATACATCACATGATCACACTGACAGAACCACAGGCACATAGACACAGGCAACAGAGCATGCACAATGTCGGCACTAGTACAGTGTATATCCACCTTTCGCAGCAATGCAGGCTGCTATTCTCCCATGGAGACGATCGTAGAGATGCTGGATGTAGTCCTGTGGAACGGCTTGCCATGCCGTTTCCACCTGGCGCCTCAGTTGGACCAGCGTTCGTGCTGGACGTGCAGACCGCGTGAGACGACGCTTCATCCAGTCCCAAACATGCTCAATGGGGGACAGATCCGGAGATCTTGCTGGCCAGGGTAGTTGACTTACACCTTCTAGAGCACGTTGGGTGGCACGGGATACATGCGGACGTGCATTGTCCTGTTGGAACAGCAAGTTCCCTTGCCGGTCTAGGAATGGTAGAACGATGGGTTCGATGATGGTTTGGATGTACCGTGCACTATTCAGTGTCCCCTCGACGATCACCAGTGGTGTACGGCCAGTGTAGGAGATCGCTCCCCACACCATGATGCCGAGTGTTGGCCCTGTGTGCCTCGGTCGTATGCAGTCCTGATTGTGGCGCTCACCTGCACGTCGCCAAACACGCATACGACCATCATTGGCACCAAGGCAGAAGCGACTCTCATCGCTGAAGACGAGACGTCTCCATTCGTCCCTCCATTCACGCCTGTCGCGACACCACTGGAGGCAGGCTGCACGATGTTGGGGCGTGAGCGGAAGACGGCCTAACGGTGTGCGGGACCGTAGCCCAGCTTCATGGAGACGGTTGCGAATGGTCCTCGCCGATACCCCAGGAGCAACAGTGTCCCTAATTTGCTGGGAAGTGGCGGTGCGGTCCCCTACGGCACTGCGTAGGATCCTACGGTCTTGGCGTGCATCCGTGCGTCGCTGCGGTCCGGTCCCAGGTCGACGGGCACGTGCACCTTCCGCCGACCACTGGCGACAACATCGATGTACTGTGGAGACCTCACGCCCCACGTGTTGAGCAATTCGGCGGTACGTCCACCCGGCCTCCCGCATGCCAACTATACGCCCTCGCTCAAAGTCCGTCAACTGCACATACGGTTCACGTCCACGCTGTCGCGGCATGCTACCAGTGTTAAAGACTGCGATGGAGCTCCGTATGCCACGGCAAACTGGCTGACACTGACGGCGGCGGTGCACAAATGCTGCGCAGCTAGCGCCATTCGACGGCCAACACCGCGGTTCGTGGTGTGTCCGCTGTGCCGTGCGTGTGATCATTGCTTGTACAGCCCTCTCGCAGTGTCCGGAGGAAGTATGGTGGGTCTGACACACCGGTGTCAATGTGTTCTTTTTTCCATTTCCAGGAGTGTATATATTACCTGAACAAAAAAGTATTCAGACACATATTAGTGGACATTAACATGGAGTGTGTCCACCTGTCCCATTTTTGACAGCTTGAGCTCTGCTGGGGATCCTTTACATAAGATATCTGAATGTCTAACTAACAATGACAGCACATTCGTCCTCGTGATCCGAAACCAGAGAAGGTAGCGGTGTTGAAAACAGGGGTCTGGAGCAAAGCCGACGTTCTAACTCATTGCAAAGGTCTCCCATTGGGTTCAGGTCGAGACTCTACGCAGCCCAGTCCATTCCAGGTTGTTATTGTCCACAAACAACTACAAAAATGGCTCTGAGCACTATGGGACTCAACTGCTGATGTCATTAGTCCCCTAGAACTTAGAACTAGTTAAACCTAACTAACCTAAGGACATCACAAACATCCATAACCGAGGCAGGATTCGAACCTGCGACCGTAGCGGTCTTGCGGTTCAAGACTGCAGCGCCTTTAACCGCACGGCCACTTCGGCCCGCCAAACAATTACCCCACAGATGCTGCGTTATGACATGGTGGACTGTCATTCTGATATAAACAATCATCGTCTCCGAAATGTTCTTCTACTGTACGCAGTACGCAATTCTGCAAAATGTGTTCACATCGTTCTGAATTTAGTGTTTCTCAAGAGCAATAAGGAGATTACACCCTAACCACGAAAAACACCGCCATACCGTAACACCACCTTCACCGTACTTTACTATTTTCGCTACACACTACGCTCTCCACTCGTTCGTCAGTCGCAAATCTTTCCTTTAATGTATATAGACTGAAGCGGAGAGAGAAAATTTGTACCAAGGCCGGGAATCGAATACAAGTCTCCTGCTTACTAGGTAGGTGCGTTAGCAGCAAAGCCACTTTGTCACAGCGGTTCGCACAACTGCACGGATTACCCTGGCATGCCTCCCTCCTCGATCCAAAATCTCACTACTACCCCAGCCTAAAGTCTCCCTTACATCCGAACTGAATTACCGAGGCTCTCCATGTTCTGGGATAGCACCTCAGCATCGAAAGTAAATGGGGGATTCAGCATAAAACACAGTTGCAGGTACTGAAACAGATGAAGTTAAAAAAATGTTCAAATGTGTGTGAAATCTTATGGGACTTAACTGCTAAGGTTATCAGTCCCTAAGCTTACACGCTACTTAACCTAAATTATCCTAATGACAAACACACACAACCATGCCCGAGGGAGGACTCGAACCTCCGCCGGGACCAGCCGCACAGTCCCTGACTGTAGCGCCCGAGACCGCTGGGCTGATCCCGCGCAGCACACAGATGAAGTGACTCAATTTCAGAGACTTTACTGGCCTCATATAGATATCATTTTTATGTTTATAGACGGAAAGGTGAGTGAAAATTTGTAAGAAGTTATGCGGACCCCTGTACCAAAGTGACGTAGTAGCTAGCGCACCTGCCTAGTAAGAAGGAACCCAGTTTCGATTCCTGGCCTGCCTGAAATTGTTATTTCATTTGTATAAGTACCTGCACCTGAGTTTCAATTTGGATGCCTCATTTATGTTCGATATTGAGGAGCTGCTCCAGAACATGGAGAGCCTTTGCAATTCTATTCATGTGTAAGGGAATATTTAAAGTAGACTGTGGTGGCATTGAGAATTTCGGTCGAGGAAGGAGGCTCTCCAGAGCATTCTGTGCAGTTGTGCGAACCGTTGTGACAAGGTGACTTAGTGGCTGGCGCACCTTCGTAGTAAGCCGAAGACCCGGGTTCGATTCCGGGCCTTCAATCTATAAGCATAAAATCATATCTGTATGAGACAAGTAAAGTCTCTGAAAGTGTGTCATTTCGTTTGCAAATCATTCCATCCGACTGGCACAGGGCACAGCTTGATAATACCAGTCAAATTCACCGGGTTCCAGCAGTCCACCGTCCAGCGGCGTCGCTATTCACATGACTTCAAGCGTCGCGTGGCAATGACTACATACACCTGTGGCTTATCAGGAGCTGCTCGACTATAGACCTCGTTATTTTTCACTCCCTACACTCGAGTACCAGTTACCTGGTCTGCTGGTAGCAATCAAGAATGATTCCTTCCACTGATTTCATGCGATCTTTTAGGAACACTTTCTGCAATGGCCGACGTTGCTTGTCCGTCAGTACATGAGGTCTGTCTGGTCTTGGTTTAGCTGCAGCTGTTCCTTCGCGTTTCCACTTCACAATCACGTCACCACTACTTAACTTGGTCAGCTTTAGAAGGGTTTAAATATCCGTGATTCAATTGTTACTCAGGTGATATCCAATGAGTGGACTTAAGCTTTTAATTAATTTGCATTCCGTTATAACATTAACAGGCGCTAAACTTCACTGAATGAACAATTTTATTTAACCCTTAGACACCAAAAACAGAACGGCGAGAAACTAGTGACGTTCACATCTTTATTCAGTTTGCCGCTCCAGTACTACGTTACTCATATGGTCATCTTACAAACATTAACTTCTTAAATTATCATTAAATGAAAACAGAAAAAAAAGGATAACGCGACACTTCACACTGATACTAATCTGCAGTACACATGTGGAGAAATCTTGGCTACAAAAGTATTTCAGGAATTCATCGATAATTTATTTGTTTTATTTGTTCAACAATAAAACAAAAAAAACATTTCGATTCAAGCTAAATTAAGACATTATAAAACTGTCATTAGACCAGAATGCCTGTATGCATCGGAGTGCCTAACTCTTAACAAAAAGGGGGAAATAGAAAACATGGAAAAGAAAGAAAGGAAAATTTTGAGAAAAATATTAGGACCGAGAAAGATTGGGGAAGAGTACAAGCAAAAGAGTAATAAGGAAATATACAAAACTATTGAGAAAGTGAGTGAGGCAATGCGTAAACGCAGACTAACGTTTTATGGTCACCTGTCGAGGATGGATGGAAACAGACTAACAAGAAAAGTGTTTGAACATAGTAACAGGAACGAAAAAACCAACAATAAATGGATACAGATGGTGAAAAAGGATTTGGCCTATTTTAATGTCACCCGTGAGTCAATCAGGGACAGGGAAAAGTTTAGACAAATAGTGAACGAAATTAAGTGTTTTCCAGAAGAAACGAAACTAAAGAATAATAACAGGAAATGGTCGGAAGAGCGGAGGAGGAACCACTCGAAAATGATGAGGAAATATTGGGAAGAGAGAAAAAAAGATCAAAAAGCCGGGCAAGTGAATTGTTGAACGTGGTCCAAAGATGGCCGAAATCGAAAGAAGAAGAAGAAAACCGTGATTATTCTCTAGCTGACGCCGAACCTTACACAGCCGTGTGTTGTGAACATACGTTGTGTGTGTATGTCATCTGTTTTAGATTTTGTAAACAATTTGCAGTCTAAATGCTAATAACTTGTTAATAATAACTTTACGTACATGGCAATAATTTTAGAGACTTTGCCTCTTTACTGCGATTTCAGCGCTGTCTTTATATTTTCAGTAGCATGTCTGCAGGAGTTTTTGTGTCTTTATTGAATATTTGTAGCTCACGTTTTAGCACAGTCAGAACTGGCCATGTGTCTTTGCGTACATAAGCACGAGGTGGCACAGTTTACCCCAGATGTTCGGGAAGAGAGAGTAAAGTCGTCGGCAGTTATCAGTATTGTCCCACTGACTTTGCTATACATCGTCCTCCCACGTTTTCAACTGGAGTTTGTTACTGATTCTAACATCAGTCATCTTCCGCTTTTTAGCCAGTATAAAGCAGTATTGTACCTAATGCTAATGCCTATCGGGTATATTCCGTGCATCATATATTATGACTCCACTGGAATGGTTCGCAGTGCCCACACTCCTGTGTCCTCGACGCATAACTACTCTATGTCGATTCAGTCTGTGAACCTAAGCGCTGGCTCCAGAACGGACTATTGCTGTGAATATGCAGCTGTGATATTATGCTTTTTTGCCGGACGGTGGTATATTGTTATTAATATACTTATCTGCAAAAGTTAAGGAGGAAAGTGCGAGGGCTGTTCCGAAAGTAAGATCCAGTCGGTCGCGAAATGGAAGCCACGTGAAAATCAAAAATGTTTTAGTAGCAACCTTCCAGCTACTTCTCAACATAGTCACCGCTCCGACTTAGACATCTGTCGTAGCGTTGTACTATAGTAACGAAGGTAACTGAAACAATTAGACGAACAGACATGAACTTTTATGCAAAGACAATTGTTCCACCGAAGTCACCACGATTTTATGATGATGCCCTGGACATTACAGAAGGCGGAAGATGGTTCCCTACAGGATATATGACCGTCACGTACAGGAATGAATATTCTGCAAAGTTCTGCCACGCTGGCCATAAGATTGGTAACTAGTTCTTGTCGTAGGACATTCCACTCCTCCGTTACCGCGATTATCAACGGCTGGATGGTCGTTGGTGCATGTAGAATGCTGCAAAACGTCTCCCCAACGCACACGTGCTCGAGGGAATTTAAGTCGGGAGAAATGGCAGGCCTGTCCATTCGCCGATAGCTGTCGAAGAGCTTCTCCACCCTCACTGTCTGGTGCGATCGCGTTTTGCCAGCCATAAATATGAAGTCAGGGACGAATGCATCCGTGAAAAGACGCACATGCGAGAGGAGTACAGTGTCACGATGACGTTGACCAGTGAATGCAGTGAAAGTACCGTTTTCGAAGAATTGGAGGTTAGTAAGCCCTTGCAACACCACGCCTTCCCCCACCATAACACTTGGACCAACAAAACAATCATATTCGACAATGTTCCTGGAAGCAATACGTTTTCCCACCTCTCGCACACATGGAGAACGTCCCACATTGTCGAAGGCCGTTTTGATGGTCCAGGTGTAACGGAGCGTCGAGCCATAATGTTGAAAGAGCGTACTGACCAAATCTTTGAACACGGCACACCGAAGGTCAACGTTATTGTAACATTGTACTACTGGCCTGCTCGTTGCCCCAACTTAAATCCAATCGAGGACTTGCAGAGGCGTCAAGCAGCACGTCCAGGTGCACCACCGACCATCCAGCAGTTGTCATCCGCGCTGGTTCAAGAATGGAACAAGAACTCCTTGCCCATCTTGTGGTCAGCATGAAAACACGTTCAGAGCTTGCTTCTCCGTCCGTGCCGGCCGAGGTGGCCCAGCGGCTCTAGGCGCTACAGTCTGGAACCGCGCGACCGCTACGGTCGCAGGTTCGAATCCTGCCTCGGGCATGGATGTGTGTGATGTCCATAGGTTGGTTAAGTTTGAGTAGTTCTAAGTTCTACGGGACTGATGACATCAGAAGTTAGGTCCCATAGTGCTCAGAGCCATTTGAACCATTTTTCCGTCCGTGGTGATCACAGACCCTATTAAGACTTATGTCTCGCCTATTGTAATGTCCAGGGGACCACCATAATGACGGTGACCTTATTGTCATTATTGTTTTTGAATAAAAGTGCAATTTCTGTTCGCCTCATTGCTCATTTGTTTTGGATACCTTAAGTAACATTCTGTAGCAGATCTTTCTATGCGTGGCCATTAAAATTGCTACACCAAGAAGAAATGCAGATGATAAACGGATATTCATTGGACAGATATATTATACTAGAACTGACATGTGATTACATTTTCACACAATTTGAGTGCATAGATCCTGAGAAATCAGTACGCAGAACAACCACCTCTGGCCGTAATAACGGCCTTGATACGCTTGGGCATTGAGTCAAACAGAGCTTGGATGGCGTGCACATGCTACTTCAACACGATACCACAGTTCATCAAGAGTAGTGACTTGCGCATTGTGATGAGCCAGTTGCTCGACCACCATTGACCAGACGTTTTCAATTGGTGAGAGATCTGGAGAATGTGCTGGCCAGGGCAGCAGTCGAACATTTTCTGTATCCACAAAGGCCCGTACAGGACCTGCAACATGCGGTCGTGCATTATCCTGCTGAAATGCAGGGTTTCGCAGGCATCGAAAGAAGGCTAGAGCCACGGGTCGTAACGCATCTCAAATGTAACGTCCACTGTTCAAAATGCCGTCAATACGAACAAGAGGTAACCGAGACGTGTAACCAATGGCACCTCATACCATCACGTCGGCTGATACGCCAGTATGGCTATGACGAATACACTCTTCCAATGTGCGCTCACCGCGATGTCGCCAAACACGGATGCGACCATCATGATGCTGTAAAAAGAACCTGGATTCATCTGAAAAAATGACGTTTTGCCATTCGTGCACCCAGTTCGTCGTTGAGTACATCATCGCAGGCGCTCCTGTCTGTGATGCAGCGTCAAGGGTAACAGCAGCCATGGTCTCCGAGCAGACAGTCCATGCCGCTGCAAACGTCGTCGAACTGTTCGTGCAGATGGTCTTTGTCTTGCAAACGTCCCCATGTGTTTACTCAGGGATCGAGACGTGGCTGCACGATCCGTTACAGCCAAGCGGATAAGATGCCTGTCATCTCGACTGTTAGTGATACGATGCCGTTGGGATCCAGCACGGCGTTCCGTATTACCCTCCTGAACCCATCGATTCCATATTCTGCTAACAGTCATTGGATCTCGACCAACGCGAGCAGCAATGTCGCGATACGATAAACCGCAATCGCGATAGGCTACAATCCGACCTTTATCAAAGTCGGAAACGTGATGGTACGCATTTCTCCTCCTTACACGAGGCATCACAACAACGTTTCACCAGGCAACGACGATCAACTGCTGTTTGTGTATGAGAAATCGATTGGAAACTTTCCTCATGTCAGCACGTTGTAGGTGTCGCCACCGGCGCCAAGCTTGTGTGAATGCTCTGAAAAGCTAATCATTTGCATATCACAGCATCTTCTTCGTGTCGGTTAAATTTCGCGTCTGTAGCACGTCATTTTCGTGGTGTATCAATTTTAATGTCCAGTAGTGTATGTTACTTTGCAGTCACACATCATGCAAACGTTACTGTCGTCCTTGAGTTTCGCACACGACTGTAGTTCTTTTGTACGTTCCCATTATTTTGGAGGTCTTACCCACTACTGTCTACACTCCTGGAAATTGAAATAAGAACACCGTGAATTCATTGTCCCAGGAAGGGGAAACTTTATTGACACATTCCTGGGGTCAGATACATCACATGATCACACTGACAGAACCACAGGCACATAGACACAGGCAACAGAGCATGCACAATGTCGGCACTAGTACAGTGTATATCCACCTTTCGCAGCAATGCAGGCTGCTATTCTCCCATGGAGACGATCGTAGAGATGCTGGATGTAGTCCTGTGGAACGGCTTGCCATGCCATTTCCACCTGGCGCCTCAGTTGGACCAGCGTTCGTGCTGGACGTGCAGACCGCGTGAGAAGACGCTTCATCCAGTCCCAAACATGCTCAATGGGGGACAGATCCGGAGATCTTGCTGGCCAGGGTAGTTGACTTACACCTTCTAGAGCACGTTGGGTGGCACGGGATACATGCGGACGTGCATTGTCCTGTTGGAACAGCAAGTTCCCTTGCCGGTCTAGGAATGGTAGAACGATGGGTTCGATGACGGTTTGGATGTACCGTGCACTATTCAGTGTCCCCTCGACGATCACCAGTGGTGTACGGCCACTGTAGGAGATCGCTCCCCACACCATGATGCCGGGTGTTGGCCCTGTGTGCCTCGGTCGTATGCAGTCCTGATTGTGGCGCTCACCTGCACGGCGCCAAACACGCATACGACCATCATTGGCACCAAGGCAGAAGCGACTCTCATCGCTGAAGACGACACGTCTCCATTCGTCCCTCCATTCACGCCTGTCGCGACACCACTGGAGGCAGGCTGCACGATGTTGGGGCGTGAGCGGAAGACGGCCTAACGGTGTGCGGGACCGTAGCCCAGCTTCATGGAGACGGTTGCGAATGGTCCTCGCCGATACCCCAGGAGCAACAGTGTCCCTAATTTGCTGGGAAGTGGCGGTGCGGTCCCCTACGGCACTGCGTAGGATCCTACGGTCTTGGCGTGCATCCGTGCGTCGCTGCGGTCCGGTCCCAGGTCGACGGGCACGTGCACCTTCCGCCGACCACTGGCGACAACATCGATGTACTGTGGAGACCTCACGCCCCACGTGTTGAGTAATTCGGCGGTACGTCCACCCGGCCTCCCGCATGCCCACTATACGCCCTCGCTCAAAGTCCGTCAACTGCACATACGGTTCACGTCCACGCTGTCGCGGCATGCTACCAGTGTTAAAGACTGCGATGGAGCTCCGTATGCCACGGCAAACTGGCTGACACTGACGGCGGCGGTGCACAAATGCTGCGCAGCTAGCGCCATTCGACGGCCAACACCGCGGTTCGTGGTGTGTCCACTGTGCCGTGCGTGTGATCATTGCTTGTACAGCCCTCTCGCAGTGTCCGGAGCAAGTAAGGTGGGTCTGACACACCGGTGTCAATGTGTTCTTTTTTCCATTTCCAGGAGTGTATATGTCATCGCAGCAGCTAAACTTTGCATCAGTATGTACCGCAAGATATTCACAGTTTGTCTTTCTTGCTGTGAAGATACGAGCATCACCTTTGTCCCTTTCAAAGTAATCCCCCTCAGATATAATACACTTGTGCCAACGCATTTTCCAATCGAGGAATCACTTCTGGAACTCACCTTTTATTGTGATGCTTAACTCCACCAGCGATTCCATTTTTGTGTCATCAGTGCTGGAAAAAAATCCTTTCATGGTTCTCTTCAGCCTCGAGAATAGAAAGAAGTCACAGGGGGCCACGTCCGGTGAATTCGGTGGCTGAGGCAACACAGCAGTTGTGTTTTTCTGCCAAAAAACCACGAACAATCATTGAAGTATTAGCAGGAGCATCATTGTAATGTAGTTTCCACGAGTGGTGTTGCCACAGTTCTTGTCGTTTTCTTCGGACTGCTTCACGCAAACGGCTTATAACTGCCAGGTAGTATTCCTTATTGGCCATAAGGCAGGAACTCATGATGCACTACCCCATTGTACTCGAAGAAAACAGCAGTCACATGCGATCGAACTTGTGGTATTTTTACCTGTTCAGGCAGGTTCCATTGGCCTTGATATCGTTGTCACACCCGTACAACAATCTTTCGTCGCCTTTTATAGCCTTCTTTAGGAATTCTGGATCGTTGTCGACTTCATTCAGAGATTTCTGAGCCATATCTACGTGATGTCGTTTTTGGTTGAAATTCAGCTATTTCGGAACAGACTTCGCTGCTACACGTTCCAAATCGAAGACATCCGAAAAAATTGCTTAGCATGAGCTGACATTATCAGCAACTTCTCCGATGGTGATTCGGTGATTTTTCAGAACCTTTTCGTTACTTATTCCACATCATCGTCAGTAATTGACGTGTTATGGCGTCCAGGCCGGTCTTCGTGTTCAACGTCTTCTCGGTCCTTTCTCAAATGCTTATACCACTCCCAAACTCTTGTCTCACTCATAGCAGCAGGTATCGTTTAAAATGCGGTGCGGCTCTTTATTCCATTTTTCAAGCAAAATTTAATGCAAAAACTTCAGTCCATCTTTTTCGAAAGTAAAATTCACCGAGCATTCGAAAATACGTACAACCTTTTCGACTGTCAACAAATGCAAACATGCATCAGGAACATGTGTACCAACAAGATTAAAAAAAACTGAATGAGTCGGATGTATAACGCCCGCGAAATTAAAAAATTGCCGTTGCTTTTTATGTCACCTCTTATTCCGTCTCGTTTCTGTAGCGAGTAACGTCACACTGTCTGCAAAAAGGAGGCAACTGAGCTGCGCCTGAGGCGGGGGGTCTCAAAGCGATAGCCCTGGAAGGGGCGTCTCGAGACACGTGTAAGGGAGCACCGCCGTCGGGTGGCAAGTGTAAAGTGGCCGAAGCCCTCGTGTGGAGAGGTAGTGCACACTAGGAGACTGGGGGCGGCGGCGGCAGCTGCGGGGGCGGCGAGATGGGCGGTGGCGGCGGCGGTGGAGGCCGAGGGCAAATCAATATGACGCCGGGTCAGCCGCAGCCTCGGCCCGGCACAGCTGCTGCCGGCAGTGGGCGCTCAGGACCCGACCCGGAGGCCGCCGTCCGCCGAGCCAGCCGCCAGCCCCCACGGTAAGTACTGTGCTGAGCACGGCCTCCTCTCACTGCGTCACATCGCACACGGCCGCTCCTCCGGCCGCTCCTTGGGGGGAAGGGGGGGGGGGGGTGTCTTAACTGTCCTCTGTACACATCTTCCCCTACTCCTACCCCTTCCCCTGCATCCCCTCTGAGGAAATGCATGTCTGCATGTGTGTGTGCTTTTATGTTTGTGTGGGTGGAGGTATGTGTGGTGGTGGGGACTTGTGTAGGCCTAGACATGTACTATGTGTATATGTGTGTGTGTGTGTGTGTGTTTTGTGTGTGTATACATGTTTCAGTTTGCTTTCGTGTGGTTCACAGATACGTTTGCATACTTCGACTCTTGTACTATCTCTACTGTCAAACGAACGATTGACGTCCATGGAAAAAAAAAATTACGTCAGTGCCACCGAATTGGCTTCCGCCCTCTGTTTTTATACTGCAATGTAGCTATGTACCATTGAAACTGAGTAAACAGTTTTAGTATTTGCATCTGTCTTATACATATTTATCATTCACATTATTGTTGCATCTACTTGTGTGTTTTACACCCGTCACACACGAATGCGCATCAGTGTATCTGGGCCTTTTGAGGAACTATACAGTAAGCGCACATTTAGAATCCATATAGAATTTGCATCTTCCACTAAAGTTCCTTCCAGTTGTTGAGTTGTGGATTTGTAAACTAACGTCTCTTCATGTCATGCGTAAATGATACTGACTGAATTTATTAATCAACATCTCTTCGTATCACTGTGTAAATAATACTGATTGACCCACTTAACATGTTTACTGCATAAATGCTGGATACTTACTACACTGCTAAGCAGATGACTAAATCGCAAAGATTTTTTTTCTTCTTTTTTTTGTAATCGTATTAACGGCTGAGATACAGACATCAGCTTAATATAATCAAATGCACCTCTAATGGCTCCAAAACACCAGTTCATAACGAGCCAAATTCAATTCTACAACTGGACAACAGTACAAAATAAAATCGCATCATAAATTCGATTTTTATATCTTTACTGAAACGGATTCAGTGGGGCGTCACGCGAATGTTCATGTCATTAACGGAGACATAAATGCGTCGCTAAGATAATTCCTTGTTTATTGGTGTATTGACCTCCGACGTAACTAAATGTAGCGCCATTCGACGTAGTTCAAATTCTCAAAAATATACGTCGAAATTCATTTACGTTATATTATTAGTACAACATTTTCAGTGTCCCATCTTTATTAATTAGTAAATCATTGTAACTCTACAATAATAATTTACTAATGATTAATTGCTTGATAACGATACTGAAAACTGAAATGGAAAATGGTACTGAAGTGTATCAAGAGCGGACGCGCTTACATCATACGAAAAGTGGTTGTCCACTTCGTGCCATCATCATCATTAATGAGCGAAACGGTAGTTATTGCACAGAGAAAATTTAAGTAAGGAAGTTTCCCAACAAAGCAACAAATTTCCAAATCTCACAACTGGTGCAATAAGTTCGCTAGCTAAGCTTCGTCAAATTCGAATGGATATGTCTTACTAACAACTTGGTGTAAATGAATTTCAGCATGTCACCGAACGACGTTGATGAAGTCAGACGTTGATTTAAAGGCACTTCCACTGAATTCTCCGAAGCGCGATACGTAACTGATAAAATATCTCTTATCTCAAGCGATTCTCATAATTCTGTGTGAAATTCTTCCCACCATATGACCAACAAAAATAATGTCAATGTTCTGTACATTTTACTTAATAATTTCACTCCAAGCAAATGGCAGAGCTATGTCCCTGAATTCGTGTCATCAATAGACGTTATTCTGGAGCCAAAAAAATAAATAAATAAACATACTTAAATTTGGGAAAAATTGTGTGTTCATCTAGATAGTTTATAAGAAAATTCTTTTATTGTATTATCCAGGATAGAGTCGGCTCACTATGTAACGTATTCAGATCATCCGATGATGACTCCTAAGAAATCGAAATCGATTATAATCCAGTCTGTCTGACTCGAGCCTAGAAAAAGAGAATAAAACAATTTCTATCACAGGATGATTGCTGCCTTCGCCTTTTGTGTGTGTCTGGTCTGTGGTAGTTAATATGGCTCCGGAAAGAGTTTCTTCTGACTGACTGTTCACTAATATGACACAGATTGCTAATGTCTTCGATCAAACGAAAAACACCTAATGTACACCTTTTAATATTGTGGTAGCATGCACACTAGCATTCATTGTTCATGGTCGGCAGTTCGAATTTTATTAAGTGTTCGAAAGCACCCAGTTTAATCCTCACATCGTATATAAAAAGCAGCATTTTTTGACGCTCTCGGTTGTAGTTATTGCTCGAATGTCACAGGCAGACATTCATTACAAAGATCCGCTGTAAAACTTTTTTTAAAGTGTGTATTAAAACATTGCTCAAATGGTCTGTGTGGAGCTCTGGACTTAGAGAAATAAGGGCAACGCCAATAACCACAGCCGTATTTGACGGGAGGGGAGGTTATAACAGAAACTCTGCTAAATCTGAGCCATTATTCACTTCAAGAACGAAACTTAATAACTCACGAAAGCCAACCTAGAAAATTCCAAGAGCAACTAAAAATCGCCCCTGTAGTGATAACGAAGGTATAACGATGATAACGTAGATGCGAAGAACTGCAGTGAGAAACGAAGTATTCATTGACCCATGATTTGCCAATTAATTTTCATTTCTGTTTCATTTATGTCAAAATTGCCGTAAATTGTTTAACGGTAAGTAAGAAGGCGAACATGAAATAACAATAAAGAAAAATTTATGCAAAACGCAAAAAAATAAAAAACAAAAATTGAGTCCAAAAAATATCCTTATCAGGATATCTTTTGTCAGGCTTTCTGTAAATTCTTATATTTTGCAAGGAGGCCCTTGGCTCCTATCACGGCCTATAGACTTCTAAGTTTCGAACCCAAAAGATCATGTATGACTTCAGGAACTATTTCACCCACACTTAGTGAATAAAATTCAATTAAATGATTGAATTCAGTGAAGAAGAAGTCAGTGGAAATCTAATGGCAATAAACAAGATCAGTAAAAACAGTTAAGAAATGCTGAGACTTCAGTAACAGATATTAACAAATTAAAATCTGTACCAGACCGAAATTCGAACCTGGCCTTCGTAAGTTACCTAGGCACGGCTCCAAACCTGACTCAAACTTATACTGTCACTGACTTTTTCCTCACATCCCTATACTACAACACATGTACCTTCGCAAGGTATGTGGGAATAGCAGCACAGTGGGCGCGCTCAGCCTGCCTCACGGTTAAGGTGACTGCTACCCATACCCCTTCAGTCCAGTTTCGAGACTGAATTAATAAAAAAACAGAGGAAAGTTAAGATGATGATTTTAAAGCTTCAGGTGTTCTAGATAGCCTCCCCCACTTGAACACGACGCACAAAACTTTTGTACAATCATGCGAAACTGCCAAACAAGTCCTTCTTCTGAACATTTGTTCAACTCGCGCGTCACATTCATACCTTCTTCCACCAGAGACCCATTCAGAACTTTGTCGTTTTGTGGTAGGTTCGCACTGATAACACAAAGTCTTTTCACTCGTGACGATTTTTAGCATAAAAAAATTGTTTGCGTTATGCCAATTCAATCAGGGCCAGCAGACGTCCACACGTATTTGCTTCTGTTCTGGATTCAGGGTGTGCGGGACAAACTTTGCACAAATTTTCTGTTCTTCAAAACATTCTGGAGAATACCTTGAACACTCGATGTACAGATGTTCAATTCGTTACTCCACAGCGATTTGTGACTCAACGACGCTGACACGCCACGGCCGCACGTCCTCTACTTAACACCGCCTGCTCACAACTTATTCATCGTATGCTCACCTGTTGTCTACAGTTGTTAGTTCACACTGTCGCCGTAATTACTGCGCTGACGTAATCAGTATCAGAACTATTTGGACGGACGGTGTAAGCAAGAAATCCAGGTTCGGGGCGTAGTCTGGCTCAAATTTTCATTTGTACGACTTAGTCATTGTTGTCAAGTGCCTAACAGACTCATTACATGATGATCTCTTCCGTTTCCTAATTTGATTCTCCAATGTCGGTGCCGTAGCTTCTACTGCGTGTATGTTCGATGACTGAGGGTCAACTCGTAATTGATGAGTTATATTGTAAAGCAACCAGCCCTGGGTTTTAAGTGTTAATGTTTGGGGTCCTTATCTTGATGGAATAAAAGCCATCTCTCGATTTCAAGCGCCTGTACATTTGTTACTAAACTGTTTCACAAAGTGTTTATATAACCGACTGCGTTAAAATATAACGGCTAGCTCTGCAACGCATCCGTGATTCAAGTAGCCAAAAATGATGACACTCCCTCCTCCTTGCTTCACTGTGGATGCAATATTTCTGGCGTCCAGCACTTCATTTGCCTTTCTCCACACCAACAACAGAAGCGACTCAGTAGCGCTGCCATGTTTGACGGTAGCGGTCAATGCTGGCCACGGCAGTGCTTCACTAATGGAGCACTGGTTATTTTTCGAGTTCCATTGTCCCTGTTAATACATATAGACTAATTTGGGAGCGCTCTGTCGAATGGAGACACAAAATTCTCTTTTAAAAATCATTTTGTTTCTAAAGGGAAACAAATCGACGCTTTTCGGCGACACTGCTCGTCGCATGAAGCATTTGACGAGCAGTGTTTGGAGTGACTCCAGCAACACAATGTGAAATTAAATCCCAAGTATCTGATGAAACAATAGAGAAACTGCTCCTGACAACTCTATAAATATACGAATGCAAAATGGTACACATTCTCTACTTGTTAATGCAATGGAAGGAATATTTACTACATGGCCTACTAAAAATTACCTTCTGCTATGTACTTTACACAAATTAGAAAATATAGTTCTGGTATCGGAGGCAAGTCAGTTTGCATTTTCATGCAACCATCCGACACTAGACTAACTAACTATTTCTGAGTGCTCACACGACTTAAGCAATTATTGTTCAATATTGTCCTTATGTTCCGGCACCGTATTTAACCCTCTCCCCTCTCTCATCATTCTCTTTTAATGAAAAAAATAACACTAAACTACACACGCATCCGTTACACTCTATAAATACACATACAACACTAGTCTCTCATATTCGGTAGGATAGGGAGCAACATGCACGGAGGAAGAACATCGTTTCCGAAAGGTGGCTGAACCCCCGCCCCCCTCCCCCCGTGGGATATCACAGCTGGCAGCGCCATACGACATTTACAGTTTAACTATACCTCATAAATTGTTACTTTTCTACCCTTGATCCTATTTCATTCTAATTACAATGGGTACTCATGTAACTGCTTTCCGGTAATATCCTGCCAAGATTAAAAAATTACCTGCGAACAGTAAAAGCTCAAGCAATTCTGTGTAGTCAGCTACAAACACATGTAACCATTTACATGATTTCCTCGAAGGAAACTTGACATTTTCATTTGTATTGCCGATACGATAATATTCTGACGTCTTCCTATCAAAACAAATCAGTGGAGTGATGTAGCAATGCAGCTTTTTGTCCAAAGAAATACGTTATTTTAAAAAGAGCGGATGGTTAAATAAATAATTGCTGTGTGACTTCAAGCCTGGTACAAATTCCAACAGTTTGCATGTCAGTTTCACTTCATATTTCATTACGCAGCTTATTTCACCTCTCGGGAAATTTTAGATGTGTGATCAAGTATCAGAAAGCGATAGCAATTAATAAGTTTGTGAAATATTCAGAGACTTTCTTTCAGTTAGATCTAAAATACTCTTTTCGAATCAGAGTTATGTCATAAATATTCTGCACAACTTTCATGTGCTATCTCTGATATTCGACGGTTGTTCGGTGCAATCGATCTTGACACAATTCAGAACAGAAATCATCTCTCTCTCTCTTCTGAATGCATTTGTGTACGCGAGAGGATAATGGTTTCTCATGGAAAGTAAGAAGACTAGGTTTAATATTCCGTCGACGACGAGATTATTGGAGACGTAACACATGCTCTGGCAGAACAAGATAGGGTACGCAATGTGTAAGTGTCCTTCTAACAGAAAACACGCAGGCCGTTGTGGCCGAGCGGTTCTAGGCACTTCAGTCCGGAACCGCGCGACCGCTACCGTCGCAGGTTCGAATCCTGCCTCGGGCATGGATGTGTGTGATGTCCTTAGGCTAGTTAGGTTTAAGTAGTTCTATGTTCTAGGGGACTTATGACCTCAGATGTTAAGTTCCATAGTGCTCAGAGCCATTTGAACCATTTGAACAGAAAACACCCCGGCATTGCCTTTACCGATTTAAGGAAATCACGGAAAACTTAAGATTGGATGTTGTTGTAGTGTTTGAACACCGTGCCTCTTGATTGTTGGTCCAGTATCAAAAACACCGAAAATATGCCGCTATCGGAGCAAAAAAGGCGAATATTGCTTCTGTTTAAAAGATTCTGCCGCGTGGGGTAGCCGCGCGACCTGGGGCGTCTTGCAGGGTTCACGCGCCTGCCCCCGTCCTAGGTTCGACTCCTCCCTCGGGCATGGTTGTGTGTTGCCCTTAGCGTAAGTTAGTTTAAGTTAGATTAAATGGTGTGTAAGACTAGGGACCGATGACCTCAGCAGTTTGGTCCCACAGAACCTTACCAAAATTTTTTTAAAAAATATTCTCACTGAAAAGTGGGGTATCTGATACCTCAGTCTACCTTGCTCTGCACCTTTAAAAATTTTCTCGCAAATTTTTGCAGGTGAATATATTCGCGCTCTTTTTAACAAGCATGTCCACCCACAGTCCCACAAGCTCCCTTAAATGTAACTCGCTCGCACCACTAGTCCAGCGCTGTCAGGTAGCTCATAACCATCCACTTCTACTAGCCCATTCTCAGTCATTCAGTCCAACTCATTGTCATCGTCTCTTTGTGCTTCTCTAACTGTGATCGTCTCCATCTCCACAGCCACAGTCTCCTTCTTCCTGTCCTACTACTACTGTCTCCACTCACTGTCATTATCTCCCTCTCGCTCTCTCTTACTGCTGCTATCTATTTCAGTCCTCCCCAGTGATGCTGTCTTTCTCACTGCCATTATCTCCTCTTCCACGTTGCCATTGTCATAGATTCTGTCCCTCATTATCACTGACTCTCGAGCTATTCTGCTACCTTCTTCTCTTTATTCTTCTCCCACTATCAACGTTTCCTCCACTCTTTACCTAGCATCGTTCTGTCACTGTCAACTATGTTCCACTGCCACTGTGACCGTCTCTTCCTGTCGCTTTGACAGTGTCTCCTCCGCTCTTTCTATACCACAATCACTGTCTACTATCAGTTCGAATCAAGAACAGCTGCCAACATGATTAACTTAGAAGCAAATATCCTCGAAGTAGTGAAGCAGCTTAAATCACTTAATAAGAGCAAGTCTTCCGGTCCACTCTATATAGCAATTAGGTTCCTTTCATAACATGCTGATGCAATAGCTCCATACTTAACAATCATACAGAACCGCCCTCTCGAAGAAAGACCCGTATCGAAAGACTGAAAAGTTGCAATGTCACACAAATACTCAAGAAAGATAGTAGGAGTAATCCGCTAAATTACAGACTCATATCATTAACGTCGATATGCAGCACGATTTTGGAACATATATTGTTTTCGATCACTATCAATTACCTCGAAGATAACGGTTTACTGACACATAGTGAACAAGAATATAGACAACATAATACGTGTGAAACACAACTAGCTCTTTACACACATAAAGTTTTGAGTGCTATTGACAAGGGATTTCAAATTGATACCGTATTTCTAGATTTTCAGAAGGTTTTCGACACTGTACCACATAAGCGGCTTGTAGTGAAATTGCGTCGTTATAGAATATCATCTCAGTTACGTGACTGGATTCGTAATTTCCTGCCGGAGAGGACACAGTTCGTAGTAACAGACGGAAAATCATCGAGTAAAATAGGAGGTAGTGTTATAGGCTCTCAGCTGTTCCTTACCCATGTAAAAGACTTAGGATACAATCTGAGCAGCCGTCTTAGGGTGTTTCCAGATCATGCTGTCGTTTATCGTCTAGTAAAGTCATCAGAAGATCAAAACAAATTTCAAAACGATTTTAAAAATATATCTGTATGGTGCTAAAACTGGTAGTTTACCCTAAATAATGAAAAGTGTGAGGTCATCCACATGAGTACTAAAAGAAATCCGTTAAACCTGGTTACACGGTAAATTAATCGAATCTAAGGGGCGTGCTGTGTGAAGCAGCACCAACACACCTGTGCGGCCTTTTCTACCCAGGGCTTGAGTTACTCCTGCCGTTTCATTTCCACTGGCGTTCCGACCTCTACTAGTATAGGCAATCATTCATTATGCTATTTTGATAATAAAAACACTCCATCACCTTACATGCAATAAGTGTAAACAACTATTTACAAGGTGTACGTGACAATGTCAGTCTTCTTTAAATATTCATATATACGATATACAACCTATCAAATGATACCTAATTCCGGTTGTAAATCACGGCAAAGTATGTAGATGAGTGCTTGTAAGGTGCGAAATTATAGCCACCTTACAAGTTTCTCTGTGCTCTGTCAAAATATATGTTTTTAACGGTTTTGAAGTTGCGTTCTCTAATGGAATAGTTGATTCCTCAATTCCTGTATTGTAACATAGTTCACAGCCGTTTTATTTGTTGTTTTCGATTACGACGGTAACATATTCTTACAACATGACTTATATTCTATAACCAATGTATAGTATGCACCTGTCAAGACTACAGAAAGAGAAGAAACGTTTAATTGACCGGACGGAGAGTTCATAATGTTGTGGAAATATATATATACACAACGAGAGAGATTTGAAATCAACTCGCCCATTTGACAGTCCAACACCTAACTACTTAACTACGACGCCATTCCTCTTCTCCACTGTTCTGTTTCTATTTTTTTCCACAGTTCAGTACACCTTCTTCCTACTTTCACGCTCGATCTGTGTTCAGTTTTTTACAGGCTGTCCACTGATCCATCTTACCGTTAAATCTGAGGGGGTTGCGATGGCGAGTTTCCCTTGTAAGTGTGTACTGCTTTCGAAGATTTGCAGGGAAATACACCTATGCAGCTTTATGCCTCCTATACCATAACACCTGGACCACCGAAGCAATCGTGCTCGACTATGATCCAGGGTGCATTACGTGTTCTCACCTCTCGCCATGGGGGTTACATACAGAAATGTCGAACATGATCGTTCTGGGGCTCGAGGCGTAATGGTCCGGGGAGGTAAAATATCGTACGGGTGTACTGACATATCTTCGAACGCGGTATACTCACCGCTCAACCTTCCTGTGACAATGTCCTCATTCCCCATGTGCGTCTCTGCCCTGACCTCATTTCTATGGGTGCCAATGCGCGACCGCACGGTGGAGGAGCTCTTGGAACGAGAGGATATCAGGCGAATGGACTTGTCTGAGCTTTCCCCCTGCTGAAATCCCATAAGGAACTCGTGGTATGCACTGGGGAGACACACTGCAGCATGTCCACATGCACCAAAGACCATTTAGCAGTTGTCAATCGCCCTGGTGTGGAAATAGAACGCCCTACCACAAGAATTCCTTAAAAACATTGAGGTCAGCATGGAAGCGCGTTGCAGAACATCCGTATCAGTCCGTGGACATCAAACGCCCTATTAAGAACCGTGTCTCGCCTTTCGTAATGTACAGGACACCATTATGAATCTCGGTGGACTCAGTGCAATCATTATCTGTGAATAAAAGTGTCATCTCTGTTCGTTTTTCAGGGGCGCCGAGCTAAAGAACACATTTCTGTCCCACTCTCACAGTGGACGTCTCGCTGAATGTGTAACTTGTGCCTGTAGGTTGGTGCCGGCGTAGCAACCTGTGCTCATTTACGCGACCGACTTACAGTGTTCATTGTTTCTTTCTGCTGTATAGCTATGTCACCACCTCTGCCTGGTGTTGCCTGTGGCTGTGCTGGCGTGAACTTAAGAAAACTTTTGATTTCTTTCCCTTTCCTATTCCATGGCGGAACGATATCATTGCGTGTTTATTTCAGTTACCTTCTGTACAATACTGTAGCAATCATTTGTAAGTATAATCCGAGCTTCATCATCTTACTTGGCAATGACACATAATGCGGAAGCTACATTCTTCCTTATGTTTCGCATTTTTTTTTTTTAGTTTCTTACTTTTCCCTTTGAATTTTAGCCCACAAACGTGTGCATTGTCTTCAAGTGGTGCCTATCAATATTCGAGCAGATTGTTGGGATTGTGTGGGCGTACTCTGTTGGATGTCCTCCACTGGGTTTCCGGTGCTGATTTGGACGCTGATTGGCACCCTTTTTGCCATAGTTATTACGCCGCGAGGGCTGTATACCTGTGCATTCCTCTATCATCTGTGCTTTGTGTAATCAACGATCTATCAAGCAAATACGGGACAAGTCATCTGACGAAATCTTATTCCTTATATCGTGAAGATGGTTCGCCTCCATAATTTCCTATATTTGAACCAAGTATTGGGTAGAATAGTTGGTTGCACCTTGGCAAGATGCATTTTTCTCAGTTTTCACGTGTTAAATTGCTGTTGCCGTTCGCACACAGATCTCTATGGTATATAAAATACTTTTATTTTTTATTTTTTATTTTTCGTGAATTGCCTAAAGAGATGGTCCACTTGGTACTGCTTCGGGATCTCATTCTGAAGCAAGTGGATATAATCCTAATGGCGCCATCCAGGTTAAAGTTTTTGTGTTTTTTTCAAAATCACTTCAGCCGAATGCAGCCTTGTGCACTTGAAAAGACCACACTATTTCACACTGTATGTCGCGTTTGTTTCTAATACGTACTCTTTATTTCTGTTTTGGTCTATATCACACATTCAAATCATTTAACTTCAATAAAAGAACGTATTGCACCATAGAGCCATTCAAATTGGTTCAAATGGCTCTGAGCACTATGGGACTTAACATCGGAGGTCATCACCCCCTAGAACTTAGAACTACTTAAACCTAACCAACCTAAGGACATCACACACATCCATGACCAAGGCAGGATTCGAATCTGCGACCGTTGCGGTCACGCGGTTCCAGACTGTATCGCCTAGAACCGCTCGGCCACACAGGCCATAGAGCCATTATCAGACACTTTTCTCACATGCGAGTCGCATCTTAGCTTGTCATCCAATTCTGCCATTAAAACTCAGTTTAACAGCTGTTCTGTAGGTCAGCTGGTTGTAAACTGTTGTTGTTGTTGTGGTCTTCAGTCCTGAGACTGGTTTGATGCAGCTCTCCATGCTACTCCATCCTGTGCAAGCTTATTATCTCCCAGTACCTACTACAGCCTACATCCTTCTGAATCTGCTTATTGTATTCCTCTCTTGGTCTCCATCTACCATTTTTACCATTCACGCTGCCCTCCAGTACTAAATTGGTGATCCATTGATGCCTCAGAACATGTCCTACCAACCGATCCCTTCTTCTGGTCAAGTTGTGCCACAAACTTCTCTTCTCCCCAATCCTATTCAATACTTCCTCATTAGTTATGTGATCTACCCATCTAATCTTCAGCATTCTTCTGTAGCACCACATTTCAAAAGCTTCTATTCTCTTCTTGTCCAAACTATTTATCGTCCACGTTTCACTTCCATATATGGCTACACTCCATACGAATACTTTCAGAAACGACTTCCTGATACTTAAATCTACACTGTATGTTAACAAATTTCTCTTCTTCAGAAACGCTTTCCTTGCCATTGCCAGTCTATATTTTATATCCTCTATACTTCGACCATCATCAGTTATTTTGCTCCCCAAATAGCAAAACTCCTTTACCACTTTAAGTGTCTCATTTCCAAATCTAATTCCCTCAGCATCACCCGACTTAATTCCACTACATTCCATTATCCTCGTATTGCTTTTGTTGATGTTCATCTTATATCCTCCTTTCAAGACACTGTCCATTCCGTTCAACTGCTCTTCCAAGTCCTTTGCTGTCTCTGACAGAATTACAATGTCATCGGCGAACCTCAAAGTTTTTATTTCCTCTCCATGGATTTTAATACCTACTCCGAACTTTTCTTTTGTCTCCTTTACTGCTGGCTCAATATACAGATTTAATAACATCGGGGAGAGACTACAACCCTGTCTCACTCCCTTTCCAACCACTGCTTCCCTTTCATGTCCTTCGACTCTTATAACTGCCATCTGGTTTCTGTACAAATTGTAAATAGCCTTTCGCTCCCTGTATTTTAACCCTCCCACCTTCAGAATTTGAAAGAGAGTATTCTAGTTAACATTGTCAAAGGCTTTCTCTAAGTCTTTCCTTAATCTTTCTTCTAAGATAAGTCGTAGGGTCAGTATTGCCTCACGTGTTCCAACATTTCTACGGAATACAAACTGATCTTCCCCGAGGTCGCCTTCTACTAGTTTCTCCATTCGTCTATAAAGAATTCGCGTTAGTATTTTGCAGCTGTGACTTATTAAACTGATAGTTCGGTAATTTTCACATCTGTCAACACCTTCTTTCTTTGGGATTGGAATTATTATATTCTTCTTGAAGTCTGAGGGAATTTCGCCTGTCTCATACATCTTGCTCACCAGATGATAAAGTTTTGTCAGGACTGGCTCTCCCAAGGCTTAGTTCTAATGGAATTTTGTCTACTCCCGGGGCCTTGTTTCGACTTAGGTCTTTCAGTGCTCTGTCAAACTCTTCACGCAGTATCATATCTCCCATTTCATCTTCATCTACCTCCTCTTCCATTTCCATAATAATGTCCTCAAGAACATCGCCCCTGTATAGACCCTCTATATACTCCTTCCACCTTTCTGCTTTCCCTTCTTTGCTTAGAACTGGGTTTCCATCTGAGCTCTTGATATTCATACAAGTGGTTCTCTTTTCTCCAAAGGTCTCTCTAATTTTCTTGTATGCAGTATCTATCTTACCCCTAGTGAGATAAGCCTCTACATCCCTACATTTGTCCTCTAACCATCCCTGCTTAACCATTCTGCACTTCCTGTCGATCTCATTTTTGAGACGTCTGTATTCCTTTTTGCCTGCTTCATTTACTGCATTTTTATATTTTCTCCTTTCATCAATTAAGTTCAATATTTCTTCTGTTACCCAAGGAGTTCTACTAGCCTTCGTCTTTTTACCTACTTCATCCTCTGCTGCTTTCACTACTTCATCCCTCAGAGCTACCCATTCTTCTTCTACTGTATTTCTTTCCCCCATTCCTGTCAATTGTTCCCTTATGCTCTCCCTGAAACTCGGCACAACCTCTGGTTTAGTCAGTTTATCCAGGTCCCATCTCCTTAAATTCCCACCTTTTTGCAGTTTCCTCAGTTTTAATCTACACTTCATAACCAATACATTGTGGTCAGAGTCCACATTTGCTCCTGGAAATGTCTTTCAATTTAAAATCTGGTTCCTAAATCTCTGTCTTACCATTATATAATCTATTTGAAACCTTCTAGTATCTCCAGGGTTGTAAACTATTTACGCAAATATTGCTCTTACTTCACTACATATTAAATTTTAAATCTTACGCTCGGTAACTTCAGTTCAACACTTGCCTGTGTCCGCTATCTTAATATAAAGGATACAAACGTGGTAATGGACTCATATGCCCGCTTCATCCACGTGACGTTAAGTAATAGCACTGTTTTCTCTTTTTCTCCCCGTCCATCTTTCGTTCAAAAATTTCATCTAATATTTTTGCTACTATACACGATATATGTAAATAACGTGAAGATAAAGTATGCAGATGAGTAGGTTGTTCACAGTCGATGCAGCTGTTTACTGGAAGGAGACGGCCTTAGAAACTTGTTACAAATTGCAGAGACGTCTGCACATGACCAGTGCCTGGTGCAACTGTTGCCAACTGACATTAAACATACATAAATGTAATGTAATACACGTAAATAGGCTAAGAATCCGATAACGTTTGACTACGAGACCGGCAACTAGTCACTGGAGTCAGTCCAATCCTTTGCGTCATTATGAATGCCTGTCGTGAGTGATGTAAGCTGAACTGACCTCATGAACATAGACTCACAAGAGGCAAATTATAGACTCCCCCCACTTCAGTAAAAAAGAAAAATGAAATAAAAAATGTTTATCAATTACTACAGCTTCGCTGTTCGTACAGTCAAAATTTAGCACCAGGTATAATCTGCAAAATTGTATCATTGCACGACACACATTTCAGGAGATATGAGATCATAAACATTTACATGTGTGAAAAACTAGGTTCTGCTTAAAATGGGGGGCAGTAAAACTTTTACACAGAAATGACGTTTTAATTTTTTACATCTTTACTATTAACTCCACCCAAGACTTGGTTCAATTTTTTTCGCAACATACTTTACAGACAGTATCTAAATATATCATTGAATGTTCCTGCAAAATTGTATCATTGTACGACACGTAGCTCAAGAGATATGGCGTCATAAACATTTACATGCTAGAAAAACTAGCTATTGCTTAAAATGGCGTGCTGTTAATCATCAGGCATGACGTTTTAATTCATTATTTTTTACTACTAACTCTATTTGCAATACACTTTGCGTGTAGAATCTACATATGTCATTGAATGTACTACCAAATTGTATCGTTGTACGGTTCACAGTTCAGGAAATATGGCTACGAAAACATTGAGATGCAAGAAAAACTAACTTTTGCTTAAATTGTCGCTCGAATTTCGAGGCTATTTTCAGCTTCCAACAACCTTTAAGCATAATTTCAAACCTTTCCTAAACATTTCCTCGCTTATATGCTTAAAGACAATTATTTACCACATTAACTTGTTTGTAAAGTAATCAGACGTTTTAAGCTGCTTACATGGGAATTCGATTCTTTAAAAATCTGGGGTTTCCTGGTAGACACCATGTGGCAAGAGCGTTACGGCCGAATATATTAATTCAGCGTTGCAGGCTTAAATACAAAAAATATTAAGTTAATATCATTCTTTAACGTGTTAACGAGACTCAGACATAATTAAGAGGACAAGAAAAATTTAAAAAGCACAAAAATATATAGCTGCCGTTAACATACAAAACTGGCAGGGACCTAGTAATAACCAGCACTCTACACAAATAGTGTTTCTGTATTAGTTCTTGTATATCTGTAGCTAATGCCTCACGATCGTTCAGGGTAAATTTCTGACAGTTTTCATCTTATTGTAATCTTTGTCATCTTCACGGCGTCTGCGCCTCTCTAAAACGCCAAAGGCTTACATTAACTTCATATTTGTAAATGTAAAATGGTGTCATGCGTATCTACAAACTGTATGCTAGCATCTTTAGACGCAACGCTCTTGCCACCAAGTCATTATTATCCTTCCCTTAAGCGTCACATGGCGCTGTTGGCAGGTTGGCAGTATATGCTATGAAATTCGAGGTTGTTGGACAGGTACACGCTCTGATATTATATTGTAGGTATACTGCAGTACGTTTCCATATCTTGTTTGAAATACCCTTTGTATTTCATATTTGGCTGATTTATGTATTTGATATTACAGATGTGAGGATTAAGGTTTTGAAACGTTTCATGAATACACAGTAGAATGAAGCACACAGAAGAAATTCCAGTGCATCATAGAGTGTTGGTTGCAATTAGTAGTAAATTCCTTGGATCTCATATCCATGAAAAAACTCCCTACGATCATATCGTGGTTATTAATCGGCAATGCGGTGTAATGTCGAACGCCTTTCGGATATCTAGTAAGACATAATCTACTTGTGCAGTTGGGTCTACTATTTACCGGATAGTGTGCGAGAATAAAACGAGCTGTATTTCTCAGGGGTAGTTTTTCCGAGCCCGTTAATAACTTTGAGATTAACTTCTTTTCTCCAGGCATATCATAATTTTAGAGCTTGGAATACACTATTAGGATCCCGTTGCAGATCTAAAATCACGGATACTGTACTGTAGTTACGTGCGTTCGTTCTCTTACCGTTCGTGTAAACAGATGCGAACTGCCCTACGTTCTTTACCAGTTACGTGAGACTAAAAATTGCTCTTTTTTTCATTTATGGTATCCCCAACCTTTGTATTGTTGTAGACAAAGATTCTGCGTCAGTTTACTCGAGCAAGGTAATTTTTTCTGTACAATAACTGTTCACAGCGTTGTTGCCTCTGGATCAAGGGGTCCCGGGTTCGATTCCCGGCCGTGTTGGGATTTTCTCCGCCCGGGGACTGGGTGTTTGTGTTTTCCTCACCATTTCATCATCATTCGTGAAAGTGGCGAGTTTGGACTGTGTAAAGATTGGAAATTGTTACGGACGCTGATAACCGCGCAGTTGAGCGCCCCACGAATCAAACATCATCATCATCATTAACTGTTCACAGTAAACTAATTATAATATTACAGTGGATGTTACATTAAAACAACTTTTCTGGTCTAAAAATCTCCTAACTTAACATGAGATTCGAATTTCAGTATTGAATGAATTGGTGTTGGACACAGAATGCGTATTGTCAAGGAATGTAGCTTCACTACGTGAAATGTGTAATGAGTATATGCGGTAGTTCTCTATTTCATGTATTTACAATATCGAATGCCGTGAAAGAGGACACTTTGGGTCGCATTTTTCATTTTCGTTGGGTATGAAGACTGTCAACCTGTTTTCTGGTTGGTTCAAATGGCTCTGAGCACTATGGAACTTAAGATCGGAGGTCATCAGTCCCCTAGAACTTAGAACTACTTAAACCTAACTAACCTAAGGACATCACAGACATCCATGCCCGAGGCAGGATTCGAACCTGCGACCGTAGCAGTCGCTCAGCTCCGGACTGTATCGTCTAGAACCGCTCGGCCACCACGGCCGGCAAACTGTTTTCTACTGAAGAATTAAGAGGACATAGCCGTATCGGTCACTACAAACACACGTATCACCCGGTGGCCTAATTCACAGGGGATTCCTGCCGCTCTTACAATGGACGCTACATTTGTCTAAAGAGTTTTAGTTAAATCTATGCCTCCGTTATGTTGTAAGCCGCTGTCGTGACTGATGGTATACCCTGATTACTTAAATTAAATTACTTGTTGATGACTTGAGTCCGAAATCCTGAGGCACATAAAGGTATGTTGTGATAATGTAATCAATTTTATGATCAATACGTAGACAGCGTACAAGTGCAGACATACTGATCTGTAAAGAAATGCTAATGTTCAAAGTGTTAATTAGAAATTTCAATGTCGAGATTTTCAAAATTTTTTTTCCACCTGCTAACGAGTAGAGAAAACTGACATGGCGAGATATTGCGCACTTTTAAGAATATCATTTGGTTGGAAAAACCAAAAACCACTAGGTGATGTTACATTAGGCGACTTGCATGTCGGCAATGATAACACAACACCCAATCCACTAGCGGAGAAAATCTCCAATCCGGCCAGTAATAGAACCCGGGCCCACTGTATAGCAGACAAGCAGGTTACCACTTCTTTTTAAATCTCATTTTGTTCATCATCGTTTGTTGCATTTGTTCGGCGCGGAACCCGATGACACCCGTCAAAGTTCGTCGTTGATCCAGTCACTCCGTTTTTTTTTTTATTACAGAAGGCAGTTAACCCTCTGACCGAACACGCTGAGCTACCGCACCGGTTCACTCAGCCAAGCAGGTAGACATTCGGTAACAAAACCTTGAAGACTAGTAACAAGATTAAGCTGATGTCAAATGATGATCAGTCCGGACTTAAGAAACCTTCAGTGAGACCTTCTTCCCACCGAAAATCTAATATAAATGCACCTCTACGCCAGCTTCTCCCCGTAATTTCGATTTTTTTTTTTCCATTGATGTCCGGTAGTTCCCACGAATGGAAGGAGACCAGTTACATACGCAGGGTTGTCTCGAATTAAAAACAGTCCACAGTTGCACTAATTATGTTTATTTTAAACCTTAACCATGGTTTCTGATGATGATGATGTTTGGTTTGTGGGGCGCTCAACTGCGTGGTTATCAGCGCCCGTACAATTACCCAATCTTTGCTCAGTCCAATTTCGCCACTTTCCTGGATGATGATGAAATGATGAGGACAACACAAACACCCAGTCATCTCGAGGCAGGTGAAAATCCCTGACCCCGCCGGGAATCGAACCCGGGACCCCGTGCTCGGGAAGCGAGAACGCTACCGCGAGACCACGAGCGGCGGACAACCATGGTTTCTGCTATAATAATATAGCCTTCTTCAGAAGTCCTAAAAAGTGATCAAATTAATATCTAGACCAGTAATACAATATATACATAAACTTCTAAAATTACATATGTGATAACATATTACTTACATAAGCTTTTAAAAATGAAAAATGTCTTAGCCCAGCGGCTGCGTCAAGATCAATAAAATAAAAACAGACATAAGCCTGTTTCGATCATAAGTAAGATTACATATGGCACCGCATGTCCTCCACCGCTACATCTGTTATATTAAGCGCATGGTGATCCTAATTTTACTTATGATCGAAACAGGCTTATGTCTGTTGAAGTTATTTTATTTTATTGATCTTGACGCAGCCGCTGGGCTAAGACAGTTTTCATTTTTAAAAGTTAATGTAAGTAATAAGTTATCACATGTGTAATTTTAGAAGTTTATGTATAGACTTTCTTACTGGTCTAGATGTTATTTTGATCACTTTTTAGGACTTCTGAAGAAGTTTATTATATTATTATAACAGAAACCATGGTTAAGGTTTAAAATAAACATAATTAGCGCAACTGTGGGCTGTTTTTTATTCGAGACAATTTCGTAACGGTTGCTGGTGTTGCTGCCATGATGAAAATAATGACATACGCAGGAAATACTTTTACGTTTGTAAATAATAAAACGCTACGTAAGAGCCATCTCTGTTGTGACATAGAGCGCTTCTGTGTTAGCTGCATATTTGCCATCAAAGATGATGAGTTAACGGGACGTAAACAAGGAACATATGCATTTTGGAATTTTACAATTTCTCATAGGTAAAACATAAAACCAGAAGAAATTCTGCACAGGTGGGATACAGAATTCGGCTGTAATAAACATACAGAATTTCAAATGAACGGGTGGCAATTTGACGTACGTTTCCTAAAGCTGTGTTCTTACTCACACGAGTAAATTCTACCCTTGTCGTTAAATGATGACCAGCTCTGTTCTCTAGCAGCATCACCTAGTTTTTGCAACAGACTGATCGTAGTCTGTGAACTGTAGACATCAGCTGCAAAGTCTTCTAAAGAATGCAATCAGTACCAGTCACCCAAGATTTCGATCTGCATTAGCTTCTGCTGCCATCGGCTGCCGGAGCACAACCTTAAACTGGGAGAACGAGGATGGAATACGTGTTACTGGAACATATCTGAACTACCTTATGTCTGCAAGTGATATTCTCCTATTTAACTATGACGCAAAGGAAAACTACCCGGGTAGTCGCGCTTGTTAGCACGCCGCAAACTGGGCCAGAATCCTGAAAAACCTGCCCAAATTGCAAAATCTTTTCGAATATACCCAAAGATAGGTATGAATAATTTGATTTCTGACCCTTCTGAAAAAGATTTTCATCATTTATAATTTTAATGATAACCTTTATTAAAAAACTGCCTCTTTACTGTCTTTTTTACAGAAAATACATATTAGTAACAAAAATTGAATGTTACGTAAGACTTCTTAATCATCTTGCTCGTCTAGTTCTTGTTCATAAAAATATCATTTCGTTCTTCATTTTCTTCCTGACCGACATTTGTATCATCTTCATCACCCTCAGCATCTGACTCTTTGTAATTCTCTGCAGCAGGTGCCAAGAGGACAGCAGCTTCCGACGACAGTTTTCACTTTCCTCACAGATCTTTTCGCAAGAAATAATATGTAATAGTAAAATACAATTCATCAAAATAAAATTTATCAAGAAGAAAGCTCATGGATATCGCATAATGTTATTTGATAAAGAGTACTTTTTTATTTTTAATGCATTTAATATATTTTTTAGTTAGCAATTATATTTGTATTTTGTAATAGCTTATCAGCAATGTTGTAGAAATAGAAACTGTATGACTATGTGTGCATATGTTTTATTTGTATTTAAGTAAAGATTTCAATTCTGTTTTCTCAGTGTAAATAACAACATTTTGCGACTATCGCGTAAAAAGTGGCTCAGAGTCGGAGTTGCGGCTAGTACCTCGATTTTGAGGTTGATTCACCAGTGTTATAGCACACACTTGAGAATGGAACGAAAAATGAGACGGAATGTCGTGGCATCTAAAACTTCTCTTGTTTTCGTGAGCATTTTACAATTTTTTGCTTGCATTCCGGCAAGAAGTTAATTAACAAAAACAGTTGCTAATTAAAGGTTACATAATTAAGTAAGATTCGTAATTAATTACATACCTTCTGTAACAGTTTCCGTTTAAAAAACTGTAAGTCTGATTTCATTCAAGATAAATACTTCATCCGAACAAAATTCAACCTTCTGAAGATATAGCTGGCCGCTTCTAAGACCTAACTTCAAACTTTTTTTTAAATTAATGGTCACTCTTTCGGGATTCTGGCCCGTTTTTCCATTTTACTGCTGAAATGATCCAAGCACTGACCGGAGAATACGACATCTCACAGTAATTGAATCATTACGCTGACAGCTCTAATCGGAGGTCACTATTAGTTTAAATCACTGGATCTTATTATTTAGTAAACAATATAAAACAGTATTTCTCCCATTTTTAAAAAGTTAGAATCTGAAAACATTGGGAGAAATTTACTGTATTTATGGACAGACGTTTAGCATGCATTGGGAATCAATCAGCTAAATCGTTCTGGACATATTCTCCTAGGTGCTTTATGTTTCTCACAAATTCCAGTGACCACTTCCAGTGGCCTAACACTTCCAGCTGTCGGCCACTTCCAATCGGCTGACCACTCCTATCTGGCTGACCAACTCCAGCGGCTGACCAATTCCAGCAACTGACCAGTACCAGCAGCTAATCACAGCCAACACTGAAATCCATTGACCGAATCAGAGTGATTAATCCCAGTGACTGACCGTAGTGGTCAATCTCAGTGATAGCTGATCTCAGTAACCAATCCGAATGATGCATCTCAATGACTAACTGCCGACAGTGCAAGGAAACCGTTTCGTCTTTGTACATCCATTACGTTACTGCTTCTATGTATGTTGAAGGTTACTTGCTGGTCTTCGTACCAAGTACTAAACACTTCTTATGACGTGAATGGTATTTCAACAGCTGCGTCGTAAGTGAACAACTACAGTGATCTAAAACATTGCCCACCAAGTCCTGATCGATGAAGCAGCTGTCCAGACGAGATAGAATACCGGGAGAAACAGAACATATTTGAGGAACTGAATTGCATACGTGAGCTTGTTTATGTCAGGTTGTTATTATTAATTTTCCATCCCTTGTACAATGAAACGTGTTCATCTAACCTAAAAGGAGATAACGCGGAAGAAGATACGATGTCCTCAGTGATCTTGAGAATACTCGCATTGAGGTGGGAGAACGAGTCGTCAGAAGTACAGGTCCTGATGCTGTGAGTGGAATGAGCAGCTGCGTTTTGTGTGTTTGCTATGGCGACCGCAGTGGCTCTAGTTAGACGGCGCCGGCTCGCCTACAGTGAAAACGCCTCGGGCTCGAGTATGGACCCAATTTCCCGCCGTGAAAGGCGAGCCGCGCTTTCAGCGTCGCAGCGCAGCGTTGAGCCACATCACCCACGGCGAATACACACACACACACACACACACACACACACACGATGTAGGCCCTGCGGTATAATACGTCGCTTCTTACTGCTCTTCTGGTGATTAACGTCCCGTCCACAGCTAGCTTCATTAGAGGCTGGCGGACGACCCTGTCCGCTTGGTCCATTGCCAAATGGACCTGGGGATTAACAGTAAGGCCTAGATGCATTGAAGCTATGAAAGCATTCCTCTCTAGTAGTGCGCGGGTACAGCACTAGTTTCTCAAAAGTTCAAAGCTGTTACATCATACACCAAATAATCACTACATTTTGTTTCGTCTACACATGTACTCCGCAAGCCGCAGTACGATGTGCAGCAAGGCGTCCATAGTGCATCAAAAATTCATCCCCGGCCCAACGCTATTCCACTTGCAGTTGGAGCCTCTAAGACAGACTGCCGGTGCCTTTCTATATGAACCCGAATGTTTTTAATTTAAGCGCTGTGCTCATTATGCGAGATGCAGAGGGTTTGAATGATTTAAAACCTGCATCCCACGCTCTTCTGAAATGGAAGGTACTATAGATGCGCCGTTTTCACAGAAATGATGTGTAACCAAGGACCCACAATCGCAGCCCACGCAAGGATTTTAATAGTCTCTAGAATGTGCATTTAGTTTAAAAAATCACGTTTTTAAATGGCCCATTAACAAAAGAAAAATAGAGTAAATTATAATGACAATAGTATTTCTTTCATTAGCGTATTACAGTGAAACTACGTTTGTGACCTAAAATACCTGGAAAATTAACACTGAACTAACTTGAAAATATCGATAAACTGACGTAAAATGATATAAAACTTATGTAAAGTGAGTTGTAAAATAACTAGATTAGTGAAAAACTTTATAGGATATTGGAACCGATATTACAAAATGGATAATTCGTTTAAAATCGTTATGGTTTTTAGTAAGAAATCTTATTGTTTGAAGATGTACCAAAATTGTATAATCATCTTAGAGCTATTGTAGAGCACGTATGATAGCACGCAGAGATTCCTTAACGTGAGGGAGCGTCTGTTGTCAGATAAACATGTATGAACCTGTAGTTTGCAAATCTTTCAACTCTGCATGGCACGCAAACGTAAACAGATGTGCAAATGCGCATTTTACTGTTTATTGTGATTTTGAAGAAGTAACAATCATATGCGAGTGCTACATACACGTACAAAGACATGTGCGCAAGGTACTTTTTAACTCTAAATGTTTTACCATATTTTTAATAAACATTGGTATAAAATTCTGTATTTTATTGACCATAATGACAACATAGCATAACTTGAATACTCATTGTGCTAAACTTTTAACCTAATAATATCCCTCATAATCAGATGATTATATTCAATTAATAATAAAATAAAATAATGGAAATCAAATTTTTGTTGCCCCTGGAAGCTGGTAGGCAGGCAACTTGCAACAAGTATTGTGTGACCATTTTAGCCCCTTACTAATGACAGTTACGCAGTGCATCTAACTTTTTGATCTTATTTTACAATCTCAAAGCCTGGATCTACACATTTTTGTACACTACACTGTTGACTTGCTAACTGACAACGTGGCATGATCCGTATATGGCGGTTGGCTGAATTTCAATTTAATGATTGGTGTCATCGATTATTGCCACTATTACTTTCGGAGTATCAAATTGCCGTGTAGTTAATCCGCTAAAACAAATAGGAAATAAATTCTGGATGAGCTGGAGATCTGCTCTAATGAGGGTCAGATAAAAGGGGTTCCACTGTATAAGTAGTTCATGACCAATCACAGTCCAAAAGTTTTAAATACCAGCAGTTGTATGCACTATGTTTCAGCAATAACTTAAGGCAAAAAGGAATAAACCAATGCTTTGGGTTCTGAAGAAAACAGAGGACTGGCCTTCAAAGGAGGTGTTTAAAATGCCGACCACCTTATTCAGTACAAGCTTGCAGTCTGCCATGTAAAGGTCGATGCACACATTCTGCGAGGGTCATTCAATAATTAAATAGACAAATTGGTTTGGAGAAAAAAGCGTTTATTTTTACAAAACAATGCTTTTTCTACTCTTTAACATGATCCACTTGAGCATTTATGCACTTCTTCCAACGGCCTACAAGTTTTTTTTTTTTATTCCGGCAGCAAAGAACTCTTCATCTTGATGTTTGAACCAATTTCCCTCAAATTTTTTCACTTCCTCATTGTCCTGGAATTTCTCCTTCAGTGCACCAAACAAATGGAAATCACTAGGGGCTAAATCAGGACTGTAAGGGGGATGAGGCAGTACTTCCCAGCCCATTTTTGTCGATGGTTTCACTGGTTAGTTGAGCAATATGAGGACGTGCGTTGTCTTGCTGGAGAACCACACCTCTCCTCTGAGATCCACGACGTCTCTCTCATGGCTGGCTTCACCTTGTTTAAAAGCAAATCCGAGTAGTATTGGCTGTTCATTGTATGCTGCTTGTCGAGGTAATAAGAAAAACTGGACCTTCAGCTGTGGTGTCACCGCCAGACACCACACTTGCTAGGTGGTAGCCTTTAAATCGGCCGCGGTCCGTCAGTATACGTCGGATTCGCGTGTCGCAACTATCAATGATTGCAGACCGAGCGCCGCCACACGGCAGGTCTAGTCTAGAGAGACTCCCTAGCACTCGCCCCAGTTACACAGCCGACTTGGCTAGCGATGGTTCACTGACTACATACGCTCTCATTTGCTGAGACGACGGTTTAGCATAACCTTCAGCTACGTCAATTGCTACGACCTAGCAAGGCACCATATTCAGTTACTATGTCTTCTGAACAGATAATATTGTGACTCGTGTACCGTCAAGAGCGACGTTCATCATTAATGGATTAAAGTTAAGTATCAAACTAATTACGTCCGCTTTCTGAATTCTAATTCCTTGTCATGTTCCAGACCTCACGTCAGTATAGTTCTTCCCTCCTCACGCCAGCCTGCGTGAGCTAAAACGCGTGCATTTCGACCTCCTCTAGTAACACGGTGTTGGCTCCTCTGCCAACACAACATCAGCATCCCAAAACACCGTCAACATGACTTTTCCTTTTGATGCTTGTGTTCTGAATTTTTTACTGACAGGTGAATTGGTGTGCTTCCACTCCATGCTTTGTCTTTTTGATTCTGGCTCATAATAGTGAACCCAGGTTTCATCACAAGTAAAAAATTTTGTTGAGGAAGTGCTCACCTTCTCTTTCATAACGTTCTTTAGATCTGTGCATACTCTCAACCTTGTTTCCTTGCGTAGCCACGTCAATTCCTTTGGGACCCATCTTGCACGTGTTTTGCGGTACTTCAGCTTGTTACAGATAATGTTGGGAACTGTACCAGCACTAACTTGAACCTTGTCAACCATGGTTTCGACAGACATACGGCGGTCGGCACGAATAATGTCATCAATTCGACTTTCAAGTGAGGGAGTTGAAACTGCAACTGGTTGGCCAGATTAGATTTTAGATTAGATTAGATTTACTTTCATTCCAATTGATCCGTAGTGAGGAGGTCCTCCTGGATGTGGAACATGTCAGAAAAACAATACATGACAAATATTTACAACTAAAACAAATAAGCTAATGTACCATTCCACAGGTCCCAAGTGGAATGATCGTCATTTTTTAATGAACACTAAGAGTCATTTTACAAATACTAATGCACTGAATTTAAAATAAAAAAGTTTTTTATTTATTTATAAGGTAATAAACATGTAATACAACTACTGTAATACTTATTTACAATGAACACATTGCTGCACTGAAATGGTGCAGAAGTTATGTTGTACTTATATACAAATCAGTTGGTTTTACTAAGAAATTCATCAATGGAGTAGAAGGAGTTGGCCACCAATAAATCCTTTAGGCTTCTCTTAAACTGAATTTCATTGGTTGTTGAGCTTTTTATGGCTGCTGGCAAGTTATTGAAAATGTGTGTTCCTGAATAATGCACACCTTTTTGTACAAGACTAAGTGACTTTAAATTCTTGTGAAGATTATTCTTATTTCTAGTATTGATTCCATGAATTGAGCTGTTGGTTTGAAAAAGTGATATATTTTTAATGACAAATTTCATTAAGGAATAAATATATTGGCTGTAGTTAGTATCCCTAGTTCCCTAAACAGGCTTCTGCAGGATGTTCTTGAGTTCACACCACATATAATTCTTACTGCACGTTTTTGTGCCCGGAAAACTTTAGCTTGGCTTGATGAATTACCCCAAAAAATAATCCCATATGACATTATGGAATGAAAGTAAGCATAGTATGGCAGTTTTTTCATTTTTATATCCCCTACGTCTGACAAAATTCGCATTGCAAAGAGAGATTTGTTAAGACGCTTCAGCAGTTCTGTGGTGTGCTCCTCCCAATTGAATTTATTATCAAGCTGTAATCCCAAGAATTTAACACTGTCCACTTCTTCTATCTTCTTGTCATCATATGTTAGACATATACTCTTGGGACACCCCTTACAAGTTCTGAACTGCATGTAGTGTGTTTTTTCAAAGTTTAGTGACAAAGAATTGGCTAGGAACCAGTGATTAATGTCCACAAATATTTTATTGGCTGATCTTTCTAAGACTACACTTGATTTGCTATTTATTGCAATGTTTGTATCATCGTCAAACAAAACAAACTTGGCATCTGGTAATGTTACTGATGAAAGGTCATTGATACACACAAGAAAAAGTAAGGGCCCCAAAATGGAACCTTGTGGGACCCCACATGTAATTAGTTCCCAGTTGGATGATGCCTGATAGCTTGATACATGTCTCTTTCCTAATAACACCCTTTGTTTCCTGCCAGAGATATAAGATTTGAACCATTTTGCAGCATTTCCTGTTACACTATAATATTCTAGTTTACTTAATAGGATATTGTGATTTACACAGTCAAATGCCTTTGATAGATCACAAAATATACCAGTTGCCTGCAATTTTTTCTCTAATGAATTAAGCACATTTTCACTGTAAGTGAAGATAGCCTTCTCAATATCAGAACCTTTTAGAAATCCAAACTGTGACTTTGACAGTATGTTATTTGAGATAAGATGGTTATAAAGACGACTGTACATTACTTTTTCGAAAATTTTTGAGAATGCTGGTAACAGTGAAATTGGACGGAAATTTGATGCTTTTTCTTTATCTCCCTTCTTAAACAGTGGCTTAACTTCAGCGTATTTCAGCCATTCAGGAAATATTCCACTGATAAACGACTGGTTACACAGATAGCTTAATATGTTACTTAGCTCAGAACCACATTCTTTAATTAACTTTGTTGATATTTCATCATACCCACTAGATGTTTTTGATTTTAAAGATTTTATGATGGACATTATTTCTGTTGGGGTAGTGAGGGTCAAATTCATATTATGGAAATTACTTGAAATGTCTGGTCTAAGGTAATCCATAGCAGCATCTACCGAACCTGACAACCCCATCTTTTCAGTAACAGTTATAAAATGTTTGTTAAAAAGTTCTGCAACACTATACACATCTGTCACCAATGTATCATTTACTCTTAATGCTATTTGTTCCTCTTCATGTCTGGTTCTACCGGTCTCCTCCTTCACTATATCCCATATTGTCTTTATTTTGTTATCTGATATGACTATCTTTTCCTTGTAATATATTTGCTTTGACATCCGTATTACAGTCTTTAATATTTTGCAGTATTTCTTATAATGTGCTATAGCATCAACATTGGAAATGTTTCGGATTGACAGATACAGTTTTCTTTTTGTTTTACAAGATACCCCTATTCCTCGAGTAATCCATGGCTTCTTTGTAGATTTTCCTCTAACCTTGGTAAGTTTTGGGGGAAAGCAGTGTTCAAATAAGGTAAGCACTTTATTAGCAAAAATGTTATATTTTTCATTCATGCCATGAGCACTGTAAACATCAGTCCAGTGAATGTCTCTGAGGAGTGTCCTAAAATAATCAATTTTTGGCTTACTGATTACCCTCTTGAGCTCAGATTTAACAGATTTTATATCCTGTTCAGTATTAACATTTAACAGAAGGAACTGCATGTCATGGTCTGAGAGGCCATTGGCCATTGGTTTTGTAATATAATTTTGTTCATTGGACTTTTCTATAAAGATATTATCAATGGCTGTTTGTGAGCAAGTGGCTATCCTAGTGGGGAACTTTACTGTGGGAATTAAGTTGAATGATAGTGTTACTAACTCAAATAAGTTCTTTTTCGGAGAGTCTTTAAGGAAATCTACATTGAAATCACCAGCAACCACTATTTCTTTGTTTTTGGTTCTTAAATGGGCCAGTACAGCTTCAAGGTGGTTTACAAACAGATTAAATTTACCTGCAGGTGCTCGATATACACTTAATATTATGAAAGATTTTTTGTGAAAATCTAATTCCGTTGCACATGCTTCCATATGCTGTTCTAGGCAAAATTTATGTATGTCTATGTTCTTAAATTTATGACAGTTCCTGATGAATGTGGCAACTCCTCCTTTCTCCATTTCTGATCTACAAAAGTGAGATGCTAACCTAAACCCTGTAACACTTAAAAGTTCTATACCAGTGGTCACATGATGTTCAGAGAGGCAGATTATGTCAGCTGGGTTTGAAGACTCTAATTCATCTATGCAGATAGTTAATTCATTAATTTTATTTCTCAGTCCTCGAATATTTTGATGCAATAAAGATAGCTGACATTTCACATTGACTGAGTTAAAATTGGGTGGAGTTAAAATATCTGCTGACAGTTGAAAATTCTTAACCAATGGCTGTTTATGCTGATGTAATAAGCTGTAATTATGTTTTTTGATTTCTTTCTCAAACTGAAGGTATGTCTCAGTTCTAACCTCTCTTAAAATTTGCTTTCTTTCTGTCCTCCCTACCCTAAAAAAGGGTCTTTTCTGAATCCTATAACCACTGGTATTTTACCACTCATGACAGTGCCTCCCCCCTTTAACTTTCCTGCTATTTCCCCAGCCAATTTACCCTCCCCCTTCCTGTTGAGGTGAAGGCCATGCCTAGTATAATCCCACCTACTGAGAGAATCAACATGAACCACACCAATGTGTGACCCCGCACCCGACATGAGCAGCCGTTCCAGCTCCAAATTAACTCTCTTGACAGAAGAGTTCAAATGAGGTCGGTCATGGCGCCCAAGAACAGATACAAACTCAACACTAGTATGCTTCGATGCTGATGCAATCTTCGCCAGGTCACACTCTATACTGTACCCAGGATCTCTGTCAATACTGTTACCTGCCCCACCCACTATAACCACGGTGTCTTCCTTAGTGAAATCTTTGCAAAGTGATCCTAAATCCTCTGTCACCTGCTCCAGACTAGCACTAGGTTTAAAAAAATTGGTGACCTGGTATTCTGATCCTAGTTCATCCTGCAAGAGTTGGCCAACACCTCTTCCATGGGAACTACCTAACAACAACACTTTCTTTCTCTTTTCTGATTTCCCTACATTCTTACTTTTCAATTTGCTGCTGAAAGTTTGTTGTGCCCTGTCTACACCTGCAACTGCTTGAGGCTCACCAGCTTCTAACTGAAGCAACAGGTCAAATCTATTTTCCACATTCACCATAAAGCTGTCAGACAAAGTTCTAGGCCTGTTCCTCCTGTTGCCTGTTGCCACTTCCCACCTCTCTTTACCCTTCTCCCTCCTTAACCTGTCAAGATCTCCCCTGGCCTTGTCTAATTCAGCCTGAAGGGCAGCAATTTTCCCCTCCTGTTCCAGTATCTTCCTATCTCTACTACAAATCCTACAAAACCACTGATGAGTCTCATTTACTTCCCCTATTCCCACGCCACTACAGTCACCCACATGGAAAAAACTACAGCACCCATCACACCAAAGCCCCGACCTAACAATTCTACGGCAAGTCAAGCACTTTTCACTCATGATAAACGTAATAGTTGATTAAGAATAAGTCAGTTAAATTACAGATAAACACGAAAATATGGTTACACAAATTTGGCCTATACGCAACTGTGTGTAAACAAAAACAAAAGTGCAAAGTTTCTGAAACAACAAATTAAACTTTACGCTACTTTCCGGAAATGCTAGTTAAATAATGAAGAGGTAAGCTAAGTTAAATTGCTGGAGAGAGCAAGGAACAACTAAACGAAATTCTATAGATTTGCTGCAGCAGAACGTAAACAAAAAATACGACTGTACGGTCTTTTCGCGTTTTCTGCTATATTACGTAAAGAAAAATGAAACCTTTAACGGTACACTTAAACGGCACACTAATACACTTATTTACCACGTAATCAGTACTAATCTATATGTTTTATAATCTAAAATAACTTATCTTTACGAGAACACCAAAACTCGCGCTAGTCGCCTGGCTGCAGGGCTGCCAACCAGAACGGTGTTCATCAGACACTGAGTGGCGACCCACTTGTAAAAATTTGTACAATTCATACAATCTTCATCATAAACTTTAGTCATTCTGCAGCATATATTCATTGGTTTCTCGCCTTCAGCAAATAAGAAACGAATAACAGAACATTTTTCAACTAATGGGACGGTTCAAGCGGACTCGCCATCTTGAAATGCATTTTTGAGGTTGTAAACAAAACAATGTTGACACATCAGTTGATCAGGGCTCATCCCAGTGAGCCCAACTTAAACCCATAAAAGTACCAAACTTGCCCTACTAACTGTTTTTCCCCAGACCAATTTGTCTCTTTAATTATTGAATGACCCTCGTAAAATTTCATCGGAGGGTTCGGCACAGGCAGCAGTATCAAGAAGTTTTATATCATCTGGTGCAATCGTTATGTCATAGCAAACAGTGTTTTAACTTTCCCCGAAGAAACGAAACTTAAGATAGTCTAATAAGGTGGAAGTGCAGACCAAGGCACTTATTACCTTCGTCCAGTCCAACGATTTGGAGCCAACCGGTGAAAACAAGCTGTAGTACGTTGTGCTCTATTCGACAGACAGCTGCAACTACTCGTGCGCTCTTTGCACTATAATCTGGAAGAAAATACCCTCAACGACATTCTAATTTACTCTATAATCTTTTCAGGAGTACTTTAGAATTGACACTTCAGAAGGAACACATGGGGACGCGTAGCAGTTTTGCAACGTCCCACACGGAGCACAAGCATAATCTTACAATTCATTCAACTCGCTGGAAGTCGCAAACTATTCGATGAGAAGCTGGAACTGGCATCATTGTCTTCTAGATGATCTACTCTACGTTTCCGTTTACGTGCGGCAGCCACTTTTAAGAAAATGAACAAAAACTTGACAAAAATGAATTTTGTGGCGACGATACCGAGTTTTCGACATGCGGGAAACTATTTTGTTATTGAATTTACGGGAACTAAATCTTAAGATTGCATCTTATTTTCATATGTTCAAAGCTACAACTCTCTCGGAGATCTCTACCAGGAGATAACTTGAGTTTAATGTGACGCAAGCACACGTCAAAACAACTTTGGTAGCCCGCTTGGTTTCATTTAGAGAAACATATCGGAAGGTTTAGAATTCAAATGTTTTGTGATCGAATAACAAACTAATTATGCCTGTTAATCAAGGTGACTGAATGTTTCGGTTTGGACGAATGAAGATAGTGACAACAAAAAGCACTGCCTCAGTATTGCAAAAATTATAATCCAAACACGAAGGGGGATTTCTTTTGTGTGACTGAATTCCTGAGGTGAACTTCATTCAGATTGATAACAGCCTCCTTATTAATAGTCCAAACAAATAAATATATAATTTTGCTGTGCACATATTTATACCGCACATACAAAACCAAAGGACTGAATCCACATGTGCGTCTTTTTTGTGATGACCGAGGGAATACTCTTGACACTAATCTCGTTGCATCACATCCTTGAAGAAACTTCGTCATTTATTTACTGATGCAAAATTTCCTACAACGAATTGTTTTAAAAAAGCATCGTTCTACTATGCCTTTCCATGACGCGCTGCCAGCTCGTAGATTTCTTATGTGGGGAAGTGTGGTTTATGGAGATATATCAGATCCACTAGCTCCATCGTTATAAATATGTACTTACTTCGACGTTCCGACGCTGAAGTTGAATATCTCTACTTCACTTCACCCAATTAATGTGCCAATTATTCCAATTTACACAATAACTGCGTATGTATTGGAGATCAGAAATCTTCAGCTATTTAAAGCGTGCTCATAAGAAAGAGAGAGAGAGAGAGAGAATCGGTAAAATGTATTCCGCACGTCGCTGACTTCTCGTTGTTTATTGCTGGTTCTTCTCTTCCTTGGCACAGTAGTCGTACTTTGGTGATTCCTCCATGCTAAAGCTGGAAACAGGTGTACTGGTTTGGTTTATCTATAAATCAGATCAGTAATGCCATCAAGCAGGGACGTAATTCCTCTTCACAATTAATTTATTTCAAATTTTACAGTTTCCACAATTTAAGACACTCCTTTTGACTCAACATAAATGTATACAACCAGCTTGTTACATATCACGGTCAGAACTGCTTTACAAGTGCCTCGCACCAAAACATAACACACACTCAGCATGTGGACAAAAACAGCGATATAACAATTTCAGTACAAAGCTTCGACCATAAATATAATAGACTGGCCCTGACGTCATTTTCGTGGCTCCAACATCTCAGGGCTAAAGTCACGTGAATGTTGGCAAAACATGGTTGTTTCGTGTTGCGCTTACGGCTGTACTCAGCGTTTTGTCGGGGGAAATGGCATTACATTTCACGTGTAAGTGTTCCTATGATGGTGCAGATGCGTTTATGGAAATCTGCTGAAGTGACTTTTATGTTTTTTACACTTGAAACAGAGTATCACGTAAATTAAAGTGTTGAAAGTGATGCCTGTAAAGTCAGACTCATATTCCATTTTCGAAAGTATCTGTGATAATTCGGTTACAGAAGTAAGTATAATTGTTTCTCGTTCCTACTCATAGGTTCCCTAAGGATGAAACCCAAAGGCAGCTTTGGATACAGGCCCTGAAATGGAAAAACTTTAAGCCATCTGCACATACGCGCCTTTTTGTATATACAAGTGAGATTATAATAACGTAAGAGCACCTATAGTCGACACATGAAGAGAATTTTTTCTACCTTCTGATACTATTAAATAAATGTAGACTCCAAAATTATTTTCTGAAACTTCAAAGTCTCACCTTTCATCTAAAATATCATTTTTTTTAAACTGATAGTTAAAACTTTTGTAAAAATAATAGAAACTGAACCTTTAGAGTGCATCTAAAATTGATACTCTAAAATGGACCTGCTCCTAAAGTCGACAATTTTGGCACCTATAGTTGACGTAATTCCCATATCCCATTTTCTTTTATAAGTGACTAGAGCTCAAAACGCGGCGAATCCAATGTTAGAAGTTTTGACACGAGCCCACTCTTACCGTTTAAAAGAATTTTAACGACATTTTACTTTAATTGATAGTTTATAGTAATTTCGTCCCGCTGGCCACGAGAGGGGCGTTCGATGTATTTGTTAGATTTTATAAATGGTACTGTGAACACATCCAGGTCAAATGTAGTTCTGACATAATTTTTCGCAAATAAAAAAGTAACTTTTGTTGGTAGCGTTTGGCAGTCAACTGAGAAATGTGGGTAAAATACGATACAAACATAGGATGGCAGACCGCTGATTTGAAATCCCGCCACGTTTTGCCAACAGTCACGTGGTTTATGTTGGAGCCACACCAGCCCTATAGCTTCTGCACAGCAAGGCCAGTCTACTAGTATCTATGGTCGAAAGTACAAAGATATATTTACATAATCGATATAATCGATGTCCTTGACCAAAGAATCACAATTGGTTGATATTTCATGAAAGCAAGAACAAATACAGTCCTCTCTCGATTTCCTCTTGTTGACCACTTATGGAATACAATAGGTACAATTATAATATTAATTCCAAACGTCTCGACTTCACAAATTAGCAAAACAGTGAAGTACATTAGAAATACAAAAATTACTATGTTTCTCGTAAAATAGTTAATCCTGTATCAGCTTTAAGCTGCATCAGTACACATTTACATCAAAATGACAAAAAATACACATTTTTCAATTTCAGTCTCTTTGGATCATGTTCTGAATTATAATGTATCAGGTTCTCCTATACTTGCGACAACACAGGTATATCAACCACTTATATAACAGTATTAAATATCAGTTACAACTGTGCGGAAGTTTGCCTCTGGAGAGGATACAACTTTTCCCAACAATGGCTCTGAGCACTATGGGACTTAACTTCTATGGTCATCAGTCCCCTAGAACTTAGAACTACTTAAACCTAACCAACCTAAGGACATCACACACATCCATGCCCGAGGCAAGATTCGAACCTGCGACCGCAGCGGTCGCGCTGTTCCAGACTGTATACAACTTTTCCCAACAGAATCAGCGCATACATCCTGGCAGAGGTGTGCAACTTCACACTAAAGTGGCCCCATTCTCTTAAGTTCTCAACTTATCACCAATACCGTGGACTTACACATCTGTGTCGTGTGTGTGTCCTATGTTCCTATGCTGTTAGCTCGAGTTTTGTGTAGTGCCACGTTGTGTGGCACCACATTCTGCAATTATCCTTAATTTATGAGCATGAGTGTATTTCATTTCTCCGTATGCACTATTGCAACAATAAATCATGACTAAATGGAAACTCTAAAAGAATCTACTAAGCTTTTTTTCCGGCGGTATATTTTCTACGAGAAATGTTTTAGTTTGGTGTTGGAGGAGCTGTGCCATTGCATCCAATATGTCACACGGGGCAGATATTATTCAACATAAAGAGATTCGCAAAGTTGATGTTTTGTCCGGTATCGTAAAAGAAGAGTTACTGGACTTGCTTCCAAGGAAATACTGCAAGAGGAAGGCAACAGCACGGGGCATGTGGCACGAGGGTATCGGTAAACAGAGGGGTCTTACACACATTCCAGTCCAGCGAAGCTGCCACAGCTGCGGACTTACGACTCGTGTCTACCGCACAGTTGCTACCGTGTGCGATGAGGAATGCGCGCCGAGCGCTACAGAGGCCACGTGTTTGCGGAGGACAGTTAGTTAGGACCAGCCTACCTGCGGAACGGGCCGCACAAACGCTTTGCAGCGGAAGCTGGCAGTGGGCAGCTGTTTTCGCGACATTCGTCACGGTGCCAGCGGGGTGCGTGCGCCGCTGTAATGGCTGGGCACGGCAGTAAATCATAGGCCAGCCGGCGAGCCAGCCTCTGGTCATTAGGCGGCGTATTAATTACGGCCGCTGCCTGCTAGCGCGCGCACACAGCCCTTTACGACGAGCTGGGTGCGCCGCCCGTCGACAACACACGGGGCGCCTCGCTGCTGGCTCAGCGTGTGTGGCCACCACGGTCTCAGCTCTCCACCCACGCCGTACGTCATTAGGCCACGGAGAACTGGCCGCCTTCTATTGCTGCTGTAGCACACTAGCTGTCGTGGAAACAACCTGAGTAGGAACTGTCAGCATTTGAAATGTGGGACTAAATGCACTCCGTCTGCAGGCCACGTGTGGCCTACCGGGAGCATCCGACCGCCATGTCATCCTCAAAGGAGGATGCTGATAGGAGCGGCGTGGAGTCAGCACACCGCTCTCCCGGTCGTTATGATGGTATTCTTGACCGAAGCCGCTACTATTCGGTCGAGTAGCTCCTCAATTGGCATCACGAGGCTGAGTGCACCCCGAAAAATGGCAACAGCGCATGGCGGCTGGATGGTCACCCATCCAAGAGCCGGCCACGCCTAACGGCGCTTAACTCCGGTGATCTCACGGGAACCGGTGTGACCACTGCGGCAAGGCCGTTGCCGGGACTAAATGTGGATGTTACAAATTTAGTTACATACCAATAAATTACCGAAAGTTTCACAGCTTCCAAATACATAGCAGAAGAGGCAACAAAATATGTAAGGAATGGGAGGACTAAAACAATTTGAGGCATTCCCACGAAGTTATTAAAATTGTAGAGTCTTGTACTGTAAGGAAGCAAGGGTGTTGTATGTGTGTGTGTGTGGGGGGGGGGGGAGGGAGACGTTGTTATTGGTGGCCAGTATCCTCTTTCTACAACACAAATGCACACGTGGATTAACCCGGTTCTTTATTCACATGAACTGGATACTTAACTTGAACAGAGTCCATGTGTTGTGGTACAAGCTCATCAGTAATATTCCTCTCGCAGACAATATTGGTAATCTTGCTGTTACAAACTTTAGTCTCACTGCTGGTAAGCACAAGTCCCGCTATAGTCACTAACCTGGTCGCTTTGTACTATCATAACCTGCGATGAAGTAAACCTGCACTGCGAATGGACTGACAGACGCCATACTGAAAGGTGAGTCAGTGGCGGTGGCCTAAATGCTTGCTTTCGAGAGGGCGTTGTCGGCATGTTGCTTCTGGTGTGTCTCTGGCCTCTCTCGTGATAGACGCGCTTGATCCAGCGCCTGCTATCGATCTTCGCGCTACGTCTTTGCCGACCGATGTGCTGGCAACAGCTTAGATGAGCACAAAAATTATTCGTTCTCAGATACTGTCGCTCTTCTCACTTACTGCGCTTGCGGAGAAAATGAAAGGTCTTCCCACCTTATTCAAGAAACAGTTTCATTAGTTTTCTTTCGCACGTACACCATTCGTATAAATGCTTCCGAGGCTGATTTTATTCCTGGCAGGTAAGCCACGTCAATGCAGTAACTACGATGGCACCTTGAACTAGCTACTGTAAACGACAGACGTGCGTTCCACGAGCCACTTGTTAGCAAAAAAATGGTTCAAATGGCTCTGAGAACTATGCGAGTTAACTTCTGAGGTCATCATTCGCCTAGAACTTAGAACTAATGAAACCTAACTAACCTAAGGACATCACACACATCCATGCCCGAGGCAGGATTCGAACCTGCGACCGTAGCAGTCGCTCGGTTCCATACTGTAGCGCCTAGAACCGCACGGCCACTCCGGCCGGCACTTGTTAGCAGGCAGTGTTGAGTAGTGTCGGTGCCCGTAGTGTGTCAAAGTTGCTGTGACACAAATCGCAATTCAGCAGTATCTCTAAATCAGGTTTCCAAGATATTCTCAAGAATCTTTCGAAGATGAGAAAAGCGTATACGAAGTGTTGTGTCTAGACAAGACAGTCTAGACACAAGGCGAGGAAGCCGAAAGGGCACGCGTCAACTCACGCAGGCTTGCTTATGTCTGAAACAGGATACGTGATGAATGCTATACAGAAAAGTACGTAGCTCCAAGAATACTGAAGTTTAATCCATCATTTGTATACAGCATTCTTGATGATACAAGTGAGACTCTCTATAGAAATGGTTAATGGCGCCTTGCTAGGTCGTAGCCATGGACTTAGCTGAAGGCTATTCTAACTATCTCTCGGCAAATGAGAGAAAGGCTTCGTCAGTGTAGTCGCTAGCAAAGTCGTCGTACAACTGGGGCGAGTGCTAGTCCGTCTCTCTAGACCTGCCGTATGGTGGCGCTCGGTCTGCAATTACTGACAGTGGCGACACGCGGGTCCGACATGTACTAATGGACCGCGGCCGATTTAAAGCTACCACCTAGCAAGTGTGGTGTCTGGCGGTGACACCACACAAAGTTTGTCCTGCACATTTTTACTCCCGAATAAAAGCAACGACGTATGGAAACGTGCCGCGACTTGATTGAAACGTGAAATGTGCACAATGCATTTCTGGAAGAGATCATCATGAATAATGAGACTTGGTGTTATGAACACAGACCTACCACAAAACGACATAATGCAGAAATTCGCATGAAGGGTCAATGTTTGGAAGACATAATCGATATTCAAGCTAATGTGATGAGCGAGCTGAACAATATCGCAAAGAAAGACCTTTCTGACAGTTTCACGTCGTTTTATGAGCATTTGGACGGACGAGATACATGTTTCAGCATGCACCAGGCATTCTTTGGAGATTTTGCTTCAACAATCTCTGTCATTATTTCGTAGCGGTAGTTTCGTATGTACCATAGCATTCTGTATGTCATGGTTTCTGTTCATGTCTTGTTTGCCATGGTATTAGACATGTTAGGTGGCAAGATGTTGCACCACACATTTAACATTCTTGTAGATTTATAATTGTATTAGATCACTGTTTACGATGCACAATCAGAGCCGGCCGCGGTGGCCGAGCGTTTCTAGGCGCTTCAGTTCGGAACCACGCGGCTGCTACGGTCGCATATTAGAATGCTGCCTCTGGCATGGATGTGTGTGATGTCCTTAGGTAAGTAAGGTTTAATTAGTTCTAAGTCTACGTGACTGATGACCTCAGATGTTAAGTCCCATAGTGCTCAGAGCCATTTGAAGCACAGACTATTCATCATTTCATTGGCTGATACTGGCTAGCCCCACGTACTAATAGTTTCTGTAGTAGAATAGTAGCTCCTTTAAAAGGAGACTGTCCATAACAAAGAGAACGAATCCGATAGTATCCGACCAATAAAGCAGCCAGCCCTGATTCCTTAAAGAATCGAACACCATGTGTAAAACACTTTCTAACAACTGATTACTTTACAAATGAGTTGATGTGTTAAACAGTTGACGTTAAGAATATACTCTGGGTAATCTCCGCCGAGTTTTAAGCAAAAGCTAGTTTTTCACGCACCTCACTGCATATAAAGTCATACTTCCTGGATAACTTATAGTACAATGACATAATTTTTCTGGTACATTCAGTGGTATACGTGGATACTCTCTGCGAAATGTTTTGGCAATAGAGTTAGCAGTAAAAAAACGATAACTTACGTGATGCTTGATGCTGAAACGTAGTAAGCGGTAAACTTTGTCTCTCTCATTATGTTGTGAGGGGTGTCAGCGAGAAAAAGTTTCGTCAAAGTTCGAAATTACGTTAAACTCTGCCGGAAGTCTCCAAGTGCTCTCATTCTCAAATACTGGATGAATATGGTGTGGGTAACTTGCGCGACATGTGTTACGTTACCTCAAGACGTATACATTGTTTCTAACTGTAACACTTCTCTTACTGTGTTAAACCTTCAACAAAAGGTTATAGCTCTTAATGAGTATGACACCGTTTTAAATTTTTAAATACGGGTATGCGGATTCTCCACAGCTCACAACCTATGATTCTGTGAGTTGACATAACCACACAGGTGAAACCAAGCTTCATCCGACATAAAGAACAGATTCATGTCCAAGCCATTCATTTTTATCTCATAAACAGCCACTCAGAGAACTGGAAGCGCCGAGGAGCATCTACTGGTTTTAATGCATGAACAACAGAAACTCGGTAGGGATTCATGTGCATGTCCAGGCAAAGTACTCGTCCGCGTGATCGACGTTGCACGCTGATATCTTGCGATAGGAGTCGGGTTGATTTGGTAGGACTCTGAAGCATTTTCTGGTGAACTGCAGCCACATTTTCTGGTGTGCGGGTACGTTTCAGAATGGTTTTTGGCTTATTCAAAACAGATCCTGTCTGACTCCATTTCCGGACTAAGCGTTGCTTGGCACTCACTCTTTGCTGGCACTTTGACACCATTTTTTTTTTCAGCAAACATCTGACCGCACTGTTTCCACGTTTCTGTTGTCACGTAACTTTCCACAGCGAACACCCCCTGCTCCATTGTAAGTACTATCGTCCTCTCTGCAGTGTTCCACTCACATTAACACAGCCCGCACTACGCTCTGTACTGGTGTGAATCACTTGGTGGGTGTACAGGTGGTGCGCGCGTCAAGGGGTGTGGTTATATGTGTGCATTCAAGTCCAGTCGTATCCACTCGCCTGGGCCACTTTCATTTGCCCCATGCTGTAGGTCACAAGATTAGAGATGAATATCTTCAGCATATCACTTCGTATATTTAGGGGTAATACTAACGAAGCAATATGAAATGCTACTATCAGGTAAATCAGTTTTACGGAAGGTGAAAAGAAGACTTAGATTTGCCGGAAGGATGCTGGGAAAGTTCATTTCAACTGTACAGGAATTCGCATACAACATTATGGTGTGGTTAATTGTACACAGTGATCACATGCCCACATCGTATTAATATGGGCTCGTGGCAGGGGACAACTTTGATGTAGTGAGACTATTCTTTATTATTTATTCCAGAGTGTCTGTGTGTACCCCAACGTTCCCTTAATAGAGTACGATACTCCTCCGTGAATGATACGAAATTCTCCTCAACATTGCTCAAAAATGTTCAAATGTATGTGAATTCCCAAGGGACCAAACTGCTTAGGTCATCGGTCTCTAGACTTACACACTACTTAAAATAACGTATGCTAAGGACAACACAAGCACCCATGCCCGAGGCAGGACTCGAACCTCCTGCGGGAGGGGCCGCGCAATCCGTGACATGACGCCTTAAACCGCGCGGCCACTCCGCGCGGCAAACATTGCTGGCGTGATGGCAGTAAATGCCGGTGGAACCGCAGCCTTAAGTTCGTCAACTGCCTCGTAATGTGTGCCAGCAACATTCAGTTTAGTGGATCCCCACAACGCATTTCGCAAGGTGACAGATCAGGGGTTGTGGGAGGCCTCTCCAAAGGTGCTTGGAAATGGACAGAACCACATCCAAGCCATTTATCAGGAAATACCTCATTGAGATATTCTCTAACGGCTGTAGCGTAATATGCTGTTCCTTCCTTCTTCTGGAACCATACACGGCCGAGCAGCCCTCCATCTCGCAGACGTGGAATGAACCAATCATGTAACATGGTGAGATACGCAATGTGATTCACAGTGCCTTCAGAGAAATGCGAACCTACCGAGTGCGTTGGAGACATTGCAGCGCAGATCATAACATGCGGTGGGATGTGTTCAAGCTCTTCATAAAAATTTGGGTTTTCTTTACTCCAGAAATAAATATTTCTCGCCTTTGTACCACGATGCGTTGCACATTCGCCGAATTGTACCTTCATCTCTCTTCTTAAAGATGTCCACCTCCGTAGTGTAGCGGTAGCGTTACCGCCAACCACGCAAGGGGCCCGAGTTCGATTCTCGGCAGGGGACTGGGTGTTCTGTGTCCATCATCATTTACTCGCAAGTCGCCGAAGTGGCGTCAGCTTATAATAACTTGCAATATGTTGGCCGATCTCCCCCGAATTGGGCCTCCCGCCCAACAATGCCATCCGATCATTTCAGTTCATTTCATTTATTAAAGATATTTTCCAGATCGTCCTTAAAATGTTCAACACCGGAGACGGAATGAAACTGCCTAATGTTATATATTGGGTGTGGTACTGGAATATGTTCGCAGTAAACCGAGGGGGCGAACAATCTGTCTGCCGTAATCGCATTCCCACGCTACCATCCGCTATACTGAGGAAGTTGACGTCTTAGCGAAGCAAGCAACATCTGTAGGAACAGTCTTAAATATGAAATTGCAATATATAGACGACTTACGTGAGGTCAAGAGACGCGGATAATATCTATAGGAAGAGATGTGGAACGTGTCACAACAAACAGAAGGTGGATACTGTGAGGAATTACGACCCCAAATTCCTACAAGGTCGTGGTGTATAAGGATTCATTTAGACCCACCAACCATCTCCACCATCATTCGACTCCTCTTTAACCATCCCCTTTTTTCTCTTCGCCAACACAGAATAAACAATTACGACTCTCCTGCATATGAGAATGCTTCTGAATCAGAAGCTGATATAAACCGCATCTCGTTTTCGTGGCCCAGATTTGACTGTGAAAGATCGGAATTTTTGAAATTGATTAATATGTGATATCGCCTCCCTTCTGCTTTACTTACCAAACATATTCGCCTCTATAAAGTCATAGTCAGTTTCCTTAAGAGTATAGGGGAAAATGTGTAGTTTTTAATATAAGGAGCAGACAAATAAAAACCGAACACCCGCCTCAATGAGCCCATAGCATGGTTCCATTGGTAAGCAACCACCACTGGGAGACAAGACTATCAATTCCTGTTTCGTGGAAAGCATCCGGACGCTAAGGGATCCACAACCGCATCCACTCTTGCAATTCTTTGTACGACTGAAACCGACTTCCACGAATAGCTTTCTTCAGATCGCTTTTTGGGTTTATGGCGTATCACAGTTTCTGCGAAGTGTCTTCATAGCTCTGCGCATTGATTGTAGGATTTCTTTTCCGGGAAAGATGTGGGATGGTTCCATTGTTGGCCTCCCTGTTTGTCCTCAGGCTGTCGGAATGCTGTCTGTCGGAATCATCCTGTCGCATGAGAATGTCCACCTCACACTGCCAATCGGATGAAGGTTACGCTTCGGCGATTTAATTGGAAAACACTGCAGCATCCTCCGTACAATCCGGATCTTTCACAGTGCGATTTTCACATCTGTGGCGACCTGTAGAAGGACAGGCGTGGATGTCGGTTAAAGTCGGACGAGGAACTGCAAGCATGGGTGCAGTTGTGGATCCATCAGGATCAGAAACTTGCCCACTTCTTGCAGCGGTGTACCGTGGGTCTCTAGAAGAGCGTAGAGTTCCAAAGGATTGGAAAAGGGCACTGGTCATCCCCGTTTTCAAGAAGGGACGTCGAACAGTTGTGCAGAACTATAGACCTATATCTCTAACGTCGATCAGTTGTAGAATTTTTGAACACGCATGATGTTCGAGTATAATGACTTTTCTGGAGACTAGAAATCTACTCTGTAGGTATCAGCATGGGTTTCTAAAAAACGATCGCGTGAAACCCAGCTCGCGCTACTCGTCCACGAGACTCAGAGGGCCATAGACACGGGTTCACAGGTAGATGCCGTGTTTCTTGACTTCCGCAAGGCGTTCGATACAGTCGTTTAATGAACAAAGTAAGATCATATGGACTATCAGACCAATTGTGTGATTGGATTGAAGAGTTCCTAGATAACAGAACGCAGCATGTCAATCTCAATGGAGAGAAGTCTTCCGAAGTAAGAGTGATTTCAGGTGTGCTGCAGGGGAGTGTCGTAGGACCGGTGCTATTCACAATATACATAAATGACCTTGTGGATAACATCGGAAGTTCACTGAGGCTTTTTTCGGATGATGCTGTGGTATATCGAGAGGTTGTAACAATGGAAAATTCTACTGAAATGCAGAAGGATCTGCGACGAATTGACGCATGGTGCAGGGAATGGCAATTAAATCTCAATGCAGACAAGTATAATGTGGTGCGAATACATAGAAAGAAAGATCCCTTATCATTTAGCTACAATATAGCAGGTCAGCAACTGGAAGCAGTTAATTCCATAAATTGTCTGGGATCAGGCATTAGGAGTGATTTAAAATGGAATGATCATATAAAGTTGATCGTCGATAAAGCAGATGCCAGACTGAGATTCGTTGGAAGAATCCTAAGGAAATGCAGTCCGAAAACAAAGGAATAGGTTACGGTACACTTGTTCGCCCACTGCTTGAATATTGCTCACCAGTGTGGGATCCGTACCAGATAGGGTTGATAGAAGAGATAGAGAAGATCCAACAGAGAGCAGCGCGCTTCATTACAGGATCATTTAGTTGGAAGCGTTATGGAGATGATAGATAAACTCCAGTGGAAGACTCTGCAGGAGAGACGCTCAGTAGCTCGGTACGGGCTTTTGTCAAAGTTTCGAGAACATACCTTCACCGAGGAGTCAAGTAGTATATTGCTCCCTCCTACGTATATCTCACGAAGAGACCATGAGGATAAAATCAGAGAGATTAGAGCCCACACAGAGACAATCTTTCTTTCCACGAACAATACGAGACTGGAACAGATGGGAGAACCGATAGAGGTACACAAAATACCCTCCGCCACACACCGTCTGGTGGCTTGTGGAGTATGGATGTAGATGTAGATGTAGATCAGCGGCCGATCGCGTTATACGAAACGGTAATTGGTCGTCTTGTCTCCCAGTGGGATAAATGTCTTAGTGCATGTAGTGATTCCTGTTGAATGCAATCATTCCATGGTCCGGTTGTTCCGGGTGTTCGGTTTTCATTTGACTGCCCCTCACTCTATACATATTTCCATTTCCCTGTATCACTTTCGACTAAATTTAAGAAATACACTAAGATGACAAAAGTCATGGTACTGAGATATGCACAAATACAGATGGCGGTAGTATCGCGTACCCGAGGTATAAAAGGGCAGTGCGTTGGCGGAGCTGTCGTTTGTATTCAGGTCATTCAAGTGAAAAGTTTTCTGATGTGATCATGGCCGCATGTCAAAAATTAGCAGTCCTTGAAGCGAAATGGTAGTTGAAGCTAGACGTATGGGACACGCCATTTAGAAATTCAGTATTCCGAGATCCGTAGTGTCAAGAGTGTACCGAGAGTGTGAAACCTCAGCCATTACCTCTCACCACGACAACGCAGTGGCCGACGGCCTTCACTTAAAGACCGCGGAGTTTGCGTAGAATTGTCAGTGCTAAGAGACAAGCAACACTGAGTGAAATAACGTGGGACGCACGACGAATGTATTAGTTCGAATAGTACTCCGAAATTTCATGTTAATGGACTATGGCAGCAGACGACCGATGCGAGTGCCTTTGCTAACAGCACAACGTCGCCTGCAGCAGCTGTCCTGCACACGTGACCGTATCGGCTAGACACCAGATCTCTGGAAAACCGTGGCCCGGTCAAATAAGTGCCTATTTCAGTTGGTAACAGCTGATGGTAGAGTTCGAGTGTGGCGCACACCCCACGAAGCTGTGGACCCAGGTCATCAACAAAGCACTGTGCAAGCTGGTGATGGCACTATAGTGGTATGGGCTGTGTTTACATGGAATGGATTGAGTGCTCTAGTCCGACTGAACCGATCATTGACTGGAAATGGTTATGTTCGGCTACTTGGAGATCATTTTCAGTCATTTATGGACTTCATGTTCCCAAACGATGATGGAATCTTTATGGGTGGTAACATCCCATGTCACAGGGCCACAATTGTTCGCGATTGCTTTGAAGAACATTCTAGACTGTTCGAGTGACTGATTTGGCACCCAGATGGCCCGACTTGAATCCCATCGACCATTTATGAGACTTAATCGAGAGGTCAGTTCGTGCATAAAAGCCTACAACGGCAATTATGCAATTATGGACGGCTGTAGAGGCTACGTGGCTCAGTATTTCTTCAGGGGACTTTCAACTTGTCGAGTTCATGCCACGTCGATTTGCTACGCTACGCTGGAGTAAAGGAGGACTGGCACGATATTAAGATGTATCCCATGACTTTTATCACCTCTGTGTACTGTGAACCAGTAATATAAGGATGTCTACCTTTTCAGGCTATTTGCTAAAAATTTACTGTAGATAAAATTATGACAGCTTCAGCTTTTAATTTTTGTGATACTTAGGAGTGGTGGTGACGGGTTGAAAGGCGTGCAACAACAAGCACGAATTACAGATTACGATATGATTTCAAATGAGATCCAAACCAAGAGGCAGACTCCCAGCGAACAATCATAATTGGTTAACACAACGAGCAACGATTAAAAATAAAATACACAACAGTACTTATTGTGCATAAATATAAAAACTACAGAAATTTTAACTCATTGTGAAATAACATCCCTTTAGAAAATCACATATAATTTTAATTCCATATCGGCCCTTGAACAGATCATCGCCTAACAGTGATCAACAGAGCTTTCAAAAACCACAACATAGTTTAAATGAGGCCAACAAAAAACAAGCAGTAGGCTAAAGGCTACAAATTATCACAAACGCCCGTGGGGCGCAAAAGATAAGAATTGGTATTCAGTCGGCAACGTTAACTAACATGTAGCCTATGATTCCTACTCAATAATGAACAGAAAATGTGTGCGCATAATAAGAAAAACGGAATTACGCTTAACGCAGTCAACAACACCTGCGCGGGCACACGTCACTGTCCGTGTGATGATATAACTCACTTTAGTCAAGGTTTAACCAAGATTACAGTATGTCCGCAACCGACTTAACAGGTAATCGTAGCGTTTTTTCTACTCAATGAATCAAATGGTTCAAATGGCTCTGAGCACTATGAGACTTAACATCTGAGGTCATCAGTCCCCTAGACTTAGAACTACTTAAACCTAACTAACCTAAGGACATCACACACGTCCATGCCCGAGGCAGGATTCGAACTTGCGACCGTAGCGGTCGCGCGGCCCCAGACTGAAGCGCTTAGAACCGCTCGGCCACACTGGACGGCTCAATGAATCTTCCCTTCATGCAAGATAAATGCAGTTGATAACGACCCAAGATAACATACTGGCGGCGAATCCTTCTGATAATTCCAATTTCTCGCTATGTCGAGACACGTTCCACAGTAAAACATGCGCCACCGGTGCGACGATAGGCTGTGTTTTTCTTGCTGGCCGCTTTACTGCGAAGAGCACGCTAGGGAACGCGCACCGCCGAACTTGGCACCGGAGCGCTCACACTGTAGCAGCGGCGAGCGTGTGTACTTGTACGGCGGTGCGCCCGGGACGTGCCAGAGCGGTTACACACACGGTGGACTTTTCCGCCGCGATCAATTGACCGTCGCTACCGTTCCAACAGTAGTGCACTGAAGTAAATTACGGCTTGCACATCAAGCGGAGAAATAAACGAACGGTAAACCTGCCGTCGGCGGTGGCTGTGCGACCGCCGGCTGCCACTGGTGCAATGGTAGTTTAACCGTCACCGCCCAAGTAGTGGCGTACGTTCCCTAATGTGCGGCTTTCCTAACGGCGAGAAATTTTTTTTTCAGTGGGACATGAACCTTCGTGAGTGTACACAGTTATTAAGTGGTTTTTCCGTCGCAAATGTGAATAATCCGTATATAGATAACGAAATTTTAATTTTCTTAATTCAAGAAAGGCTCGTTTTGTGAGATAAAGCTGTCGACATATCCATGACGGAGACGCTACCAAAAACGTTTGGCGTGAAATCTGCCAGGGAATTCGGAGCGACATTGATGTGTTGGACGAAAGAGAGAGAAATCATTTTGATAAGTGCATAATATTTTTTCGCGTGTATATCGCCTACTAGAAGAAATTCGAGTCAGAGAGCCTAAAAGTAGTAGGGCCCATTGTCTGTAGTGGCACAGGAACTTGAAGGCGTTTCCTGGTTTTGTTATTTATGTGTTTTTTTTTATCATGGCAACGGTTTTGGTGGGGTATTATTAACAAATAATTTATTTCTAGAAATATAAATATTCTTGGAAAAACCAGTGAAACATCACTTTTTTGTAAAAAGGTTTATTGTGCTTGCAAGTTACTTCTATTGTTACAATAATAGAAGATAAAAGTTCCGTATTTCTATTGGAATACTAATGTTCAGTGCGAAAGCAGCCCGTGTGACTTAACTGTTGTGGACGCCATGCTGTTCGAAATGCCTTTATTTCTTGGGCATTTGCCCGTTAAGTGCTCCCTACACTTCAAACAAAATATTTACATAGAATGCTTCTCACATAGTTTCCTTTCAGACAATTGTAGTATTCTGTCCTTGAATATCTTCCTGCCGGATAATTTACCTATCCTCAACCATACATCCATCTCCATCCCTAACACAATTATTAAGAATAACGCAGGCTTTAAAGCTGTCACTAGCAAATTGTGGTTTGACGTTTGATGATTGTTGTGATATTCTTAGTTTTCTTGCTGAAGATACCGAACGCACTTTGTATTTGCCTTCTTGTTCGGCGTAATCGATAATTAAAGATTCGCTTGTCAACTGTTAAATGTGTTCCAGCATAAGCCCTTTATGTAGCCCAAATGCTGCATCATCGACAAAAAAATGTGGTACTTTCTGACTTCCTGAACCTGGTAGGCACTTCTTGTCAGGTAGATTTTTTGAACTGCTTTCTGTTGATTTGCAAAGCTGGTAGATTTTTTGAACTGCTTTCTGTTGATTTGCAAAGCTGATTGTATTTAAAAATCTACGACTTAACATCTTATTCATAGCTAACAAAGTGCACATAAACGAAAGTTACTTACTATCTGCAGTACCCATTAACACTATTGGACTCTACTGCACGTATGTAATGGGAAAAGTTTTCTGCACATTCAAATCCATTTGGTACTGTCACATTTCCTTTGTAAGAGCATGCAAACACTGGCTCTGCATAATCTTCCACAGAGCTTGACAAACTTCTCGATCGCTTTTGCTGTTGAGTTTCATATTCTGAGCGGGTCGTGTAGGTGGAAGGGAATCCACTTGTTAGATATCTGAAAAACTAAAAAAGAATTACTTAATTTCTGAAGAAGAAACAAATTATTATTTTTTTTTTACATACGTAACGTGGGCGGTACTTAATTATTTTCTTTTTTAGACAGAAGTGATAAAACGATAGACGCCTTGGTTAAGGCTGAAAAGAGGGCAAAAGATAGCAAAACCAGTGCCTCACAACCATGCATTCGTCGACATAATAAGTTTTGGAAATTTGTGATAAGTTCCTATGAGACCAAACTGCTGAGAGCATCGGTCCCCAGGCTTACACACTACTTATACTAACTTACGCTAAGGACAGCACACACACCCATTCCCAAGGGAGGACTCGAACCTCCGACGGGGGAAGCCTCGCGGACCGTGGCAACGTGTCTCGACATAATAACAATAAACCTAGAATTTAGTCTCCGTTCATTTAAGGCAACGCTGTGCGCTTAACGGCAATAAACAATTTAAATAACAGTAAAATTAAGTGAACTAGTTTGTTGGTGAAAATACACTGCCAATAAGTGTCTGACCATTTTATAGCCGTGTGTGCAAAAACTAGATTCCTGTGAGCGGCGACCGACAGTTGACCGCGACGAAAAAAATCCGCCGTGTCTGCAACCGACCTACGGCAGTTGTTCAAAACGGCTCGGTGACGGAATTTAACCGTCACTGTTCTGTAAATATGCATTCATGCATTTTCTGTACAGAATTAGATATACAACGTAAACATGTGTTTTTGATGGCTGAATAGAGTACAAACTCTGGAGACCAAATAAAACAAAACACTAAAGGCAAACACGCACTGCTATGATCGCAGCAACTCGGTATAGCCCATACGAAAGTGTAACAGAAACGTTCTTAGAAGAATGATGACAGGGTTATCGCGAAATGTTACAGTATAAATTTATAAAATCTATATTCCAGGAAGACTGAGTCACAGTTCTGCCGTCACCATCTTATATCTCCGTAAGAAATAATTAAAATAACGTAAGATAGTTTAGGGAACGTCCAGAGGCATAGAGACTTTCATTTACTCGTTCCTCAAGATGGAAATGGAATAATACATAGCCGGCCGGAGTGGCCGAGCGGTTCTAGGCGCTACAGTCGGGAACCGCGCGACCGCTACGGTCGCAAGCTCGAATGCTTCCTCGGGCATGGATGTGTGTGACGTCCTTAGGTTAGTTAGGTTTAAGTAGTTCTAAGTTCTAGGGGACTGATGACCACAGCAGTTAAGTCCCATAGTGCTCAGAGTCATTTGAACCATTTTAATAAGACATAAAATAACTAATAATAGATCTATCTATATCCGGAGCCCGCTCCATCTACTGCCAGGTTTGGGTTGTTACTATGCAGTTTCAGAGGGTGGGCGGGTGCCCTTCCTGTCGCCACCCCGTACCGCCTGGACGCAAGTTAGCTAAATGACATCTACGATATTCTTACAGTGTAGCATGGAAGAAGAACGAACATAAAGATCGAGAACCCGTGTAGGAGGGGCTGCACTTGTTCCTTATGCGAGAATCATCATCGACCGAAAGGACATTTAACAGGCAGAAAACAGCGGTCGTTAAAATGCGAAACATTGGAGAAAATGTTATAGTGTTTTAAGTGAACTTTCTGATTCTTGCGTAAAATGGTCGTATTTTCCATTGTTTATCTAGGAAGTCGCAGTACAGTACTTCCAAAACCACCACACAGCGAGCCACATTAAACGAAAACAGACCGCAGCAGGCAGTCATGAGTTTCCAGAATGTTTCCGTCTTTGAGTCATGTCAGCAACAGAGACACGAATGTTGTATTCGGTTTACCGCCGGTCAATAACTTTCAGTCGAGTGGCTAAGTCGTTTGTTCCTTCCGAGTGCTAATCAACGCAAATAGACTGTAAAATTTAACCCATTTGTAAGAAAATATATCGGTTGAAAATCCGTAACTACTTCAGCAAAGGTCAAAAGTTGTGATTGAGATAAAATTTCAGCAACAATGTGCATGTTTTAAAACAGCCGTTCAGAGCTCAGAGATCTGTTACTAAGTCACAGAATTAAGGCACGGTTCCCGTTTGTTTCCCTGATTTCTTCCAGCTTTCAGCATAACATCAGCCTCTGGAAAAACTTCCTGTTTATGAAATGTGTCTACTTACAATGTCATTTTGATCCCTCGTTATGCTGTCTTTATACTTCTGACTGTATGTCGTCCTGGGCAGTATCTACAGAGAACAGTCGTTTGTTACAAAATACCTATCAACGGGCACAAACGTTGTGCGCTGCTGGAAGGTACTAACCTCTAGATGTACGATTTTTCCTCTTTCGGGCTATCTTTCGATGAAACGAAAGCCAACACAGTAAGCCCTCAAAAATCGAAGCTTCCCGCTGCTGGATCGCTGCTTAGCGCCTTTATTCGCTACAGATGACTGGCTGCGAATCAATGGCCACTAAGCTGCAGAGATATTGACTATTCGGCTGCCTCCATCCCTTTCATAATCCGAACAATAGGAGAACATTGTAATACGTCGCAGTACTCGCGTCATACTTCAGCTGTGAAGAGAATATCGCTATCGAGACAACTGCTAAAGTGAATGTCACGCAGAGGACTTTTTAGAGCCCATAAAATAAAGTCGGCCCCACTGTGCTTTACTAACAGCTAGTGTGCTCTTTTAATCTCTAAACTGAGAATTAGTTCAATCACCTAGTTACAGGCGACTTCGTTTCCACAAGTACAAAGTTCCTTTTTTCCAAATGTAAAACTCATATTCAATCCTACAGGGAATTCTCTGAGAAAACGCGGATCGAGCCCTGGATATCCTGGATATTCTGATTAGGAGTAAACACTGAAAAATATCGGCATAACAACGTCAACGTCAACGTCACTGCGTTTTTCGGAGCTGTTGATCTGCCCGAAAACATTCGACGTGGGTGACCCTTACCCTTACGTTTGGGAGCTTATGCGAAGAAAACTGCATCGTTTAGAGACTAATTGCTAATATTAATGAAGATATATTTTCGTTTCATTAATAACTAACATATTTGAACGACATTTCATTACATAACAAGAAATAAGTTGTTACTTTTATGATTTGCATTTTCCAGTGTTCATTTTTGTTGTGAACAGTATGAAATCTGGTGTACATCATTTAATTCGCATAGATATTTAGATGTAATGCATTTTTTGAGTGTTGAGTACAAGGAATCACAGAGAAGTGATCCAAAAAAATTGAGATCTCTTAGAAAAAATTTGTTAGGCGGTATTTTTCTTCTCGAAATCTCTTCCAAAATTTAGTAGTTGAACAACTAACTCGTTCCAGTGCTTTTAGTCCTTCGCCCTCTTGCAGTTCCTGTGACTACAAAGCTACAGTTGTTGAATTCTTTACAATTGGCGGTCAAACGAGGCAGCCATCATTCACAAAATTAACAGCAAACGGACTTTCCAGAAACGAATATGAATACTGAATCGTCTCCAAATCATTAAACCAGCGATTGTTTCTTTAGTGAGGTCGTTGATTCCTCCCAGGTGCTAATCCATGCAAATATACGGTAAAATTTAACACGACATCCACCTCTGGAAAAACATTCTCTTTATAAAACATGCCTACTTATAATGTGGTCCTCATTCCTCGTTCTGTTATCTTGATACTTGTCATTGTATGTTGCCCTGCGCAGTCTATAGGTAAGATAGTCACGTATTATAAAACGCCGATTAACATACCTGAACTTCAAAAAGAGTTTCAGTAATTTTCTTCAGACATTAAAGATAAGCAAATGTTTTATTACCAAGTTACTTCCGAAATAATCTTAGCTAAATACATTCTGTTCAAAACCATACAAGTACGTAAGTTTTCCACTTCCTTGTAATGATATGTTTAGCATTTGCAAATGCTGAACAATACCTGTATCTTCACAAAAAGAAATAAAGAACACAGTATCTTATAATTACGTTATTAATCTAAGGATATGAAACAGAATGAATACATAGGAACATTCTTATGAAAAACAGGTGGAAAACTGTGGTTCATTGGTAGGACACTGGGAAAATGCAGTCACTCTACATACGAGATTACTCACAAAACATTCGTACAATGCAGCCTGGAATGTTACTGAAGTACGTGGGATCCATACTAAATAGAGGTAGTAGGGCATTACGAACATATACAAAGAAAAGCAGCACAGGTTCTCTTCACCCACGGGAAAGCATGACGGAGATTGTGAAAAACCTGAACTAACGGACTCTAGCAGACAGTCATCAGCAATCTCGCGAAAGCCTACTTACAAAGTTTCAAGATCGACCGTTAAATGATAACCCTGCAAAGCCTAAAGTATCGCTCCCATAGGAGAAAGATTGGATTAATAACAGCACACACAGAGATGTTCTTACCCTGCACCAAACAGGAATGGAACGGAAAGTGGGCTTAGTATGCTCTTAAACAAAAAAGAAAGACGCACCATGAAGGAATTAGCCAAATGGGTCGGAAATCGGTAAGTTTGATATACATGTTCAGACAAACAAAGGATTACAAGTTCAGAAGAACTGGATGATTTATTCAAAAGAAAGAGCTTCACAAATTGAGCAAGCCAATAACGCTTTGGTCCACCTCTGGCCATTGCGCAAGCAGATATTCGGCTCGGCACTGATAGAGTTGCTGGATGTCCTCCAGACAGATATCGTGTGAAATTCTGTCAAATTGGTGCGTTAGGTTGTCAAAATCCCCAGCTGGTTGGAAGGCCCTACCGATAATGCTCTTAACGTTCTCAATTGGAAAGAGACCCAGCGACTTCGCTGGCCACGACAGGGTTTGGCAAACACTAAGGCAAACAGTAGAAACTCTCGCCGTGTGTGGGCGGACATCGAAATGTAAGCCCAGGACGTCTTTCCATGAAGGGCAACAGAACGGAGCGTAGAATATCGCCAACGTACCACTGCGCTGTGAGGATGCTGCAGATGACATCCAGTGGGGTCCTGCTATGAAATGAAGTGGCATCCCCCAGACCCACCAGGCAATGTGGTGGACTACAGTCAAGTTGGTATCCCACAGTTGTCTACGGCGTCTCCAGACACGCCTTCACAGGTCATTGGTGCTTAATTCGAAGTAAGGCTCATAACTGAAGACAATTCTACCTCAGTCATGAGACTCCAGGCCTTGAAATAAGCGCATGTCCAAACTGAAGTGGCCCCATGGTGCGCAAATAACGTGGCACAGCGAACTATGTGGAGGGGGGGGGGGAGGCTGCGTTTTCCAATTGTGTAGATATTGTGCCCCTTAAAAAATTCAAGTATATTGCTAGATTAAGTTCTTTGGGCAATATGCCGTATTTGGGCCAGTCGGGTGATCATGGATAATACCACTTCACACTTGGTTTCAAAATAGGTGTTGACAGTTAGTGATAACCATGGAGATTATCATCTGCCTCCTCTGTAAACAAAACGGCTACACAGACGTCAGAATGGTGCTGGCTGTATGAGCGAAATAAACGTGATATTCTAACCGAAAGTGGAAAACAGCCCTGCACAATTCCCCTAGTATTTGCAGGTTGTGGGAATAGAAGACACAACCATGTAAAACACGCTACACAGACACTTGGACAGGGTGAATCAAATAAACTTGCATCACAAATATTGCGGAAACGGAAAGTGCTACCGGTGTGCGGTTTTCACAGGATGCAGCGGCAGTCATGGGTTCGTATTTTTAGCCAATAAACAGATTTTAATAATACTTACAACATGGTCGGCCGCGGTGTGTCAGACTTCACGCGTGCAGCGTCTGCAGGTCGCAGGTGGACAGAGGCCTGGCCTGTTATTCAGCTTTGCTCGGTCCTTCTCGCAATAACCCGGAATAGCGCGACATTTGCAGTCGGCACAACTCTCTTAGTTCGGCAGGATCGTTGCGTCAGCGGTGTTTACCCATCGAAATTTGTAAGTGGTATGAAGGACGTTCATAGGTCCAGTGGGTGCATGCACAGAATGAGGCTCTCTAGCGATCTATCGCCACAATCCTTTAAGAGGAATGAGAATGGCAGAAGAGACGGATGAGAATTGTCATTTTGCGTAAGCGACGGGTACTGTTAATTTCCTACTAACGACGTTATAGTACCATGCAGAAAGAATTTAAACTCTTAGATGACAACGAAAGAAAAAAAATTACAACGATCGACAGATGGAATTCATTGTTCTGTACATCAAGAAGCACTTCCTGCTTAATTTACAGGCACGGAGCACTTGACGATATTGGTGATACGAATAGTAAAATTTCTGTAGTCGCACCCATTATTCCATTTGTATTTGCAATAGTTTTCGATGGAAATGAACGAAGAGGATGGAGACTTCATATATCACTGCGCAGTGCGTTGGTGAAGCCAAGCGGCATGCCTGGAACGATTCCTCGATTTAAATTTCGCTACTGTTGAATTTATGAAGGAAAAAGAAGAGAAGGAACTAAAATTAGAACATTATGAATGGATTTCAAACTTAACATTTTAAGTGGACTTGACTGCACGCCGCCACAGTACGACACTGCAAGGTAACTTCTTTGTGATTTGACGGGGATGCATTTAAAAAGAAAATCTCATTGTAGAACTGACACATTCTGACGAAGCATTCACACATTCCGTAAGCTCAATAGCATTAAAGAAAGCGCGAAGTTTGAAGAATTCATTGTGGTTTTGCAAGAATTAAAACGATACTTTTATAAAGGTTTTGAGGACACCGTCAGTCCTACATGTGTTTCCGAACTGTTTTCGAGACCACATGCCGTTTCTGTTTAAAGCGCTCCTGTGCATGTGCACATGTAATTGATTGACCTGCAGGGTAATTTCAGTTCTAATTAAAAAGCCGGTCGGTGTGGCCGAGCGGTTATAGGCGCTACAGTCTGGAACCGCGCGACGACTACGGTCGCAGGTTCGAATCCTGCCTCGGGCATGGATGTGTGTGCTGTCCTTAGGTTAGTTAGGTTTACGTAGTTCTTAGTTCTAGGGGACTGATGACCGCAGAAGTTAAGTCCCATAGAGCTCAGAGCCATCTGAACAATCTGTTTCATACACGTGATAGTATGCGTAATTGCTGTGGGTCGTGTTTGCACACGTGGTTACAGCATCCAGTCCCATATTCTAAAGCTTGTGTACTCTACCTTTTATAAAATTCCTCCAAAAGGCAAGTAGCGGAATTTCAACTTCTTTTTGTTTTCAGAGTAGAACACATGGTAGGGAAGATCAGAAACTCAGCGAGAATAATTGTAACACCCCCTTAAAAGAGCGCACTGGTCACTTTGGAACCGTGTACATGATACAGAAACGGTACCCGGCGGCCATGCGACCTCCACCGCTGACATATGTTACGTCAGCGATGTGATGTGTCTGTCCCGGTCAGCTGTATGGAAACAGCGGAGTAAGAGCGTCGAAGTTGAGACGTGATGAAATGTCAGTAAGAAGCTTCTGTGTTTGGACGATCCGTCACCATAACGTGAATGAAGCTGCCCAATTCGTTGATGTATCAGCGTCGACGGTCCAGCGTGTGTGAAAGGAATGGTTTACGACACGCAGCCGTATAACACGACATGAGAACAGTTGTCGTAAGAAAAATCCTAGCCGATAGGATCCAGTGACGCGAGTCACCTTTTGTCAAAGGCAATCGATTTCGAAGGCGACAGGAGTATCATCTGTCAGCGGATGCAGATCTTTCTCAACCAGTTCCGCAGCGACCTTTGCGAAGGAAACTGCATGTAATGGAAATTTGGACTCAGTTATCTCGCAGAAGGCACAGCGGTACAGAAAGCTGCACGTCTTCAAGAATTCAACCAACACAGAAATTCGACTGTAGTTGACCGGAGACGTGTAGTGTCGTCGGACAAGTTGCGATTTACCGTTTTTCAAATTGCGCAATGCTTCGAGGACACTGAGAGCCTAATGTGGCGCTTAATCCACAGATAGTTTTGTGGTGGTTTGTGGGTACTTTTGTACCATTACTTGACCCCACAGCTTCAGATTACTGTGAATAAGGACCATGATGTTCATTTTTTACGTTTTCGATGACCAAGAGTTGCCTTTCTTCTATATCTTGACGACAAGTACGCTGTGGACGCTCAAGACTTCCAAGATGACCGGCCGGTGTGGCCGAGCGGGTCTAGGCGCTACAGTCTGGAAACGCGTGACCGCTACGGTCGCAGGTTCGAATCCTGCCTCGGGCATGGATGTGTGTGATGTCCTCAGGTTAGTTAGGTTTAAGTAGTTCTAAGTTCTAGGGGATGATGACCTCAGAACTTAAGTTCCATAGTGCTCAGAGCCATTTGAACCTTCCAAGATGGAAACAGTCGTGGTCACAGCACTGCACCGATCTACATCAACATTTACATGACTATTCTGAAATTCACACTTAAGTTCAGAAAAAAATAATTTATTGTGCCAATATCTGTAGAATTTTACTTATTTTCTACCGGTTTCGGTACTGGCTACCGCCTTCGCAGGAAATACTACAAGGTACAAAACAGGACAATATAAGTAAGCCATGTCACACAATCTACGCTTAAATCTACATGATTACTGTGCAAGTCACAATTAATTTCATGGCAGAACGTTCATCCAACCACCTTGAAGCAATTTTCTCTACCATTCCACTCTCAAACAGCGTGCGGGAACACGAACACTTAAATATTTCTGCTTGAGCTCTACTTCTCTTTGCCCGCATCTCGTGGTCGTGCGGTAGCGTTCTCGCTTTCCACGCCCGGGTTCCCGGGTTCGATTCCCGGCGGGGTCAGGGATTTTCTCTGCCTCGTGATGGCTGGGTGTTGTGTGCTGTCCTTAGGTTAGTTAGGTTTAAGTAGTTCTAAGTTCTAGGGGACTGATGACCATAGATGTTAAGTCCCATAGTGCTCAGAGCCATTTTTCTACTTCTCTTATTTTGTTATGATAACCTTTCATCCCTATGACAGTGGACACTAGCAAAATATTTTCACACTCTGAGGAGAAAGTTGATGATTTAAATTTGATGAGAAGTTCCTGCCGCAATGAACAACACCTTTATTTTAGTGATTGCCACTCCAATTCACGTATCATATCCGTGGCACTCTCTTCCCTGTTTAGCGATAGTACAGAACGAGCTGCCCTTCTTTGAACTATTTCGATGTCTTCCATCGATTCTATCTGATGCGTATCCCACACAGCACAGCAATATTGCAGAAGAGAACGATCGAGCTAGGTGGCGCACTGGTTAGCACACCGGACTCGCATTCGGGAGGGCGACGGTTCAAACCCGCGTCCGGCCATGCTGATTTATGTTTTCCGTGATTTCCCTAGATCATTGCGGGCATATTACGGGATGGTTCCGTTGAAAGGGCACAGCCAACTTCCTTCCCCATCCTTCCCTAATCCGATAGGATCGATGACCTCGCTGTTTGGTCGCCGCTCCCAAATCAAGCAACCAACCAGAATGGGACGTACAAGCGTAGTGTAGCCAGTCTCTTTATGAGACCTGTTGCATTTTCTCAGTGTTCTGCCAATAAACCTTAGTATTTGGTTTCCTTTACACACAACATTATCTGTATAATCGTTCCAACTTAAGTTATTTGTAACTGTAATCCCTAAGTATTAAGTTGGATTTTCAGCCTTTAGATTTGTGTGCTTTATCGTGTTATTTAGCGATTTCCTTTTGGTGCTCATCCTACTCGGATTGTCACCTAAATCGTTTACGTAGATCAGAAACAGCACAGCACCTGTAATACATCCTCGGGGAATGGCAGATATTACTTCTGTTTTTCTCGATGACTTTCCGTGAATTACAACGAACAGTGACCTTTCTGGATGGAAATATGTTCCAGTGACGGTTATGGATGACCTACATAAATTTTATGAATACAATACTTGCAAATACGTTCACTGTTGATATACATAAAACTTGTTAAGATCACGATCTTTGCACAATGCTGTGTAGCACAGTAAACATATAATACGTATGGAGTATTTGATTAGGGTAGATTACTCCTATTTGGGAGTGAAAAATACTTATATTCAGGGCTTATTTAATTCTGTATGTAAATGTGCCATACATTTTTGGGTAATATACTCTTGCACTCTTGCACCACTACTAATAGACGCCGTCTTAAACTGAATGTTTATTCATTTGCTCTCTAATCAAAGAAACAATACAAGAGATGTACCGGCAAAACATAACTATAGCCTGATGTTCTTTGATGAACGTGTAAGCTCTTCTTTCATTAATAGTGTAATTTTATCTTTGGACTGCATTATGACCAGTGTAATATATATCGACGAAATAATGTTTTCTTGTATAGGTCATGCTCTGACTCAGCTTCAGCTGCTTAATTGATGTTAAGACCAAGTGTGTAAATGGTACCACATTTCGACTTTGTAAATCTGCTATTGTGGAAATTCAATGAAACAATTATTGCGATAATTCGTCATATGTTATACTTGATTTGCCGGAGATGTATTTTTGATCAGTTGATGTACATTATGTTAGAATCTGATGCTTCAACAATTTTGCACCTACTTTCATGTTGTAAGGTTGTGGATAACCACATACTTGTATTATCCAGCTTTGTACCTTGCAGTATCTCTTGTGAAAATGGTAGCCAGTACCGAAACCGGCAAAGAATAAATAAAATTGTGCAGATGTTGGCACAAAAAACTATTTTTTCCAAATATTTAGCGGCTGTAGATAACCACTTGAAGACAGCTTTATTCAAACATCACACTATTTCTCTACCGTTCTACTCTCGAAAAGCGCGGGAAAAACGGACTTTTAACTCCATCCATACAATCTCTGATCTTTCTTATTTTATTTCGATGATTATTTCTCTCCATGTAGGCTGACGTCAACAAAATATTTTAGCATCCAGAGGAGAAAGCTGGAGACTGAAATTTCGTGCCGCGCGGGATTAGCCGAGCGGTCTGGGCGCTGCAGTCATGGACTGGGCGACTGGTCCCAGTGGAGGTTCGAGTCCTCCCTCGGGCATGGGTATGTGTGTTTGTCCTTAGGATAATTTAGGTTACGTAGTGTGTAAGCTCAGGGACTGATGACCTTAGCATTAACGTCCCATAAGATTTCACACACATTTGAACATTTTTGAAATTTCGTGAAAAGACATCGCCGGGCGGAAAAGCGCCTTTCTTTCAATAATTGCCATCTCAACTCGCGTGTGATCTTTACTGGATTTTTGCATCTTGTAATTTTTCTGTCAACCAAGCGCAGACCTATACACTGCTGGTTTGACGAACACTTAGGTACACTGACGTACTCCGGCTGGCTCGCTAAATAACTTGCTACCCTACTAACCCTGCAGAAAATGTCTAGGACCGTTTGGAACAGTGTGTCAAATGCTGCAGTCAACAACCCCGTAATTTAATATCTCTTCAAGCTCTGATCATTAGTGAGTAGCTTCGAATGGATATAGTACACCTGAAGAGACTGAACTGAGGCCCTTATCGTACATCTACACGGCGCAGTTCATCTTACAGTGTGTGGTGAAGGGCACTTTATATATGTCTGTCATTTCTCCTCTTTCCTGTTACTTTTGCAACTGTTCGTAAACCTCTGTGTGAGCTCTCCAACCCTCTTATTTTTGTCTTCTTGGTCTTTTCACAGTTTATGTACAGAACGAAATAAATTTTGGTTAAGTCCACTACGAAAGTAATATCTCGCAATTTTAACACTTGATCTTTTTTTATCTTTGTGGTATTTTCGCTAGTTATATACAGGATGCAACAAAATGTTGGTAACTCTTCCACGAACGTAAACTGTGGGAATTTTACCATTAAACCGCACCGTGATGCTCAACGTTTCTCTTGCAGCTGCGGCCACTGGAGCTGTAGAGCATCTCCGTGATGCTTTCGCGCGTTCCCCTGACGAAACGCGGTGCTTTTCTTCGTACCTTTTCTATTTCCTCTAACAATTACACCTAATAAAAATCCCAGACTGAAGAGATATACTCAAGTACCGTTAGTCAAACAGGTGTTTTGTAAGCTGTCTTCTTTGTTGGGTGGGCAACACTTCCTTAGAATTTCCGAAATGAGTCGCAGTCTCGCATCCTCTTTCCTAATGCTGCACGCACATACTGCCAGATAGTTGATGTATATCACTACTTCCAGTAAAAAAATGTAAAAGTCTCATGGCATTGTTGGTTGGGATATCCAGCATGGTGGGAAAGGTTTTTCTTCCTCCACGTACGTTGATTCCAGAGAGGTTTGGAATTTAATCCGGAACATCGGCACAAAGACTGGTGATCAGTAACGTTATATCACTACCTCTCTTAGCATTATCGGCCAAATACTAGCAGTGAAAATTCTATCCACCACCAGGATTCAAATCGCCCTTCCCCCGACTCGAGCGCCAATGTAAAGGCGTCAGGGACTTCTGATACTTTTTTTAATAAATAATGTATAACAAAGAAAGTATACATGACCAGCAATAATCTTTCAAATCTTGGCACACAAATATGTGTCAAAAACGTTTTAGGTGAATATTCTCAAATTAATATGCAACACACAATTTTTGTTTGTTCCTGGAAATTCAGCATGAGAAATTCTTTTCAAACTTTTGTCTGACTGGCTTCTCTTATTGTTCCAGCTTGAAACATTTCCACCACAGATGTGTACACTTTATACAGTAGAAATTGCAGATTAGATCAGAAGCACAGACATTGTTGAAGAACTTATTCAGGACTCCTGCGAAATTATGAATAATTTCCAAATAACAGAGATTAATGTCTTTTACATCTACACATATGCAGAGATAAGGCCTACACATCGCTTGCACCCTATTTTGAAGCTTCGAAACTCAACAAAGTTTGTGTGTTAAGCATCCCTTACTGCGACCACAGATAAATACTTTACCACAAAATTTCATTTAACTTCTGCTTCCCAACATAATCAAAATTCATACACTATTTGGTCAATCCAGTCTTGCCATCTAGATTTTGAACCTACCGTTTTTGTTCCACCTTTTTGTGGTTCAAATTGGTTCAAATAGCTCTGAGCACTATACGACTTAACTTCTGAGGTCATCAGTAGCCTAGAACTTAGAACTAATTAAACCTAACTAACCTGATGACATCACACACATCCATGCCCGAGGCAGGATTCGAACCTGCGACCGTAGCGGTCGCTCGGCTCTAGACTGTAGCGCCTAGAACCGCACGGCCACTCCGGCCGCCCTGTTCCACCTTCTCCACACAAAAACGTCAGTAGTGTTTATAGTGATTCTTTGATAATCGTGTACTCAAACAGCAACGGGTCTTTCCGCCTGTTAATGGACAGTACGTAACATTTGTTCGTGTTGAGGTCCGAGTGCTAATTTCTGCGTCAAACGTCGATCCTTAGTAGGTCTTCCTGCATTTCTCACCAATTTTCTAGCGGTTTGATATCTCTGTATATGACAACATCATTGAGCTTTCTATGTTATCCACTTGGGTTTTTCTTTTTTTGTCCTGTTTCACACTGGGATACCCCCTATACACTTCTACGACAAAAGATTTACCATCTTTAAGAACGGTAAACTGATTTATGCTTTCCTCCAGTTTTTCCAAATAGAGAGATTCTCTCTCCCTGGAGGAATGGAACTGACAGAGGATCTTCTAAGTGACAATAATTGTTTGTGTAACCCGCAGTGGTGTGCTCGGTTGGCTTATTTGAATAAGGCCACTGGTCGGAATTAGCACAGTTTCTGGAATCGAATTCCACTATGGCACGCAATTTCATTTGTCACTGCATAACCATCGCATTGCATGTTTATCACCTCAAAACGTATTTCACGGTTATCATTTCCTGACGTTGCAATGAACTGAACTCATCCCGATTGATTCCATTCTTATGGTGACTGCGAATTTAGTTCAGTTGATTTGTTCGGAAAAGTAGGAGTAAACGTAAGGGAAAATAAGTGTTTGTGTCGATTATGAGTACTGGGATGGCCAGAATGATTAAGGCGGCTACTCGTGCTAAGCAGGAGGGCCGTGTTTGAATCTTGGTCCGGCACAAATTATTATCTGTCCAGAACATATTAATTATTTGTGCTATCTTAGGCTGCAATGGTTGGCTGTTTCTGATAAGTGATAAAGGGTCGCTATGCCTTTAGGTTTTGGGACTCTCACGAGAGTTCACAACCGCAGGCCATTAATATGACGAAAGGAACTGTACTGGAGCTCTTTTAGGAGATAGTATGTACCCCCCCCCCCCCACTCACCATCCCTTAAGGTAGTAAAGCCTAATTCTTTTACGTTCCTTCTCCGAACGTAGGATATATGTTCAGTACGCTATTTTACATTCACCCCGAGTACAATAGATTGCTCCATCTGATCTCTACATTCTGCATAGCGCTGTGCACGTCGCCAGTATCACACTTCGCCGTTTTAAAGCCATGTTTACTCATGATGGATCACATTGTGTACTATTATCGTAGAGAGAGTTAAAACATTTGCTAATATTTCGAGATTACAAGAAAACGTTTTTGTCACAGATATCTGCCATGTATTTTTCTGCCCTATAGTGCCTTACAGCATAACGGAAAAACCTATCAGAGCAAATAAATCACCAGGTCAGGATGTTGTTGTTGTTGTTGTTGTTGTTGGAATCCCAATTCTATTTTACAAAGACTACTCTACGGCATCCTCCCATGAACCATAGACCTTGCCGTTGGTGGGTAGGCTTGCGTGCCTCAGCGACATAGATAGCCGTACCGTAGATGCAACCACAACGGAGGGATATCTGTTGAGAGGCCAGACAAACGTATGGTTCCTGAAGAGGGGCAACAGTCTGGATGATTGACTGATCTGGCCTTGTAACATTAACCAAAACGGCCTTGCTGTGCTGGTACTGCGAACGGCTGAAAGCAAGGGGAAACTACGGCCGTAATTTTTCCCGAGGGCATGCAGCTTTACTGTATGGATAAATGATGATGGCGTCCTCTTGGGTAAAATATTCCGGAAGTAAAATAGTCCCCCATTCGGATCTCCGGGCGGGGACTACTCAGGAGGACGTTGTCAGGAAAAAGGAAACTGGCGTTCTACGGATAGGAGCGTGGAACGTCAGATCCCTTAATCGGGCAGGTAGATTAGAAAATTTAAAAAGGGAAATGGATAGGTTCAAGTTAGATATAGTGGGAATTAGCGAAGTTCGGTGGCAGGAGGAACAAGACTTTTGGTCAAGTGAATACAGGGTTATATATACAAAATCAAATAGGGGTAATGCAGGAGTAGGTTTAATAATGAATAAAAAATAAGAGTTCGGGTAAGCTACTACAAACAACATAGTGAACGCATTATTGTGGCCAAGATAGATACGAAGCCCACGCCTACTACAGTAGTACAAGTTTATATGCCAACTAGCTCTGCAGATGACGAAGAAATTGATGAAATGTATGATGAGATAAAAGAAATTATTCAGGTAGTGAAGGGAGACGAAAATTTAATAGTCATGGGTGACTGGAATTCGACAGTAGGAAAAGGGAGAGAAGGAAACATAGTAGGTGAATATGGATTGGGGGTAAGAAATGAAAGAGGAAGCCGCCTGGTAGAATTTTGCGCAGAGCATAACTTAATCACAGCTAACACTTGGTTCAAGAATCATGAAAGAAGGTTGTATACATGGAAGAACCCTGGAGATACTAGAAGATACCAGATACATCATACACTCCTGGAAATTGAAATAAGAACACCGTGAACTCATTGTCCCAGGAAGGGGAAACTTTATTGACACATTCCTGGGGTCAGATACATCACATGATCACACTAACAGAACCACAGGCACATAGACACAGGCAACAGAGCATGCACAATGTCGGCACTAGTACAGTGTATATCCACCTTTCGCAGCAATGCAGGCTGCTATTCTCCCATGGAGACGATCGTAGAGATGCTGGATGTAGTCCTGTGGACCAGCGTTCGTGCTGGACGTGCAGACCGCGTGAGACGACGCTTCATCCAGTCCCAAACATGCTCAATGGGGGACAGATCCGGAGATCTTGCTGGCCAGGGTAGTTGACTTACACCTTCTAGAGCACGTTGGGTGGCACGGGATACATGCGGACGTGCATTGTCCTGTTGGAACAGCAAGTTCCCTTGCCGGTCTAGGAATGGTAGAACGATGGGTTCGATGACGGTTTGGATGTACCGTGCACTATTCAGTGTCCCCTCGACGATCACCAGTGGTGTACGGCCAGTGTAGGAGATCGCTCCCCACCCATGATGCCGGGTGTTGGCCCTGTGTGCCTCGGTCGTATGCAGTCCTGATTGTGGCGCTCACCTGCACGGCGCCAAACACGCATACGACCATCATTGGCACCAAGGCAGAAGCGACTCTCATCGCTGAAGACGACACGTCTCCATTCGTCCCTCCATTCACGCCTGTCGCGACACCACTGGAGGCGGGCTGCACGATGTTGGGGCGTGAGCGGAAGACGGCCTAACGGTGTGCGGGACCGTAGCCCAGCTTCATGGAGACGGTTGCGAATGGTCCTCGCCGATACCCCAGGAGCAACAGTGTCCCTAATTTGCTGGGAAGTGGCGGTGCGGTCCCCTACGGCACTGCGTAGGATCCTACGGTCTTGGCGTGCATCCGTGCGTCGCTGCGGTCCGGTCCCAGGTCGACGGGCACGTGCACCATCCGCCGACCACTGGCGACAACATCGATGTACTGTGGAGACCTCACGCCCCACGTGTTGAGCAATTCGGCGGTACGTCCACCCGGCCTCCCGCATGCCCACTATACGCCCTCGCTCGAAGTCCGTCAACTGCACATACGGTTCACGTCCACGCTGTCGCGGCATGCTACCAGTGTTAAAGACTGCGATGGAGCTCCGTATGCCACAGCAAACTGGCTGACACTGACGGCGGCGGTGCACAAATGCTGCGCAGCTAGCGCCATTCGACGGCCAACACCGCGGTTCCTGGTGTGTCCGCTGTGCCGTGCGTGTGATCATTGCTTGTACAGCCCTCTCGCAGTGTCCGGAGCAAGTATGGTGGGTCTGACACACCGGTGTCAATGTGTTCTTTTTTCCATTTCCAGGAGTGTATAATGGTAAGACAGAGATTTAGGAACCAGGTTTTAAATTGTAAGACATTTCCAGGGGCAGATGTGGACTCTGACCACAATCTATTGGTTATGAACTGTAGATTAAAACTGAAGAAACTGCAAAAAGGTGGGAATGTGAGGAGATGGGAACTGGATAAACTGAAGGAACCAGAGGTTGTTGAGAGTTTCAGGAAGAGCATAAAAGAACAATTGACAAGAATGGGGGAAAGAAATACAGTAGAAGAAGAATGGATAGCTTTGAGGGATGAAGTGGTGAAAGCAGCAGAGGATGAAGTAGGTAAAAAGACGAGGGCTAGTAGAAATCCTTGGGCGACAGAAAAAAAACTGAATTTAATTGATGAAAGGAGAAAATATAAAAATGCAGTAAATGAATCAGGCAAAAAGGAATACAAACGTCTCGAAAATGAGATCGACAGGAAGTGCAAAATGGCTAAGAAGGGATGGCTAGAGGACAGTTGTAAGGATGTAGAGGCTTACCTCACTAGGGGTAAGATAGATACTGCCTACAGGAAAATTAAAGAGTCCTTTGGAGAAAAGAGAACCACTTGTATGAATATCAAGGGCTCAGATGGAAACCCAGTTCTAAGCAAGGAAGGGAAAGCAGAAAGGTGGAAGGAGTATATAGAGGGATTATACAAGGGCAATGTTCTTGAGGACAATATTGTCGAAATGGAAGAGGATGTAGATGAAGATGAAATGGGAGATATGATACTGCGTGAAGAATTGGATAGAGCACTGAAAGACGTAAGTCGAAACAAGGCCCCGGGTGTAGACAACATTCCATTAGAACTACTGACAGCTTTGGGAGAGCCAGTCCTGACAAAACTCTACCATCTGGTGAGCAAAATGTATGAGACAGGCGAAATACCCTCAGACTTCAAGAAGAATATAATAATTCCAATCCCAAAGAAAGCAGGCGTTGACAGATGTGAAAATTACCGAACTGTCAATTTAATAAGTCACGACTGCAAAATACTAACGCGAATTCTGTACAGACGAATGGAAAAACTGGTAGAAGCCGACCTTGGAGAAGATCAGTTTGGATTCCGTAGAAATATGGGAACACGTGAGGCAATACTGACCCTACGACTTATCTTAGAAGCTAGATTAAGAAAAGGCAAACCTACGTTTCTAGCATTTGTAGACTTAGAGAAAGCTTTTGACAATGTTGACTGGGCCACTCTCTTTCAAATTCTGAAGGTGGCAGGGGTAAAATACAGGGAGCGAAAGGCTATTTACAATTTGTACAGAAACCAGATGGCAGTTATAAGAGTCGAGGGACATGAAAGGGAAGCAGTGGTTGGGAAGGGAGTGAGACTGGGTTGTAGCCTCTCCCCGATGTTATTCAATCTGTATATTGATCAAGCAGTAAAGGAAACAAAAGAAAAATTCGGAGTAGGAATTAAAATCCATGGAGAAGAAATAAAAACTTTAAGGTTCGCCGATGACATTGTAATTCTGTCAGAGACAGCAAAGGACTTGGAAGAGCAGTTGAACGGAATGGACAATGTCTTGAAGGGAGGATATAAGATCATCATCATCAAAAGCAAAACGAGGATAATGGAATGTAGTCCAATTACGTCGGGTGATGCTGAGGGAATTAGATTAGAAAAAGAGACACTTAAAGTAGTAAAGGAGTTTTGCTATTTGGGAAGCAAAATAACTGATGATGGTCGAAGTAGAGAGGATATAAAATGCAGACTGGCAATGGCAAGGAAAGCGTTTCTGAAGAAGGGAACTTTGTTAACATCGAGTATAGATTTAAATGTCAGGAAGTCGTTTCTGAAAGTATTTGTATGGAATGTAGCCATGTATGGAAGTGAAATATGGATGATAACTAGTTTGGTCAAGAAGAGAATAGAAGCCTTTGAAATGTGGTGCTACAGAAGAATGCTGAAGATTAGATGGGTAGATCACGTAACTAATGAGGAAGTATTGAATAGGATTGGCGAGAAGAGGAGTTTGTGGCACAACTTGACAAGAAGAAGGGATCGGTTGGTAAGACATGTTCTGAGGCATAAAGGGATCACCAATTTAGTATTGGAGGGCAGCACGGAGAGTAAAAATCGTAGAGGGAGCCCAAGAGATGAATACACTAAACAGATTCAGAAGGATGTAGGTTGCAGTAGTTACTGGGAGATGAAGAAGCTTGCACAGGATAGAGTAGCATGGAGAGCTGCATCAAACCAGTCTCAGGACTGAAGACCACAACAACAACAACTCTATGGCATTGGACTCTTACCTAGCTTGCATTTATCGTGAATCTACCGCCCAGCACAAAGTCGCAAGTGACTGCAAATAAGTACAGGTGACTCCAGTATATACGAAGAGTAAAAGAACGGACCCGCAAAATTACAGACCAATATCCCTAACTTCAGTTGCTGCAGAAATCTTGAACATATTCTGATTTCGAATATAATAAACTTTGTTGAGACTGAGAAGCTTATGTCCACGAATCAGTATGGTTTCAGAAACCGTCGCTTGTGCATATCTCAGCTTCCTTTTTCTCACATGATACAAGAGCAATAGGCAGATTCCAGATTTCTAGATTTCCGGAAAGCATTTGACATAGTGTCCCATTGCAGGCTGTTAAAGAAGGTACGATCATAGGGAATAAGTTCACAGATATGTGAGTGGCTCGAACACTTCTTAAATAATAGAACCCAGGATATTGTTCTCGACGGCGAGTGTTCATCAGAGACAAGGGTATCGTCAGGACTGCCCCAGGAAAGTGTGGTAGGACTGCTGTTGTTCTCTTTATACACAAATGATTTGGCGCACAAGGTGGGCATCAATCTACAGTTGTTTGCTGATGATGCTCTGGTGGACGGTAAGATGTTGAAGCTGAGTGACTGTTGGAAGATATAAGACGACTTAGATAAAATTTATATTTTGTGTGATGAATGGAAGCTAATTCTAAATGTGGAAAAATGTAAGTTAATGGGGGTGAGTAGGAAGAATAAACCTGTAATGTTAGTTACAGTATTACTAGAGTCCTGCTTGACATAGTCGAGTCCTTTAAGTACAAGGCTATTACAAATGATTGAAGCGATTTCATAAATTCACTGTAGCTCCATTCATTGACATATGGTCACGACACACTACAGATACGTAGAAAAACTCATAAAGTTTTGTTCGGCTGAAGCCGCACTTCAGGTTTCTGCCGCCAGAGCGCTCGAGAGCGCAGTGAGACAAAATGGCGACAGGAGCCGAGAAAGCGTATGTCGTGCTTGAAATGCACGCAGATCAGTCAGTCATAACAGTGCAACGACACTTCAGGACGAAGTTCAACAAAGATCCACCAACTGCTAACTCCATTCGGCGATGGTATGCGCAGTTTAAAGCTTCTGGATGCCTCTGTAAGGGGAAATCAACGGGTCGGACTGCAGTGAGCGAAGAAACGGTTGAACGCGTGCGGGCAAGTTTCACGCGTAGCCCGCGGAAGTCGACGAATAAAGCAAGCAGGGAGCTAAACGTACCACAGCCGACGGTTTGGAAAATCTTACGGAAAAGGCCAAAGCAGAAGCCTTACCGTTTACAATTGCTACAAGCCCTGACACCCGATGACAAAGTCAAACGCTTTGAATTTTCGGTGCGGTTGCAACAGCTCATGGAAGAGGATGCGTTCAGTGCGAAACTTGTTTTCAGTGATGAAGCAACATTTTTTCTTAATGGTGAAGTGAACAGACACAATGTGCGAATCTGGGCGGTAGAGAATCCTCACGCATTCGTGCAGCAAATTCGTAATTCACCAAAAGTTAACGTGTTTTGTGCAATCTCACGGTTTAAAGTTTACGGCCCCTTTTTCTTCTGTGAAAAAAACGTTACAGGACACGTGTATCTGGACATGCTGGAAAATTGGTTCATGCCACAACTGGAGACCGATAGCGCCGACTTCATCTTTCAACAGGATGGTGCTCCACCGCACTTCCATCATGATGTTCGGCATTTCTTAAACAGGAGATTGGAAAACCGATGGATCGGTCGTGGTGGAGATCATGATCAGCAATTCATGTCATGGCCTCCACGCTCTCCCGACTTAACCCCATGCGATTTCTTTCTGTGGGGTTATGTGAAAGATTCAGTGTTTAAACCTCCTCTACTAAGAAACGTGCCAGAACTTCGAGCCCGCATCAACGATGCTTTCGAACTCATTGATGGGGACATGCTGCGCCGAGTGTGGGAGGAACTTGATTATCGGCTTGATGTCTGCCGAATCACTAAAGGGATACATGTCGAACATTTGTGAATGCCTAAAAAACTTTTTGAGTTTTTGTATGTGTGTGCAAAGCATTGTGAAAATATCTCAAATAATAAAGTTATTGTAGAGCTGTGAAATCGCTTCAGTCATTTGTAATAACCCTATACTTGTGTGTAACGTTGCAAAGCAACATGAAATGGAACGAGCATGGGAAAACTGTGGTAGGGACTTCGATTTATTGGAAGAATTTTAGGAAAGCCTGGTTCATCTGTAAAGGAAGCCGCATACAGGACGCTGGTGCGACCTATTATTGAGTACTGGTCGAGTGTTTGAGATCCGGACCAGGTCGGATTGAAGGAAGACATCGAAGCAAGTCAGAGGCGGTCTGCTAGATTTGTTACCGGTAGGTTCGAGCAACACGTTAAGTGAAACTTCCTGGCAGTTTAAAACTGTTTGCCGGACTAAGATTCGAACTCGGGACCTTCGCATTTCGCGGTCGAACCAGAAGAGTTTCTGTGAAGTCTGAAAGGTAGGAGACGAGGTACTGGCAGAATTGAAGCTGTGAGGACAGGGCGTGAGTCGTGCTTGGGTAGCTCAGTGGTAGAGCACTTGCCCGCGAAAGGCAAAGGTCCTTAGTTGGAGTCTCGGTCTGGCACACAGTTTTAATCTGCCAGGGTCCCGGCGGAGGTTCGACTCCTCCCTTCGGGCATGGGTGTGTGTGTTTGTCCCTAGGATAATTTAGGTTAAGTATTGTGTAAGCTTAGGGACTGATGACCTTAGCAGTTAAGTCCCACAATTAACAAAAAAAAAAAAAAATCTGCCAGGAAGTTTCATATCAGCGCAAACTACGCTGCAGAGTGAAAATCTCATTCTGGGAACACGTCAAGTGTTGTGGAAGATGCTTCGGGAACTCAAATGTAAATCCCTGGAGGAAAGGCGACGTTCTTCTCGAGAAACACTATTGAGAAAATTTAGAGAAACGATGTCTGAAGCTAACTGCTGAACACTGCGCCTAAGGATCACGAAAATAAGATTCGAGAAATTAGGGCTGACACGGAGGCATATAGGCAGTCGTTTTTCCCTCGCTCTGTTTGAGGGTGGAACAGGACAGGAAAAGACTAGTAGTAGTACAATGTACCCTCCGCCGCGCACCATACGGTGACTTGCGGAGTATCTATGCAGATGTAGATGGAGAATCATACCCGCCGCCGAAGACCCAAAATAGTATGAGCTTTAGCTTTACCAAGAAATCAAACTTTTAGGCTGCTTGCATACCCTTCGTCCAAATGTCAGAAAGGTTTTTTAATGCAAGACTGCATGATGTCTTGCTACATATGCTAGAAACAATGTATTGAAATGAAACAACATGACAGTGGTAATTTCAAACAGGTATCAGCTTTGGAACTCACATGTATTAAACATCTGTTTCTTGTGCTCGTGCATGTTACCAACACCCAGGATTATTTGGTAAGCGTGATAGCGTTACGGAGATGTTTAGCAAACTCAATTGGCAGACTCTGCAAGAGAGGCGCTCTGCATCGCGGTGTAGCTTGCCGTCCAGGTTTCGAGAGGGTGCATTTCTGGATGAGGTATCGAATACATTGCTTCCCCCTACTTATACCTCCCGAGGAGATCACGAATGTAAAATCAGAGAGATTCGAGCGTGCACGGAGGCTTTTCGGCAGTCGTTCTTCCCGCGAACCATACGCGACTGGAACAGGAAAGGGAGGTAATGACAGTGGCACGTAAAGTGCGCTCCGCCACACACCGTTTGGTGGCTTGCGGAGTAGAAATGTAGATGTAGATGTAGATATATTTACAATCAGTAAAGTCATAGCCTATATGGCTGATAAGGCGTTTTTAGTTAAGACAGCAACAATTACGACAAATGAGAAGTGCAGAAGCCGCCAGACAGGTATTTGTTTGAAAATAAACCCACATCTGAGATGTACAGCGTCCGTGCAACAGGAATAAATTTATAAAAACAACATCTCTCTACACTTGTTGTTATTGTGGTCTTCAGTCCGAAGACTAGTTTGATGCAGCTCTCCACGCTACTCTATCCTGTGGAAGTCCATTTGCCTCCGCATAACTACTGCATCCTACTTCCATTTGAGCCTGCTAGCTGTATTCGAGCTTTGGTCTCCGTCTACATTTTTTAATCCCCACACGTCCCTTCATTAGCAAACTGACGATTCGTTGAATGTGTTATATAAATCGATCCCTTGTTTTAGTCAAGATTTCTTCTTTTCCTAACTCGATTCAGTACCTCCTCATTAGTTATTCGGTTTACTCATCTAATTTCAGTATTCTTCTTGTCTGAACAGTTTATCGTCCAAGTTTCACTTTCGTTCAAAGCTACACTTTAGTCAAATGCCTTCAGAAAACAATTCCTTACACTTAAATTTATATTCGATGTTAACAACTTCCTCCTATTCAGAAATCTTTTTCTTGCTATTGCCAATCTACATTTTACATTCTCTCTATTTCGGCCATCATCACTTATTTCACTCACTTGACTACTTTTAGTGTCTCAATTCCTTGTGTGATTTCCTCAGCATCACCTGATCTACTTCGACTAAATTCCGTTACCCTTGTTTTAGTTTTCTTGACGTTCATTTTATAACCTCTTTTAAAGACATATACACCGTTCATCTTCTTTTCCAAATCCTTTGCTGTCTCTGACAGACCCATTAAGTAGTCGGCGAACCTCAGAGTTTGTATTTCATCTTCCTGAACTGTAATCCCCTTTCAAAATTTCTATTTGGTTTCCATTACTGCTTGCTCAATGTACACGTTCAATAACACCGCGAATAGGCTGCAATCCTGTCTCAGTCACTTCTCAAATACTGCTTCCCTTTCATGCCCTTTCATTCTGGTTTCTGTAGAAGCTGCGAAAAACTTTTCGCTCCCTGCTGCTTCCCGAATTTCAAAGTAAACATTGTGAAAAGCTTTTTCCATGTCTAAAAATCTATGAACGTATGTTTGCCTTTTATCTACAAAGATGTTAGGTCACATTTTGATTTACACGCATTGTGGTCACGTATTCTTTTACTCGTACCTTTCATTTTTCACTTTTACCATACGACGCGAGGTGAAGCGAGTTCTGGGAAACTAGAGACGAAATAGAGAGCAAGAAACAAAATATTTTCCACTATAGCGCAGCTCCAGATTCAGAGATGATAAACGCTACACACTGCTTCCGATCCAGAAGCAATAAATTGCTACCGACAGACTCTTTGAAAGATTCGCACGCAGTAATAAAAGAACTCCGAGTATATGTATATATTAAGTAATAATCCGTTGTAGGTGGGAAGATAATAAACATTCGTGAGTCTTTCATGAATATTTCTGTATGAACTTTGGATATTGATTTTGAATGTACTGCAAGAAAGGACCTGTCCGAGCAAAAAGCAATGGACTTTGGTGAGCTGATTAGAACGTTATTTTTTGAAAACAGGGACTTCATTCATCTTAATTAGAAACAGAAAATCAAACTACACCATATCTTTAGTTACTTAATCATTACAGCTTAGTATTTAACTTAAAATAAACCGTAGCATTAATCAAACTGAAATGAAACTTTTTACTCCATTTTACAGCGTTTTAATTCAGTGCATATGCCTTACAATAAATACTTGTTTCAGCATCGAAATATCATGAGCACTGGAGGGCTGCTAAAGAATGTACGAAATACTGGTGTGGTCATAAATCCTTTCAGAGGAACACAGGAAGTGGCTGTGTTGAATGAGAATAATATTTATGTGAGGGAGGCAGGCTAGTTTAGAATGTCACCCGGTGCTTTGGAGATGGTAGGCTCACTATTTAATGAACAGAGTAAGTAATCATTTATGACGAGACGTAATACAGATAGTAGGAGGTTCTCTACACTTACATGCACGGACATGCTTCTCTAGCTCAGTACAGCAAGAAAGACGGCGTCAATTTTCATCTGATGACTGCATATACCACCTAGGGAATAGTAGATGTACTAATAATGGTCTCAACATCGTCTACCAACACATAGCGTAGTGGCATAGCTACCAGGGCGCCCTTTGTGTCTACTCTTTAATAGGGAATTCTCACGGTAGGAAGGCTCTGTGTGGTGCAAAATGTGAAGCAAGCAGGCAACCATGACACGGAGACGCACTCGTGCTTCCTACAGCCAACTGAATGACTCTGAAAGGACTCAAATTGTTGCTTTCCTTATGGCGGGTAGGTCCTTTCCGAGAACTGCCACACAAGTTGGACGTGATGTGTCAGTAGTGCTATGATGCTGGTATGAGTGGTGACGTGAACACTCCCATATCCGTAGACGAGGTTCTGGACGCCCACGCAGCACAGACTCCCTCCAGGATCACCGCATTGTAAAGCCAGCAGTGGCAGATCGTTCGGTTACCACAGCAGAGATAAGAGAGTTTGTCAGCGTAGACGTTTCTACACGAACTATTGCGAACCGGTTACTGGTAGTGGGACTCTGGGTACACACACCTCTAGCCCGGTTTCCACCCACGCCACGGCATCGACGTGAACGGCTCGACTGGTGCCGTGAGAGGATAACCCGGAAGATGAAATGGCTCTCTGTGGTCTTCAGCGATGAAAGCAGATTCCGCCTGAAGGCAAGTGATTGTCTTTCGCGCATAGACGTAGACCTAGCGAGTGTTGTCTAGTATAGTGCATTCGTCCAAGACAAACTGGCCCTACCTCAGGCCTTATGGTCTAGGTTGCGATAAACTACAAGTCTCATTCACCTTTGGTGTTTCTGGAGGGGACGCTAACTACCGCTCGGTACGTGAAGAACGTTGTTAGACCCGTTCTTTGCCGTTCTTGCAACAGAAAGGTGATGCGTTGATCCAAAAGGATAATACTCGCCCACACACTCCCTGTGAAGCTCAACGTGCTCGGCAAGATGTGAAGCAACTTCCCTCGCCTGCACGATCTCCATACTCGTCTCCAGTCGAGTACGTGTGGGGTATGAATGGTGGGGCGCGAAGTGACTCGTACGACTCGTCAGCTGACAACTCTTATATAACTACATGAACAGGTTGAGCAGGCGTGGCATATCCCAGGACATTACTCATCATCTGTACGACTGATTCTATGCCAGCGTCGGCGCTTGCATTGGCGCCCGTGGAGGCTACACCACGAATTAAAATGGGTGTTTCAGCGTGCGTCGATACCTGGTACCTCAGAAGCGCTTCTGCTGATTATTTGTAAATGTAATTATTTTATGTTCTCTATATTCATTGTTGCAACAATAGATCTTGAGTGAATTGGAAATCTCTAAAAGGGTGTACTAATTTTTTTTCTGGTAGTGTATCTACGATACTCTGTCGCATTCTACTCGTGTATAGAGTAGGGGGGAAATGCATCGACAATCATCCTAATCTCTCTATCTTATTGTTACAATCAAGTCGCGAGTTGTATCATTGAGGCAGCACTCTGTCTCGAAATGTCGCTATCTAAATTTATCCAACAGAATTTAGAGGGAACGGCGTCCAGTTTGTTCCAAAGATTCTCATTTAAGTTCCCTGAGATTATCCACTACTCCTTTACACTTTCGTATTGACTGCTGTCACCTCTTACAATTCTAGGAACATGTCTCTCAATTCGTTCGATGTCTGCAGCCATAAGGGTCCACTCGCTGGAGTAGTACTCTACTGTACTTGTATATGGTTCCCTCCACAGATGCACAGCACTTACCAAGAACTGCCCCACCAAGGCTAGGTTTCCTGTTACCAACCCTACCGCTAATGTCACATGTTCATCCCTTTTCATATCACTTCCTGTCATCTTCTTCAACCTCCTCCACATAGGCTTCTTCCAAAGATTTCCATGTCAGTCTTTGCTGGGCGGTCTGGGTCCAGTTTCTTCCTGCATGTCGTTGGATGTCGTCTCTCCATCTCGCCAGAGACGCTTCTCTTCGACACCCTCGGACGCCACTGCATCAGTGTTCTGCTCCTGGCCACATATACTGCCCAACGCCACTCCAGTCTCACTATCAGCTTGACAACATCGTAGAACCCCTTTCTCCTCCATATCTCTTCGTTCTTAATCCTGTCTCTCACACCCGCCCCAAGCATTGCTCTATTGTCGTTTGATATACCTGGAGTCAATTATCGCAGCTTGTGTCATTGTTTTGAGTCAGTTTGCTATTACTGAGTGGATGCATGTGACATAAACCTTCCTTTCTAGATTTATAGGGATGGTCGGTTTACGGAGAATGTAATCAAGTTTCCCGAATGTCATTCAGGTTACACCAATTTGACGGATGATCTCTGCGTCTGGTTATCTTTTCCAAGTTGGATTTTATGTCCCAGATAAATGTATTCATTTACTACTTCCAGAGGATGGTTTTTGATGGAAGCCGTAATTTTGCCGTAATTTTGACAGGGCTCGTGACTTAGCTGCTTTTAAGGTTAATTTTGAGGGCTACAGCTTGTCGGGGGCGGGGGGAGAGGGGGGTGGGGGGAGTTCTCGGATCACCATTCTCATTTCGTTTCAGTGAGTGCTAAATAGGATAATATCATCTGCAAAGCGAAAATGGTTGGGGTATTTTCCATCTGCATTGGCGCCTTTCTGCCCGCAGGACAAACACTCGGACACACCTTTCAGAGCCAACATGAATAACTTAGGTGAGATCTTGTCTCCTTGTCTGGCGCCTTTTCTAGGACAACCTTTCCAGTCATCCAGACTTCTTTCAGCTTCACATGTGGAGTGACATTCTAGTAAAAGCAGAGGACTGAGTTGGTGCATCTGCAGTCAATATGGCCTCTGTTATGCACCCTCAGTACTACCCAGGTTTCGATGGTATCGAACACCGTTTGGCAGTCTATGAAGGCCGTATAAGGTGGGATACCATTCCCCACACATTTCTCTGTCGGTGTGCGTACTGCTCGAATACGGTCAGTTGAACTCAAACCTTTCCTGAGCCCGTCATATTCAACTGCCTGGTAAAAATCATATTTCTTTCTCAGGCCGTTCGTAACGATTTTTGTTAGTAATTTGTAAAAGGTAGATAGACTAATACGACCGAAATTCTCGATGTTCGTTTAGTCACCTGTTTTGAAGAGGATAATGACTTCTGCAGCCGGCCGGTGTGGCCGAGCGGTTCTAGGCGCTTCAGTCAGGAACCGCGCGACCACTACGGTCGCAGGTTCGAATCCTGTTTCGGACATGGATGTGTCTGATGTCCTTAGGTTAGTTAGGTTCAAGTAGTTCTAAGTTCTAGGGGACTGATGACCTCAGATGTTAAGTCCCATAGTGCTCAGAGGCATTTTTACCGATGGCTTCCAGTTCTTCCGATCCCACGTCCATAACAGATCTTCCGGAATCATCAAGCAGAGTTTGGCTTCTCACTGATCGACCGTAGAGCTTCCGATAAAAGTCATCCACGGCTTTTATAGTTTTGTCTCTCTCAATAACAACTTCTCGGCCATTCCGAACTTTATGGATGATCAACTTGTCTCGTGTTCACATTGTTTTTTGATAATCCCCTCGATCAGTCTTGTGTTTAGCGTTCTCTGATCTTTTCTAATCTCAAATGGTTCAAATGGCTCTGAGCACTATGTGGTCATCAGTCCCCTAGAACTTAGAACTATTTAAACCTAACCAAACTAAGGACACTACACACATCCATGCCCGAGGCAGGATTCGAACCTGCGACCGCAGCGGTCATGCGGCTCCAGACTGAACCGCCTAGAACCGCACGGTCACACCGGCCGGCTTTCTAATCTTCTTCTAAATGTTTTTGTTGAGGTCTCGGTACTTGTGTGAGCCTCACTCAGTGTTTTGCCTTCTTGTATAAGCTTTTCTGTTTCGAGAATGGATTTGGGATTTTTCCATTTTAGGAGCACAAACTTCTACAGCTGTTCAAAAAATTGGTAATTTTTGGCGGCGTTTCAATTCGTTCAGTTCCATTCCTCTTAACTTTTCCTTTGGTAGCTTCTTGTCTGTGCATTGGTTAAACTCACTTCTTTTCTCTTTCAACTCATTTATTGTTGGTCGGATATTCCTTTGCATCATACGTTTTGTCTCGAGTTGAGTGTTAATATGGAATTTGGCTCTAATCAGCCTATGGTCGCAACCCTTGTTGAAGCGAGTTTTGACTGACAGATGTGAACAAATGCGGATGTTCGATGTGAGGCTGTAATCTACTTCATTCTTAACCGCGGCGTCAGGAGTTCTTCAAATCCATTTCCTTTTCGATTGTTCTTGTAAAATGGGTTCATGCAGTATAAACATTCTTTCTTAAGACTATTCGCCATTTGTCCTCTTTGGTTCGCGTTGAAATCCAAAATTTCCAATGAAGAAAGGGTCTTCTGAGGACTTTCCTTTCTTGGCATTATAATCGCTAAGCGTTAAGGAAAATATGGTGTTTTCTGACTTTTTTGCAGTTGTCAAATGAATCAGTAATTGTAAAAACAACATTAGCCCAAAAAAGTAAATTTTTCAGGAGAAGCAAAAAACTGTATACAGGCTAAATAACGGACAGTAGGATAAATCCATTAATTTTAATATTGACTGTGTATTTTAGGTAAGCTTTAACAATAAAACAAAGTACTTTAAATGTAATAACTTCGCATGAACGATTGTTTTTAATTGTACAGACTTATGTTGTTATTGCAGGATGAATATTTTGGACTGACATTTTAACATCAACATTTGTTTATGTTATCAAAAATTACTTCATTGTATAAAATTAATATACAATATTACTTGTACATTGTATAATATTGTTTTACAGAGAAATTGAAAAATATTGTTAATGTATGCACACACTGTATGGAAAGACTATAGACATAACGATGTAAATCGTGACATTAGGAATTAAATTTCTTATTTCACCTAACAGGACAATGAAGGATTAACACTACACTATACAGGTTATTTTACACCAAAAAATTATTATGAATCATCTTAAGGAGTGTCCACAGAAGGGCACTCAGTCAATTCCAGATAAAAGGCTTTGTGCTCATCAGGAATATATTGCATTAATTGTCCCACATCTTTCAATTTTTTGACATTGATTGCAACTTCTGCAGGCAACTTTGGTTCTGTCTGCAATAAATGTCGCGATGAAAAGCGGTGTTTTACGAGACCATCAATATGATAGTAACAGTCAACTTTACCTGGAAACATTTCACTGTGATGGAAGCTCATAAATGAGGACACTGTGAATTTCACTTTACTGCTTTTGTCCACATTCGTCCCATAACTGTCATCAGACAAACAGGATCGTTTATAAAATTTGGGCCACCATTTTTTGTAAGGCAAAATCTCTTCCGTGGTAACAAGCTTTACATTAATATTTTGTTTTTTGGATGATGTCACCATACATTGAACATACTCATACAAATAATTAATTCTGTCTTTTCTTCTTATCACCCGCTTTATGGAAGCAAATGTACGTCACATGGTAAAAATGAATGGCCACGCACAGGAAAATGCTGGAATACATCTTTGAATCTGCCAGAACTTACAAGGCAGTTCATTACCCTAACCACTGTGTTGTTCTTATTTTGCGCAGGGCACCCCTCCGAGAACAGGTGTAATTCAGTAACACTATCAGGTATCTCTGTGTTGATGTAATCAACCAAAAACGAGCATACTTTGTTAAGTCCTTTGTGGGCAGTACTTTCGTGATGCAGATATACCTTGGATTTGTTGCTCTTTAGGTCTGTAATAAAGATGCATTAACGTTAATTTGCCGTAAATAAAAAGCTTCCTGTACTGGGAGCTCAGGCAACTGCAGATTTTGCATATAATCGAAACACAATGCTACCACATGCTCATTTTCTGCTCACTTCTCCTTAACAGCATCCATCTTTAAATAGAATTTTTTGCTTCTTCTTTTATGTACCATGAGTTCCGCTACAGCCACACGCTTTGCAGTATCGTTCAATGATGGACCCTTAATCTTCACTGAAAGTGACTCACAAGAGCAGCAAGTATCGATTTGCGGCCGCCCAAAGCGTAAGTTAAAACGCTCATTGAAAACCCTTAAATAAATTCCATATGACACTCTGGTATGAGGATATAATTTCATGAACAGTTCGTACATACTTTTTACAGATAATTCAGGATTTAAGTAATATATTTCTTTGCTTGAATAATGTGAGATTTTCGTAGGGAATGTTTTAATATGCTCCTCAATTATCGATAGGACTTCCTGTGGTGTTGCATTGGTTGAAGCAGTACATCCTCTTCTGTCACATGGGCGAACATTATTTTTCACACAGATACAAATTCGTCGCACACGTTCATTTGTAATGCCAAAAAGGCTACAAAATGCCTTTTTACACACTTCGACCCGCCCAGCATCTCCCGTTACCACGTGATATCGATAATTTAGTGCTCTTGGCTTAGGCTGGCCATCACTTTTCCGGGGTCTTCTGCATACCATGTCTTCTTTTTCGATCAGCCCTGCAAGGTAACCATCTTGTGTGTTCTTACTCTCAAAATCGTTAAATTTAGTGAATATATCTATCTGTTCATGTTCAGAGATCCTCTTGAAACACAGTTTCTTACATCTGAAACATATTAATACACGAATACCAATGTCAGGAAATGTAAAAGAGTTGCAAAAAATTATTTAGGTAAAATCAATTATTTTTTATTGATAGAGTAAATTATCCATATGATATTTACGTACCATAAAACTTACAACAGATGAGAACCTCTAAGAAGTAAAAAATACACAGACAAGAGATTAATTGACATAGCCTTTGAACTTGCCCACAGTCAGGTCCTATTTTTACAGCATTAATTTCTCTTCCACTGTGATTCACGTAATCAATTCCCTTCGTTCTGGCAGCTTTTACGATATTTCTTTTATATACTTCCGGTTGCGCACCTCTCTTCTTCTACATTGTGCATAGATAATCCAAAGAAACGTGCTCTATAAACAAAACTAAACGGCAATGTATACGCAGCTGCTACAACAATGCACACAGGTAACAAGATCACAGGTGTCAGATGTGCTGCCATCTGGCATGCATTCTATTCACTACATAAAACAAGATCCGAGTATGTTCGTTTGGTGCTGCCATCTGTCATTTCTTGCAATAATAACATAAGTCCAGGACTCATGTTGTTACTGCAAAGAACACGAAAAACTGTATGCATGTAAAAGCATTAATATGTGTAGGACAAGTGTGATTTTTGCATAGATGCTGCATCTAAGTATCCTGAAGGCTTCTCTGCACATATCTAATTTTTGCCAAAAAGTGGACATGTGTTGTTTTTACAATTACCGATTCAAATATTCTTAGAACTGTTCTAGCTCTTCATCAGTTGAGGTGCAAGTAGGTGCGTATGTCCAAATGATTTGGATCCTGGTCTTAGCATTCAACTCAAGGAACACATAGATCCCTCTGTCTGAAATGAACATGGTCTTGGTGATAACGTTTGAAATTATCAGAGCTACGCCACCAATATGCGAGTAGGAGGTTCCCGGACTAGAGAATAGGAGTTTCTTCACCTTTTAATCTCGTCTCACTGATTCCGAGCACGTCCCGCTTTATGTTCCACAATCCATCTTCCAGTTAGGTGATATCTTCTTCATGTCTCGTTGTGCAGATACTATATGCTGCAGCACAGAATTTTTGTTCTTGCTCCCTTTTTGTTTATTTCATTGTTTAATTTAATTAGTCGAATTTTTGTGGCAGAAATTAGGGCAAAATTTTAGCTCATATGTATGGAACTTCAGACGATTTGGAGCTCAGAGACCGGGAGACAGTATTAAAAACTGTACTGCTCAGTAGTAATCCCGCAGGTACGAAGATCCCTGTTATCGGGAGAAAGTGCAGCTCATCGCAGGATTATAAAACGAGGGGGCGCCTTTTAAGACACCCATAGGATTGCGATTCGTGCTCAGCATTTGAGTTCCACCAGTTTATTACTCAAAATTTTCACGCTGTCTTCGAAAAAATTTTAGCCTTCAAATATTAACGAAATTGTAGCTCCTGACGTGAGCGACGACCTGAATACACCCTGACAGCGTGGCTGAAATTCAGTGCTGTTAAGAAAATTCACGAAGGTTTTTCGGCTTATAATTCTGTAACCTTACCGTATATAAAATTTTTAGGGTACAAAATTGACTGAGAACTGAAACTGATAAATTTTGAACGTAAGCAGCGCTATGTCATGGCCCTGTGAAATCAACCTGAATAAACTGAAAAATTCTTACCTCATAATGGTGTCTCTGGATAACGCTGTCTATATATCTGCTCCTAAATGGCACAGCTTGGTGCAATGCTGGCCTATCTATTACTACTGAACAACATTTGTCTGAGATTTGCACTATTAGAAAAAAAACTGACTTTTCTTGTTGACACAGCTGCATAGCTGGTCCTCTGATTATTAAACAACACATGACTGTGATCTGGGAAAATTTGTAAAATATTTAAATTCAAGTAAATGACTGGTAAAAAATTATGTTCTGAAAAACCTTATTATTGAAAACATTTCCGTAAACCCTTACAAAAAGAATTGAACATTACATGTCTGACTTAATTAGTGTTGAAAAATCACAACAAGATTGAAACTAATTCATATTGACATCTCAGACAACAAATTTAAGTACGCGCATGGCGATGAAGAATAGTAAAGTTTACCTTACACTACATGGCAATGAACTGCGCTCCACCAGCGGCGACTGCTATTGTTCTTACATGGCTAGTAACTGTACTGTAGCGGTGAGCTACTACGACTTCTCCGTAACTGCTCCATAACAACGAACTATTGAGACTGCTCTGTAGGAGCGAGCGATTATTACTGCTGCCGACACTGCTCTGACCTGCAATTCTATTGCAGCAGAGATGTTTTATATCGCAGGCAGCAAATTATATTTGCTCCAGTAGGGTAATGAACAATAAGGCTCTTACGTAATGAACCCCTTACAATTCTCTAAGATGTTATCTAATTTTAAAACTACGTCGACCATTAATTTATTTATAAGGAAAAAGTTTCTTTGTGGTATTAAGTGCTCCAGCAGAACAGAAATCATCTTATAGTTAGCTTTTACCTGTCAGAAACGGCCTCCTTGTCTCAACAAAATCCAAGATCACAGACGTTATTAATATAATTTCTACAGCGGTGTATGTACTATAGGAGGCTGCATGTTCACTCAATTAATGTTGTAAATGGCCTCCAGTTATGAGAGCAGCCCTTTCATCAGTACCTGGGAACGCCGTTTAATATTTCAGTGCCGTGAGTGCTTATAATGTAGTCTTCTCTGAGGCATGCAAAGGACTCTGAAACTAATTATTCAAGCCAAAATTGTCTTTTCCTTTGTCACCACTCCCGTTGCGTCGTCTAAGAACATTTCTATAAGAAGAATCAAAAGATAAAGAGCTCCTGCAAGCGTGTGGCTACTGCGACAACGGCGGCACGGAAAGGAAACAAGGTTTTCGAAGACTCTTACTGTCAGAGAACCGCTCATTAAAGACGTAATTAAATCTGTTGCTGCCTTGTACGTTGACACGGCGGTTGTCTTGAGACTGCTACTGATATAAAGACGGCTGTACTGTCAGTTTATATTCTAAATGTGTATCTCCATACAAAAAGCGTACCTTACGTCAAATTCTATTTCGTCTGAAACTGTGTTAGCCTTTTATCCGATCCTGTGAAGTTTTTTTACGGTTAAATATTTGCAGAGATAACATCTTTGTACTTAAATTATATTTACTGAATACTTACATTATCTGATCAAAGACACCCAGCCACTCCTGTGTAACATGGAACTGACCACTACTAGGCATCTTACCAGTACAAACATAGGCTGGGAGTTTTGTGTTGTCAGTCCGGGTCTGTCGTGGGAGTAATACTCCCCGCCACAGAGTGATAATACGGCCCACTCACATCACCAGAGGCCATGTCACCCAGCTCAAAAACCAAGAGGACAAGTTTTAACAACACATTGGTGTCTACTGTGCACCCAGGCCGAGCAAGGTTACGAATTCTGTTGTCAGTAGAGAAGCAGTAACAACAGAAAGGGTCTTTCAGTGGAGCTCATTGACTTCGAACGTGGATTAGTGACTGGGTGACACCTGAGTAACAAAGCCATCAAGGAAAATTGAATCCTTTTAAAGCTGCCAATGTCGACTGTTGACGATATTACTGTGGAGTGTTAACGAGAAGGAACAGCCATAGCTAAACCAAGACTGTACAGAATTTATGCACTGACGGATAGGGTCCGTACAGCATTGCGGAGAAAGGTTGTAAGAAATCGTATGTAGTCAGCGGAAGAAATAACTTGTGAGTTCCAAAGTGATACCAGACTGTAGCTCGCAAAAACCCGGTGTGTAGAAATTTAGAAAGAATAAGTTGCAGTCATCGAGCAGCTCCTCGTGTTAAGTGACGCTGGAGATGGTCTAAAGAGCGACTCCATTGGACAGTGTGTGACTGGATGCAGGATACTTGGAGTGATGAAATATGTACACGGTTTGGATTTGGTGAATACCTGGAGAACGTTACCTGCCATCTTGTGTAGTGCCAGTAATGAAGTACAGAGTAAGTGGTGTTACGGTATGGGGGTGTTTTTCGTGGTTTGGGTGTGGTCCTCTTCTTGTGCTTAAGTAAACGCTAAAAACAGAAGGATATGGTTATGTTTTGCTCTATTTCTTACTGCGTACAGTAGAAAAACACTTCGGGGACGCTGATTATTTGAGCAGCATGACAATGCACCCTGTCATAAAGCAGCATCTGAGCGGCAGTGTTTGTGACATTCCTGAAATGGACTGGCCTGTCAGTGTCCCGACACGAATCCATTGGAACACATTTGGATCAGTTACTACGTCGACTCGCTGCAGACCCCAGCGTCCAAAATCACAACGTTTCTGGTTTCAACTCTTCGAGGAACAATAAGGTGCCATTACTCTGCAGAACTACAATACCTCGTTGAAAGTGTTCAGATCATCATAAAGCCTTAGGGTGGACGCACGTCGTATTAAAACAAACACTGTTCTACGGCATTGGCTCCTTACTTAACTTGCATTTATCGCAAATCCCTCGCCCGACGTAAACTCCCAAGCAACTGGAAAACAGCGTAGGTGACTCCTGTATACAAGAGGGCTAAAAAACGAACCGGCAAAATTACAGGCCAGTGTCACTAACACCGATCTGCTGCAGAGTTCTAGAACGTATTCTGAGTTCGAATATAATAAATTTCCTAGAAACCGAAAGGTTTAGAAAGCATCGCTTGTGCGAAACTCAGCTTGCCCTTTTCTCACATGACATACGGCGAAGTATGGTTGAAGGGCAACAGGAAGATACCATATTTCTAGATTTCCGGACAGCGTTTGATAGTGCCCATTGCAGGCTGTTAACGAAGGTACGAGCATATGGAATAGGTTTCCAGATAAGTGAGTGGCTCGAAGACTTCTTAAATAATAGAACCCAATATGTTGTCCTCGACGCCGAATGTTCATCAGAGATAAGGGCATAAATGGCTGTGAACACTATGGGACTTAAGATCTGAGGTCAGCAGTCCCCTAGAACCTAAAACTACGTAAACCTAACTGACCTAAGGACATCACACACATCCATACCCGAGGCAGTATTCCAACCTGCGACCGTAGCGGTCGCGCGGTTCCAGACTGAAGCGCCTAGAACCGCTCGGCCACCCCGGCCGGCAGATAAGGACATCGTCAGGAGTGTCACTGGTAAGTGTGATCGGGCCACTATTTATTTTCTATATACATAAATGATCTGGAGGACAGGGTGGGCAGCAATCTGCGGCTGTTTGCTGCTGATGGTGTGGTCTACGGGAAGGTGTCGAAGTTGAGTGACTGTTGAATGATTCGAGATGGTTTAGACTAAATTTATAGTTGGTGAGATGAATGGCAGCTAGCTCTAACAAGGGAACATCCCCATCGCACTCCCCTCAGATTTAGTTATAAGTTGGCACAGTGGATAGGCCTTGAAAAACTGAACACAGATCGATCGAGAAAACAGGAAGAAGTTGTGTGGAACTATGAAAAAATAAGAAAAATATGCAAACTGGGTCGTCCATGTGTAAGATAGGCAATATTAAGGGCAGTGTGAGGTGAGGAGCTCCGTGGTCCCGTGGTTAGCGTGAATAGCTGTGGAACGAGAGGTCCTTAGTTCAAATCTTCCCTCAACCGAAAATTTTAACTTTTTATTTTCAGTTTATGTGAAAAACTCTTGTGTTTTCATCACTTTTTTTGGAGAGATTATTACATCCACAAGAAAACCTAAATCGGGCAAGGTAGAAGAAACTTTTCACCCATTCGCCAAGTGTACTAGTTAGGTCATGTGACGCACATGCTGTCACCAGTGTCGTATACAAAATATCAGACGTGTTTTCCTGTGGAGGAATCGGTTGACCTATGACCTTGCGATCAAATGTTTTCGGTTCCCATTGGAGAGGCACGTCCTTTCGTCAACTAATCACACAGTTTTGCGGTGCGGTCGCAAAACACAGACACTAAACTTATTACAGTGAACAGATACGTCAATGAACGAACGGACAGATCATAACTTTGCGAAAATAAAGAAAGCAAAATTTTCCGTGGAGGGCAGATTTGAACCAAGGACCTCTCGTTCCGCAGCTGTTCACGCTAACCACGGGACCATGGCACTCCTCGCCTCACATTGCCCTTAATATTGCCTATCTTACGCATGGACGACCCAGTTTGTATATTTTGCTTATTTTTTCGTAGTTCCACACAACTTCTTCCTGTTTTCTCGATTGATCTGTGTTCAGTTTTTCAAGGCCTATCCATTGTGCCAACTTATAACTAAATCTGAGGGGGGTGCGATGGGGATGTTCCCTTGTAAGTGTGGAAAATACGGATGAGTAGGTAAAACAAACCGTAAAGTTCGGGTACAGCATTAGTAGTGTCCTGCCTGACACAGCAATGTCTTTTAAATATCTGGGCGTAACGTTGCAAAGCGATATGAAATGGAACGAGCATGTAAGGATTATGGTAGGGAAGGCGAATGGGTGACTTCGGTTTATTGAGAGAATTTTAGGGATGTGTGGTTCATCTGTAAAGGAGACGGCATATAGGACGCTAGTGCGACCTATTCTTGAGCCCTGCTCGAATGTTTGGTGTTCGCACCAGGTCAGATTAGTGGAACACCTCGTACCAATACAGAAGCGGCCTGCTAGATTTGTTGGCCGTAGTTTCGAACAACACGCGAGTATTACAGAGGTGCTTCGGGAACCCAAATGTGAATCCCTGGAGGGAAGGCGACATTCTTTTCGAGGAGCACTGTTGCGGCGTAGCGACAAGCAGCGGCAGGAAGATCAAGAAAGATACAGCAGAGAGGGCTGTGAGACGACGTCAGTCACTAGCTCGCTGACTAGGACTTCACCACGACAGGAGCGGCCTCTACACGAAGAGAGTAAAAGCGACGCGCCGCCTAGCCTCGGCCGCACTAGAAGAGTCACTCTAGCAGAGCCGCATTATAAGATCCGTGACTTGTGATCCACATCAATAACTTGCATGGAAACTGATATTTCGAAGGACCCTGATTATCTGCATGTCGCCAATTGCTTGCGACACCACCTTGTTCACGCGCAACTAAAGTATTGTTAGTTAAATTACTGTAATAAACTCCGTTAGTATGAATTGCTCATATGTTGTCTAGCTGTCCGAGAAAACACCTACATAGGGGGATTCCACAAACACTGTTGAGAAGATTTAGAGAACCGGCATTTGAAACTGACTGCAGAAAGAGCCTACTGCCGCCAACATACATTTCGCTTAAGGACACGAAGACAAGATACGAGATGTTAGGACGCATACGAAGGCGTAAGGGCAGTCGTTTTCCCTCTCTCTGTTTGCGAGTGAAACGGGAGAGGAAACGACTATTAGTGGAAGTGGTATGCTCCGCCACGCACCGTACGGTGGCTTGTGGAGTATCTGTGTAGATGTAGGAGGTAATAGGTGTCCAGATACGTTGGATCAGATAGTATACATTCTCTTTTTAACACAAATTTGGTGGAACACCTTAGGATCTTACTTAGCATCTGTACTTGATTAACAAATCGTTAATACTTTAAATTATTCATATCATAGTTACCATGTATAACATACAAGGGTAAGTTAATAGGTATCGGCACTTCTAATCGTCTTCAGGTTGGAAATATACACTCCTGGAAATGGAAAAAAGAACACATTGACACCGGTGTGTCAGACCCACCATACTTGCTCCGGACACTGCGAGAGGGCTGTACAAGCAATGATCACACGCACGACACAGCGGACACACCAGGAACCGCGGTGTTGGCCGTCGAATGGCGCTAGCTGCGCAGCATTTGTGCACCGCCGCCGTCAGTGTCAGCCAGTTTGCCGTGGCATACGGAGCTCCATCGCAGTCTTTAACACTGGTAGCATACCGCGACAGCGTGGACGTGAACCGTATGTGCAGTTGACGGACTTCGAGCGAGGGCGTATAGTGGGCATGCGGGAGGCCGGGTGGACGTACCGCCGAATTGCTCAACACGTGGGGCGTGAGGTCTCCACAGTACATCGATGTTGTCGCCAGTGGTCGGCGGAAGGTGCACGTGCCCGTCGACCTGGGACCGGACCGCAGCGACGCACGGATGCACGCCAAGACCGTAGGATCCTACGCAGTGCCGTAGGGGACCGCACCGCCACTTCCCAGCAAATTAGGGACACTGTTGCTCCTGGGGTATCGGCGAGGACCATTCGCAACCGTCTCCATGAAGCTGGGCTACGGTCCCGCACACCGTTAGGCCGTCTTCCGCTCACGCCCCAACATCGTGCAGCCCGCCTCCAGTGGTGTCGCGACAGGCGTGAATGGAGGGCCGAATGGAGACGTGTCGTCTTCAGCGATGAGACTCGCTTCTGGCTTGGTGCCAATGATGGTCGTATGCGTGTTTGGCGCCGTGCAGGTGAGCGCCACAATCAGGACTGCATACGACCGAGGCACACAGGGCCAACACCCGGCATCATGGTGTGGGGAGCGATCTCCTACACTGGCCGTACACCACTGGTGATCGTCGAGGGGACACTGAATAGTGCACGGTACATCCAAACCGTCATCGAACCCATCGTTCTACCATTCCTAGACCGGCAAGGGAACTTGCTGTTCCAACAGGACAATGCACGTCCGCATGTCTCCCGTGCCACCCAACGTGCTCTAGAAGGTGTAAGTCAACTACCCTGGTCAGCAAGATCTCCGGATCTGTCCCCCATTGAGCATGTTTGGAACTGGATGAAGCGTCGTCTCACGCGGTCTGCACGTCCAGCACGAACGCTGGTCCAACTGAGGCGCCAGGTGGAAATGGCATGGCAAGCCGTTCCACAGGACTACATCCAGCATCTCTACGATCGTCTCCATGGGAGAATAGCAGCCTGCATTGCTGCGAAAGGTGGATATACACTGTACTAGTGCCGACATTGTGCATGCTCTGTTGCCTGTGTCTATGTGCCTGTGGTTCTGTCAGTGTGATCATGTGATGTATCTGACCCCAGAAATGTGTCAATAAAGTTTCCCCTTCCTGGGACAATGAATTCACGGTGTTCTTATTTCAATTTCCAGGAGTGTAGTTTAGTGCGCTCGCTAGCCGCGACAAGGCATCGTTCACTCGCCTGTGGCAGGTTTCAGCATTGTCACATCAGTTCGCTTTGCGCGTTTATAAGGTAAACGTGGCTGCGTCACACACCTTCTCGTGTGTGATGGAGGATACTTTGTGTATCACTGTCACTTTCCCCACTTTGTTGTTCTAGTCGCTAATGGTGCCTGGGAAGAACGGTTGTTGGTATTTCTCGAACCTCTCTAACTTCACCTTCGTGGTCTGTCCAAGATATACAGTGTGGTCCATTGATCGTGTCCGGTCCAAATATCTCATGAAATAAGGGTCAAACGAAAAACCGGAAAAAAACGAAACTTGTCTAGCTTGAAGGGGGAAACCAGATGACGCTACGGTTGCCCCGCTAGATGGCGCTGCCATAGGTCAAACGGATATCAACTGCATTTTTTTAACAGGAACCCCCATTTTTATTAAATATTCGTGTAGTACCTAAAGAATTATGAATGTTTTAGTTGGACCACTTTTTTCACTTTGTGATAGATGGCGCTGTAATAGTCACAAACATATGGCTCACAATTTTAGATGAACAGTTGGTAACAGGTAGGTTTTTTAAATTAAAATACAGAAAAGGGTACGTTTGAACATTTTATTTCGGTTGTTCCAATATGATACATGTACCTTTGTGAACTTATCATTTCTGAGAACGCATGTTGTTACAGCGTGATTACCTGTAAATACCACATTAATGCAATAAATGCTCAAAATGATGTCCGTCAACCTCAATGCGTTTCGCAATACGTTTAACGACATTCCTCTCAACAGCGAGTAGTTCGCCTTCCGTAATGTTCGGACATGCATTGACAATGTGCTGACGCATGTTGTCAGGCGTTGTCGGTGGATCACGATAGCAAATATCCTTCAACTTTCCCCACAGAAATAAATCGGGGGACGTCAGATCCGGTGAACGCGCGGGCCATGGTATGGTGCTTCCACGACCAATCCACCTGCCATGAAATATGCTGTTCAATACCGCTTCAACCGCACGCGAGCTATGTGCCGGACATCCATCATGTTAGAAGTACATCGCCATTCTGCCATGCAGTGAAACATCTTGTAGTAACATCGGTAGAACATTACGTAGGAAATCACCATATAATGCACCATTTAGATTGCCATCGATAAAATGGGGGCCAATTATCCTTCCTCCCATAATGCCGCACCATACATTAACCCGCCAAGGTCGCTGATGTTCCACTTGTCGCAGCCATCGTGGATTTTCCGTTGCCCAACAGTGCATATCATGCCGGTTTACGTTACCGCTGTTGGTGAATGACGCTTCGTAGCTAAATAGAACGCGCGCAAAAAATCTGTCATCGTCCCGTAATTTCTTTTGTGCCCAGTGGTAGAAATGTACACGACGTTCAAAGTCGTCCCCATGGAATTCCTTGTGCATAGAAATATGGTACGGGTGCAATCGATGTTGATGTAGCATTCTCAACACCGACGTTTTTGAAATTCCCGATTCTAGCGCAATTTTTCTGCTACTGATGTGCGACAGCAGCTAAAACACCTACTTAGGCATCATCATTTCTTGCAGGTCGTGGCTGACCTTTCACATGTGGCTGAACACATCCTGTTTCCTTAAATAACGTAACTATCCGGCGAACGGTCCGGACACTTGGATAAAGTCGTCCAGGATACCGAGCAGCATACATAGCAAACGCCCGTTGGGCATTTTGATCACAATAGCCATACATCAACACGATATCGACCTTTTCCACAATTGGTAAACGGTCCATTTTAGCACGGGTAATGTATCACGAAGCAAATACTGTCCGCACTGGCGGAATGTTACGTGATACCACGTACTTATACGTTTGTGACTGTTACAGCGCCATTATCACAAAGCGAAAAAAGTGGTCTAACTAAAACATTCATATTTCTTTACGTACAAGACGAATATGTAATAAAAAATGGGGGTTCGTATTAAAAAAAAAACGCAGTTTATGTCCGTTTGACTTGTGGCAGCGCCATCTAGCGGGCCAACCATAGCGCCATCTGGTTTCCCACGTCAAGCTAGACGAGTTTCGTTCTTTGTAGTTTTTTCGTTTGATGCTTATTTCGTGAGTTATTTGGCCCGGTCACTATCAATGGGCCACCCTGAGTATTTTGAACAATAATGGTCCTATGACATTCGCCTGTGATACGCCTGAAATTACTTTTACGCCTGAAGATGTCTCTCCGTTACGAATGACATATTTTGTTCTATTTTCTAGGAACCCTTTAGGTAAATGACAAAGTTTCTCTTATAGTCCATATAAGGCTTGTTTTCTTCATGAGGCGATGGTGTGGAAATGTTTCGAACGCCTTCTGGAAGTCGAGGAAGGCGGTATCAACGTGAGCGGCGGTCTTCAGGGTCTCGTGGACGAATATAGCGAGCTCGTTTTCACAGGACTGTCGTTTGCGGAATCAATGTTGATACCTGGAAGTGATATTCTTCATTTACAGACTTTTCTGCGTTGCATTGTATGATCGCTCGTTCCAGACTAGGGTTGCTCGCACGCTCTGTCACTCGCAACGCACTGCTATATTTGATTGAAATAACTTGGTATTAGCGAATCGGGTCATAGGTGGCAGCCGTCAGCCAGTCGTAGGCCTTTCTCGAATGTAATGTGCTCGTTGCGTTGCCTGTTTTCTAAGTGCATGATAGCCTTCATGTCAAGTGTGGCTGGCTGCTCGCCACCGGCACCTCTCCTTCCCCCCCCCCTCCCCCCCTCACCAGCTGCAATTGGATAATCTCAAACATGTAGTTTTCGAGCTGTAGCCGCTCTGTCCAACTGTACTCCTCCTAAGTTTTGTTCTCTAGTCGCAGATCGCAACTGCGCTGGTACATTACGTACACAGAAATCCAACCTACACCTGGAACATGAATCAGTAACTATGTTTCACATATACACTGGGGATAGAAAGAAGTATGGAGGCACCAAATTACAGCACATAACCATGCGTAATACAGTTTAGGAAAACTGTTGGCACCTAAAACAATTTCTAGTCGCTTCGGTGTGGATAAATGCAAGTCCTGTTTATACATTACGTTTTATTTACTCTTCTTACTCCATACCCGAAACGAAAATAATAAAGTGACTTCGCTACAACATACACTAATGTTCAGAAAAAGCAGAGTACTTTGAACGACTAGATACAGGACGTTCTTATTCACAGGTCGTGTACAATGTATGTTCTGCAGTAATGATTAGTATTTGAATGCCGGCCGCGGTGGTCTAGCGGTTCTGGCGCTGCAGTCCGGAACCGCGGGACTGCTAGGGTCGCAGGTTCGAATCCTGCCTCGGGCATGGGTGTGTGTGATGTCCTTAGGTTAGTTAGGTTTAAGTAGTTCTAAGTTCTAGGGGACTTATGACCTAAGATGTTGAGTCCCATAGTGCTCAGAGCCTTTTTAACCATTTTTATTTGAATCCTGTCGGCCCACGGGTTCGAGGTCAACATCGGTATCGCCGCACAAGATTATTCAGCGATAAAATGTGCCTGTGGCTCTCGTTGACATAAACCGAAGGCAATGGATCAGTGTGACTCGAGCAGACGTGCAGGATGCCTCGCAGAGGTATTTGCGAACCATACCGTCAAATCAGTGAGTTTAAAAGAGGGCGAATTTTTGCCGTGAGAGAATGTGATGCATTCATCCGGAAAATTGCTCGTGTAGTTCGGCAGTGCAACGGGTGTGTGTAGAATGTTTCACGGAAGGCCGCAGAACACGACGAGATGGTCAGGTCGCACCCCCGAGATCGACACCCCCATCCGAATGGCATTTGCAGGATAGATCTGCGTCCTCCTCGGCTCTGGAGCAACAGTGTAAGACATCGTACATTATCAAGGGTTACATTCCGTCGTCGTTTATTGCGGCACAGGTTGCGTGCCGGTCGTCCACTTCTCCGCCTACCTTTGAAGAATATGCGGAAACATGCTAGCCGGCAATGGTGTACAGAACGACGTCATTGTGGACAGAAATGGCATCATATAGTGTTTTCAGATGAATCCAGGTTCTGTTTGTTTGAAACTGATGGCCGCATTTTGGTTCGCCGCAGATTGGGAGAGTGGAATCACAGTGGCTCCATTCGCCCGAGACATACCGCGCCAACTCGAGGTCTTATGGTGTGGGTTGCCATTGGATACAACCACAAATCACTGTTGTTGTGTGTCCAGGGCACGGGGACCAGTGTGACCTGCGTGAATGACATCCTGCAACCCGTATCCGTTCCCTTCCTTCACAACACCCAAGATGCAACTTTTCATCATCACAACGCACGACCACATGTTGCTGCAGGCGCCACTGGCTGTGAGCCTTTTGCACCTGGCCCACCAGATTATCAGACTTGTCGCCAATCGAAAATGTGTGGAATGTGGTGAAACTACGTGTGCAGCACTGTGGTCCAATGCTGACCACCGCAGATGAACTTTGGAACCAGGTGAATGTAGCACGGATGGCTGTACCACAGGACACAATTCGCGCCGTAGGGTTCATTGTACACTACCAGGACATGAAAGAGCGAGGCTCTTTCCATTTCTAAGCACTATACGTCGTTTCGTAATATTGCGCTACTAATTTCACATCTTGAACATTGTGACAAGAATCGTCAAAATCAGGGTAGGCCATGGCATGCCAAACCTCAAGCGAGCACTGTGCGTTGCAGTCGTGCAGTACGAGGTTCAGCCCGTCTTGGCACTATGCGACACTGTTTCTTCCGGCATTTAGGGCGGCATTTTCCAGTCGGCACAACTTTTCTTCAATTGCGCAGAATCGTGGTATCAACGTTGTTTCTCCTTCGCTATTTATGTGTGGTATAAAGGAAGTTCATAGGTCCAGAGGCTGCTTGCACAGAAAGAGGCAGTGTAGCGATCTATCGTTACGACAGGTAGAAATGAATGGGAATCATGGAATGGAAGGATGACAATTCTCAATATCTATTATGCAGTCGCATAATCGACGAGTACTGCAGATTTGCACTCGAGCAGCATTATAAAACCATGCGGAAATAATTTAAATATTTAGTTGATGATGGAAGAGCAAAAAAATACTAGGACTGGCAGACTATTCGTATGGGATTCATTGTTTTGTAAATCGAGAAATAGCAGGCATAGAGCACGTGATGTAATTGGTGGTGTCCACGGTAAATTTTATGAATTTGCACGCATTATTATGTCGTCAGTTACAAGAGTTTTCGCTCGAACAGAACGAAGAGTATGGAGACGTTATGTATTACTACATAGAACGTTGGTTAAGTCAAGGGGCGTGCCTGTAACGATTTTTCGATTTAAGAACCGCTGTTGTTGAGTTTCTGGAGTAAAAAGAAAAGCAAGAAGCGAAATCAGGATATCTAGAATGGATTGCCGACCTCTCACTTTCAGTGGACTTAACTGTTCACAGCGCACAGTAAGACGCAAGGTAGTATACAACTTACTTCTGATTTGGTGGGGATGCATTTAAAAAGAAAATCGCATTGTGGAAGGGGCAATCTCTGAAAAAGGAACGGTACATTTCCCTGAGTTCACTGACGTTAAAGAGAACGCGAATAGTCAAGAATTCATTGTGGCGTTGAAAGATAGAAATAGGGCACCGTCCATCTTACATCTGTTTCTGAGCTGTTTTCGTGATCGTATATATGTGCAGATGAAACCGATCGATTTGCAGTGCAATTCCCCTTTGAAAAACAAGTTCTTTTACCATGAAGCTGTCAACGAGTTCTACGTTCTTTTCCTTGGAAAAAATTTCCAAGTGTCAGTAAGGAGGTTGCAAACGTGATACCACGTTTTGATCAACATATTTGCATGAAAAGCTTTCTGCGATTATGAAACGGGATCACGATTACATGGCAACGCGAGTGACGAAAAACTGAGAAATTGTCAGTGTCTGTCCGTATGCTCACAGTTTGTATCAGATATAAATTTTATTATGTGTTCAGCGCATCATACATTGTTACATAATACTGACTTTTTTGTTTGCCATCTACACTCCTGGAAATGGAAAAAAGAACACATTGACACCGGTATGTCAGACCCACCATACTTGCTCCGGACACTGCGAGAGGGCTGTACAAGCAATGATCACACGCACGGCACAGCGGACACACCAGGAACCGCGGTGTTGGCCGTCGAATGGCGCTAGCTGCGCAGCATTTGTGCACCGCCGCCGTCAGTGTCAGCCAGTTTGCCGTGGCATACGGAGCTCCATCGCAGTCTTTAACACTGGTAGCATGCCGCGACAGCGTGGACGTGAACCGTATGTGCAGTTGACGGACTTTGAGCGAGGGCATATAGTGGGCATGCGGGAGGCCGGGTGGACGTACCGCCGAATTGCTCAACACGTGGGGCGTGAGGTCTCCACAGTACATCGATGTTGTCGCCAGTGGTCGGCGGAAGGTGCACGTGCCCGTCGACCTGGGACCGGACCGCAGCGACGCACGGATGCACGCCAAGACCGAGATCCTACGCAGTGCCGTAGGGGACCGCACCGCCACTTCCCAGCAAATTAGGGACACTGTTGCTCCTGGGGTATCGGCGAGGACCATGAAGCTGGGCTACGGTCCCGCACACCGTTAGGCCGTCTTCCGCTCACGCCCCAACATCGTGCAGCCCGCCTCCAGTGGTGTCGCGACAGGCGTGACTGGAGGGCCGAATGGAGACGTGTCGTCTTCAGCGATGAGAGTCGCTTCTGCCTTGGTGCCAATGATGGTCGTATGCGTGTTTGGCGCCGTGCAGGTGAGCGCCATAATCAGGACTGCATACGACCGAGGCACACAGGGCCAACACCCGGCATCATGGTGTGGGGAGCGATCTCCTACACTGGCCGTACACCACTGGTGATCGTCGAGGGGACACTGAATAGTGCACGGTACATCCAAACCGTCATCGAACCCATCGTTCTACCATTCCTAGACCGGCAAGGGAACTTGCTGTTCCAACAGGACAATGCACGTCCGCATGTATCCCGTGCCACCCAACGTGCTCTAGAAGGTGTAAGTCAACTACCCTGGCCAGCAAGATCTCCGGATCTGTCCCCCATTGAGCATGTTTGGGACTGGATGAAGCGTCGTCTCACGCGGTCTGCACGTCCAGCACGAACGCTGGTCCAACTGAGGCGCCAGGTGGAAATGGCATGGCAAGCCGTTCCACAGGACTACATCCAGCATCTCTACGATCGTCTCCATGGGAGAATAGCAGCCTGCATTGCTGCGAAAGGTGGATATACACTGTACTAGTGCCGACATTGTGCATGCTTTGTTGCCTGTGTCTATGTGCCTGTGGTTCTGTCAGTGTGTTCATGTGATGTATCTGACCCCAGAAATGTGTCAATAAAGTTTCCCCTTCCTGGGACAATGAATTCACGGTGTTCTTATTTCAATTTCCAGGAGTGTATGTTGTTTAGAAATATGAAACCAGGCCACATGCAAGACGTTGAGCGTTCCTTGCATGACAGCACTGCTCCACATTCGCAATTTCCCCCTATTCCTGCTCAGACAAGGTGGCGTGATAATGGGGGAAGTATGCAATTGGGTGACAGAACTCTGCACACAAGCATGAGCACTGCATGTGTGCAGAATTTTTTGACATTCCTGGTCAAAATCGATCAACTCTGGGTCAGTGGACAGAAGCTGTTTACGGCTGACGTGTTCTTCCCGTTCGCTGGACGGTAAAAACAGCGGACCTAGTGGTAGCCTCACAGTTAACGACGTACAGGAACGACTGCAAACATGTGTGGACTCAAATACACACACGAACAGTTTGCAGGCAATGAAGCATCTTCCTAATACTTGCGCCGTTTACGAACCGACTTTGGCAAACATGAAAGCTGCAAGAAAAGTACGTCAGGGTAAAACTAATGAAGAGCGTTTTTTTCTTCTAAAAAATTCTAGTATGGATTAAAAAAATCGGTATGCATATCACATAGTAGCTTTACCTCACAACTGAAGCATAAAAATACTCTAATTAGCCATAACGTTATGACCAGCGACTTCATAGCCTGTTAGTCTACCTTTGGTACGCAATACAGCAGCGACTCCATGTCCTTGGTTGGTTTCCAGGGATATGTGACAAGCACAGGTTACACACATCCCGTAAATTATCTGCTTCTGGTTTGTGGATGTAGAGCTGGGGCCAGATGGCGACCGAGATGTGTACGATTTGGTTTCAATCAGGCGAATTTATGGGCTAAGACATTAATGTGAGTTCACTACCACGTTCCTCAAACCACTGTAGCATGATTATGGCCTTATCACGTTAATAGATGCCACAGGCCATCATAGAAGACATCAACCATGAAGGTAAGCTGTTGGTCTGTAATATTGTTCGAGTAGTGCACAGCAGTCTGGTGTCTCAAATTACTACTACAGGCTCCATAAAAGTCCAAGTCCCATAGCACAATACTGCCCCCATCGGCCTGCATCAGTGACGTGGTGCATGTTTTTACCCGCCATTCACATAGATAATGGGATGTCCGGACGCGACCATCGACACCGTATAACAAGAAACTTAGTTCAACCAACGACGTTTCCACTGATCCACAGACCAGTTTAGATGATCCCATGCCGACTGCCATCATAATTGACAATCCTGGGTCAGCGTGGGAGCACGTAGAGCCCCATGATCAACGATATGCACTGAAAAGTTGTAACACCCCACCCGTCACTTATCTGGGTTTGGCGTGTGTTCACCCCAGCTAATTGACTAACAGATCAACAGAGGGTGCAAAACTGCCGCAATATCGGATAATGCAAAGAAAGTAATAAGGCCCTGTGACTCCTGATTGAACTGCGGTGGCAGTGTTGACATTAATTGATTCAGAATTGATCACTTTTAATTAAAAAGGGATGCGCATTGATGTTATATTCAGCTATTGAACACCAGATGCAAATGTTGAACATAAAATTAATTAAGAAAGTGACTTGGGATTTAAACTACTTGATTGAAAACAGATGCAGTCGATTAGCACAGATTTATTTTAACTCACGACCTTCAATCATCACATTACAAGACTCTCCTATCAGGCAGTGGTAATAAATTGCGTTTACGTGGAGTAAAGCGCGATAAATCAAAATTAATTCCTATCGACTGACCCAGGCGTAATGCAAAGTGCGAGAAGAATTTCCCAATACACGGCCCATGAAACCCTCGTGGAAGCTTTGCCGACGTGATCCAACAAATCAATCAGTGGCCTAATTCAAGCTGGAGCGGGTCCAATATCGCCGAATTCAGCGTGGCGGGGCGTCGTCGTTGTGAGGACGTCGGCCGGCCTCGTGGTGCTGCAAGGCTGCGCTCGTCTATTCACTCCTAGCTATCTTGCTCAGTACATAGCTGAACCAAAACTTTCAATCTCCAAGCTCAATCGTTTCATTTGCTAAGTCCTAAACTGCAGAGATGCTCACTCTTTCTCAGGCAAGCTGAGTAAAGAACGCCACGTCCGCACTCTAGGCAAGCTGAGAACGGAAGACCACTACGGAGAATTCTCCCAGTCCGCTCTTCGCCTCGGTTTCCCCTCCAGCAAAATCACTTACGCCAATTGCAGTGCAAGTCGCGTTAATTATGCGTCGCTTCCCAGTGCCGACCAATGCCTGCTCTGGGAAGTGAACAAATTCCCACAAAATTTCCCTTCCTCTCAACTTCTGCTATTTAGCTCCTCCCAGGCCACCCATCAAGGTTAGCGTCTACACAAAACACCAATTTTTCCGGAATTCTGACTCCCAGGAGAGCAAATTCCTTGGTCCTATGTTCCCATTGGAGGCCGGCGTATTTCACTCTGTCGTTCTTCACCTGATTTACTTCAACCTCTTCAGACTGTGAATACAGCATGAAGTTGCTATAGTCACGAACACGCATATTTTGGCCTCTGTTGACCGCTCCACCGTAGCTTTGGGCGGCTTTCTCGCATGTTTCACTGAAAATGGGACGATGGACATTTATCAACAGGCGTACAAGTTCTCCGTCTGCTTCCCAGTACACCAGCATGGGGTCAACCACCCACTCACTGTCACTCATCTTAAGGCAGCTGGAGGCCGCGCCCCGTTACCGCTTTCTCAGAACTTGAGCCTATTGTCGCTTCCCCTCACCGCTCCCCAGCCGGCCACAGTCAACTCTGAATACTTCCCTGGGATAAACTAGCCTCCAGTAAATCGACGCGTTTCCACAAAGTTTTCATGTCGTGTGAATTACTTTAAAACCATCACCCGACATTAATTATTCCAATACGTCCATACTATACCCTCTACAAGATGCATTGTGCCTTGTCAGTCATTTTTGTTCAGCCCTACTGTTCGTTTAGGTGACCTTTAATGACTTCATGTAAAGGGCATAGTTTTTGCCATCTTATTACACAGTGTACTCCGAAACAACTCTGTCTGTATGTCTGCACAAGGATTGCATTCTGCCACATATCGCGGCCCATTACACTTTACAAAGCGAGCAAGCCTCAGAGCTCCATGTTCTGTGATGAGTTGCGGACGTCCAACACAGTCACCCACTCGTGGTTTCACTACACTTCAAGCAATGCCGGTAGATGCTCACGACAGCAGCACACGAACTGACGACCAGCTTCCTCCGTTTCAGAGATGCTCGTTCCCAGATCCCTGGACATAAAGAGCTGTCCTTTGTCAAGGTCGCCGATGTCAGTGGACTTGCTCATTTGCTGCTAATTCGTCGTTATAATGTTCACATTCGTGTCTGCTCCGCTTACATACTTTTCTCACCACATGGTCGAAATGCCACCACATGGCATTCACTCTTATGTATGGCAGCGGTTATAATATTTCCAATCATCTGTGTTTTTCGATCATCTTTTGTGTAACAGCTGCACTATTACCAGCCTCCACTGCAGAGTCAGTAATTAGAGCCCGAGCAGTGACGCTCGACTCAGAAATAAGCCCGTTCGAATGCTGGTAGTGGAAGAAATTTTCACTGCCAGTATTTGCCCAACAAGGGGAAGAGAGGCATTCGCACAAAGATCTTTGCTCCAATGTCCTGGATTAAATCCCAAACCTGACCCCAGTGTCTGTCGATTGGCTGTGGACGTTAAGCTCAGGGGCCCACTTGGTGCTATTCTAGAGGAGTAGGCTGTGTTTCAGCACTGGGTTTCAGCCACTCCCTTCTCTCATCAACCATCAGACAACACAAAACATAACATTGCACCATACACGCATCCACTACACTCACCTACACTCCAGAAACATACGTGCGACACAACTCGCAGATATTCACTAGCAGAGGAGCCTATGTGCACGAAGGAGCACACACTCTGTGACTAGATGGCTGAAAGCACCTCGTAGTACTTCCCAGACAACAATCCGATATGATATTTAATTTCATTCAATTTTTACTGCATTTGTCAATGAATGAGATATTCTGAAAGTGTGGTAGTTTTTTGGATGTGTGTATGTGTGTGTGTGTGTGTGTGTGTGTGTGTGTGTGTGTAGGGAGAGAGAGAGAGAGAGAGAGAGAGAGAGAGAGACTGCTGCTGGAGTGGGTATAAACGAAGGGAAAGGGAGTGTGTGTATCCGGTCTCCTGTCCTTACCGCTACAAAAGAAACTCCCTACACGAATTTCCTTTACAGTCTATATTTTAATATACAACGTACTTGAATTGCTGTCCCATGTACTGTATACTCGTTTTTTCTTACAGAGCTAGATTTCGAAAGACACTTGCGAGTGTTGTCACCGCACCGCCTCACCAAGTCGAAGAGGACTGACTGGAAGACAGCATATCTCTTCATGAAGACATCTCGGAAATCTGTCAGCCACATATAACGCTGGTCTTGTAGATCTGACGTAAAAAAAAGGGAATTCATTGCCAATATCTCAGCAAGTCGAGAAATCGCTGCGGGAAAACAGCTTCACAAAAAGCACTATCCAGAAAATCTAATGGTGATAACAGGAAATAAACAATAGTTGCAGACGCAATCGGCGACCGCCGGATATGCAATAACTACTTGAACTTTTTAGCAGCTGAACAACAAAAGAAGTGTACCAAAGGAAGTGGGGAGAAAGTTGGCTTTGCACTAACACGATAATTGTTAAGTGTACGAGTTGCCCCCTGCGGAGGAGCAGAAAGGAGAGAGAATGTCCGAAACTTGCAACTGATTACACGGAAAGATGCTTTCCCAACGTCGTTACGAATCGGTAAGACTCCGGTGAGGCGACCGACTGGTGAGGTGGTGCGACGAGTAGACGAGAACTGGCAGAGGAGGCGAGTGGTTCGTGGCATGCGGGGCGACACCGTGTGAGCGCAGTGATGGGGGCGCTGGGAGGGACGGCGTGGGTGGTCGCGCTGGCGCTGGCGGTGTCGCTGGCGGCGGGGGCGGGGGCGTGCTACGTGTTCCCGGCGGGCGTGCCCGACCCGTGCGTGGGCGTGTCGTGCCGGCACGGGGCGCGCTGCGTGCCCTCGCGGGACGGCCGCTCTGCGTCGTGCCGCTGCCCCGCCTCCTGCCCCGACTACGGCGACCACGAGGGCTCGCGGCCCGTCTGCGCCAGCGACGGCCGCACCTACCGCAACCAGTGCGAGCTGCGCCGCGCCGCCTGCGCGCACGCCGCGGACCTCGCTGTCCGCTTCCCCGGCAAGTGCGGTAAGTCCTCCACTCGAACTGGACCCTCACGTCACCACGTTGTGGTTGGTGCTTCACACCCAATGGGCACAGACATCACTACGTTGTGGTAAGTCCTTCACACATAAAGGACGCTCAGGTCACACGTAATGGAAGCATATGTCACTACAGTGCAGTAAGTCCTTCAAATGGACTGGACGCCCACATCACCACAGTGTGGTAAGTCTTATGCATGCACTGGACATTCGTATCATTACAGCGTGATGAGGTCTTTACACATACTGGATGCTCGCATCGTTACATTGCAGTAAGTCCTGTACATGTACTGGCCAGCCGGAACAGTACAGTGCAGTAAATCCTGCAGATCTCTGGACTCTCACATCACTACGACTTGGTAAGTAGTGCTCAGTGCTCACACACTAGACACTCATGTCGCTAAAGCGCAGTACGTCCTGTAGACATTCTTTCTTCGCATAATACAAAAAGTGCACGAAATTCTGCACACATACACACACACACACCACAAATTCATTGCTACCAGCACTATTGTGCACTAAGCCCTGCATCCACTTTGGCCTAACAAGTAGCTATAGTGTGTTCACTTTACCGCCCTGCAGTCTATCCTAAATACACACTAACAAATATCATCACACACACACACACACACACACACACACACAGAGAGAGAGATACACACATACTGGTCACTTAATGACCGCAGAGCAGTAAATCTTGAAGACACGCTGGCCATTGACAGCACTACAGTACAGTAACTCCCGCACATACATTAGTCAATCAGAGAATTACAATGCAGTGCGACCTGCAGACAATCTCGCTGCTCATATGTCCTGAGTACACACTGGACAGTCATTATATTACAGTGTCCTAGATGGTGAGATGACGATATACCAGAAATATACATATGATACATATTTTGTGCAATTAATACCAGTGTTCATACATCAATGTTATGACGTCGATATATCAATAATGTTAATACATTTCCACATTATATCCAACATTTTCGTATACTTTCCCTAATGCCCGTAGTAGGTAGACACTTGTTTTCAACACATCCCATCACCTAAAATGGCTGGTTCAAATGGCTCTGAGCTCTATGGGACTTAACATCTGAGGTCATCAGTCCCCTAGAACTTAGAACTACTTAAACCTAACTAACCTAAGGACATCACACACATCCATGCCGAGGCAGGATTCGAACCTGCGACCGTAGCGGTCTCGCGGTTCCAGACTGTAGCGCCCAGAACCGCACGGCCACTCCGGCCGGCCCCCATCACCTAAACTTAACAGTCATCAACTGTTCCCAGTATTGCATTGACAGATGACACCGCAGGTTATCAATATGGTAAGTATTTATTATTTTAACGAAGTCATTTTGTCTTCTTGACAATTTAGATATGTCACATAATCCACCAATATCCCTGTCTCCCATTCTGAATAAACGTTGATTAACCTGACAACTCCTTCTACTCCGTACAAGAATTTCGAATACTACGATGTGTAGAAGGTGGTGGGTAGAAAATACTGACTCACATCTATATATCTTTTTTTTTTAAAAAAAAAAAAAAGAAACTTAGAAATGTTCAGAATGTAACCATATGTACAAATTAATTTGCGATGTGAATGTAAAATGACTCTTCCCACAACATTTCGACTTATCATACAAAATGATTCATGGAATATGTAACTAACTAACTTGGTAAATTACTGGTGTCTTTGAGACTGCTAAATTGGTGGCCCCACTGTATATCAGAACCCATTGTATACATAACTCTGCTTCGTGTTTGAAGTTAGTTATTGTTACCCATCTGGTCAGTTTAGCTATTCAATCAAATCTATTTTGCACGGTGTATTTGTAAATTGTTGGCTTGCAGTTGAGGAAGTCACATATAGCATCTTTCGTTGCTTTTTTACGATTGTGATTTGTTATTAAGCTAGTGTAGTGGAGGTGGTTCCTAAGACTGATGTGTGGAGACGCTACAAAAAGCAGTAGAACTGCTGTGGGTAACATTTCCGACAAAAGTTTGCAATATTCTAGGATTACATCAAACATAAACTCACACTTGGAGCTTCCCAATCTAAAATATAAACTGGCTCTTGTAAAGCATCAGTCAAGTGCAACGAGATCAAGTGCGACAAGTATATAAAAATTAGTGGGCAGTAGTACGCGTTCACAAGATACTTATTTTGCACCTGCATCTACCCTGCTGTCAGTGTCTTAAAAGTTCAAACACCGAATCTTCGAGAATAAATATTTCTCGCCTTCCACTATCGTCTTCATACAATATCGACCAGCTGTCCACGATGTGCCCGTCAGGCTTAGACAAAAATGTTGTAACCCTCACCTTTACGACTGAGAAAATTACTACCTCTGAAGGCCTCAGCGTTTTTTTCATTTTTTATTATTCGATGCAGAAGATTATTTATTCAAATCAGCCACACCTTCTGTTGTTCTTAAAAAATTTGGTTCACGCTTCAAACGAACAACATTGTACTGAATTCCAACACTTAATTAGAAATGTAGTAAACTGGAATATTAAAAGCAAGCTCCTTAGCTTTAGGAGATAGAAAGGAAGTCAAGAGGAGTACGGTTTCATTTCCCATCTATGCCGAGATATTTAGACACAGAGCAGAACCTCGAATTATGGAAGGAAATAGACCGTGCTCTTTACAAACAGCTAATTCCGGGATTAGCTTTAGTCGATTTTGGGGAAACCACAAAAAACTTAAATCTGGATGACTGTCCAGTGCTCTACCATTACCCCAACTCGCTTTGTGATGGTAATGGTGAAATCACGTAGGACGAATCTTCTCCGAAAAGCAGAGATACAAGTACAAAATAGTATAAATTACCTCGACGCTTCCTGAATTCTGATGCACCTGAAAGCTTTCGTCATTGAGATAACTTCCACATCACGCAAGCAATCCGTGTGTTCTTCCCAGCGGTAGCGATGACCGCAGACTGGTCGCCACATTCAAAAGCATGCGATATTGGAGGGCGGTCATCCATTATTAACGTTCGTACAATGTTTTGAAATGTCCGCTGGACAGCCGAAAGCGGTCACCCGCATTGTCCGTCAGCAGCATCGCGTGAAGCGCCTGTTTGTTTGTCCTGGCAGGATACAAGCTTGCGGTGAAATCCATTTTGCGTTGCTACTCACGCCAGTCAGCCATTATCATCTGTCATGTCTAGGTTTCCCATATTGTTTTTAGCAGACTTGAGGGATTTTCAGAATAACACACATAAATTCAAGACAAATGAGTAAATATCGGGACAGGGTAGAAATTGAATTAATTTATTTTCACACAATCAACCATGTTAGTTCAAAATACTAATCAGTAAAGGAACCAGACTGAAGTCCGTGTGGCTAGAAGACTCTATCAACATTGAAATAAACTACGCTTCTTTCACTTCCTTCATTATTTGTTCCATAGCAATCGGCACAATCATGTTCGTCAAACTGATTTGTTTTTCGTCTGCGAGCACAAGAATTTCTTGTTGAACAATGATTTAATTCTGTCAGTGATGCAGTCATAATCTTTTGTTATGCATCACTGCGTGGGACGCAAATGTGGCTTCTTGATCTAAGATTGCTTATCCATGTCTGAAACTATCTTCACAGATAATTAGTTATCAATTCCTGATCTTTGTGAGTTGGAGGTGGCATGCTGTTGCCTTCCTCCTATCTTTGAACTGATCCATCCAGCCAGTTATGACGGGACCTAGTATTTAACGTGGGTTCCGAACCACTGTGCAACTCTGCTTTTTTCACTTGGACAAGCATTACCACACTTGAAAGAAAACTGACCGGAGACCGAACACAAGACCTTTCGATTTGTTGTCTGGCACTTTACCACAATTTTTTATCTTCCTGTCTGTATTGTATGAATTCCTGTTGTACATATTAGTCGTCGTGTTTTTATTGTTATTACTTTCAGTTTTTATCTTACTGAATTTGCTCTTCGATTTATACTTTGTATGTAATTAATCTCTGTATGTTAATAATGCTGTATCAGCTGTATCATGTCCTGAACACGTAAAACAAGTAAATAAACTGAGCCACACCTTAGACTAATACAACACACCGAAATCAGAATACGTGCAGTAATTTACAGAATCGCGTGACCGCCGAGTTTCCAAAAGAACTGAAGTATACGTCGAACTTGACCACAAATACAGTTTACTTTCTTCGTGAGAACGGAGCGTAATGCTAGCGTTCCAAAACTTGAGGGGAAAATGCGTTGTATCAGGGCAGGTGATTAGTTTAGAAAGAAAAGAGTCACGCTACGTAGGACCAAAATCCGGTACACTTTGCTGTCCCCTGGGATGGTTTAGGGACCCTAGGAATTTTGTTAAAACTCGTGACTGTCTCGGAAAAATCGGTATAAATGGGAAACCTAGATATGCTTCACATTGGTTGTCTTGGAATTCGTGTATGTAGTAGACTTAACTCAAAACGTAAAGTAACACGAGCTTCAGTGGACAAATTGGCAGTGATATGGCTGCGGTACCATTTTATTACTTTAACCTTAGCCAGGACGGACCCTCTAGTAAATCTCGTCTTGACAACAAAAAGTTGCCCACATACGTGTTACATTTTTCTGGAAGACCTGCAAATGAGTTGTGAAAGAATAATTACAACAAAGGAAGCTCGGTTTCATTACATACTATGTAAATTGAGTGCAACAATGCGAGCATAGCAGACAAATCACATATTAGAAATACCTGCAGGATAAGGGGGCTTACACTACATTCGATACTATGTTTTCCATGTTTTCCGTGTTAGATTATCATGTATTGTAACACCAACTGCGACATAATCGCGTGTATAAACAGTGATCCAATACTGCAAAATGCTTTTTTATTCCAGTCTCTGATCACAAATGAATTCTTTAGACAATGACCGGTTTCAGTCTGTAATGACGATCTTCAGATCTTTTTTACACCATGTCCTAAAGTGATACGGCCATAATGGCATCGTCAAAACATATAAATATAATCAGCATAGCATCGTCACATGATATGCTGATTATATTTATATGTTTTGACGATGCCATTATGGCCGTATCACTTTAGGACATGGTGTAAAAAAGATCTGAAGATGGTCATTACAGACTGAAACCGGTCATCGTCTAAAGAATTCATTTGTGATCAAAGGCTGGAATAAAAAAGCATGTATTGTAATCTACAAAACACTACTGTAGACTGTTGTAAATAAATGTGACACAACTATGTACTCGTGCGCTCATTAAGCATATAAAATAGTTTTCCTTGCCTATTGGCAAATGTGGCAGCTGTATTGTTAAAGGTAAAGTGACAAGCCAAAGTCGATTACACTTCATACATTTCAGATGCTCCTACATCAAATAAAAGGGCGTAGCCGGCGAGGGGCAGGGCCAGCTGCTACGTGAAATCTCAAAAAAATTTTCGCTTGACCACTGCTCTCCTTGGAACTAAGAGCGCCGGATTAGACTGTTTTTGCACTTTTCATTCCCTTCGCTGAGGGGGACAGGCAGGCTGCTTGAGGGCTTCCAATACCCTTTTCAGCCTTTTGATGTACAGCTACAATTTATTTCCTTTTTTAATTCAAATTTCTTTCTAAAATCTGGGCGTCTTGTATACATCTTCCGTTACTCCCTCCATCTCCGCGCTCCTGGTGCTATTTCTGCATTTGCTGTTGTTCGTGGTGGCGGTAGTAGGGCGACGTCGACGGCTCCAAGTTGCGGTCTACAGGCTCCGCGCTATCGTCAATGGAATTGGGGGGAGGGGGGGTTACAGGCACACCTTTTTTTTCTCGGCTCATTGCAGGGTTCCGTGCCTGACTCGGCTGTAGGTCAGTTTTAGTACCATGGTCGGACATATTGTAGATTACAAGAAAGCCAAGATACTTAGATACTTAGGCAACCTTCCTCCTTATGGGATGGTGTGCTTAAATAGGCCATTGAAAGTAGAGCCCAAAGCTGTTTACAACTGTACCTACAAATGAGACAGGAATGAACCCTCCACTGAGGCGAGAAAAAGAAAAGCGTACCCCTACAGTGAGGTCTGCTGGTAACGGAGGTATCGCAGAAACCGGAAAGGACAGTCCGCTGTCGGGTGACGTCACGCCTACCACCACCACCATTACTCTCGGCGGCAGGGATGAACTGACTATTGGGACGCCGACCCGAGCATAACTGCAGCCATCAGGAACCACCGGAAGATGACAACCACTCTGCCAAAACATAGTGGAAAACTTACGACGTGCTCCCGGCGGACACCCGAGAATTCTATGAGTTATAAATGCGCCAGAAACACATCATATCGAATATCAAGAATCTTTTCCTTGTGTTATTAGCCAATTTCAAGTACTACTAAAAGCGTGAATATGGAAATGATTCGCGCTTATCTGAATGTTACTTGCAAAAACTGAAAAAAAAATTTCAAATCTGTGTGAATTCCTAAGGGACGAAACTGCTGAGTTCATCGGTCCCTGGGCTATACTTAAACTAAGTTAAACTAACTTACGCTAAGGACAACACTCACAGCCATGCCCGAGGGAGGACTCGAACCTCCGGCGGGAGGGGCCGCGCAATCCGTGACATGGCGCGTCTAACCGCGCGGCCACTCCGCGCGGCAATGTTACTTGCCTGGCACCAAAGTAGTACGTACAAATTTCAAACAAACAGTACTTGTTGCTACCATTCTGACTACTCTCTAATAGTAGATATGGTTTCCAGAATGAATCTTTCACTATGCAGAGGAGTATGTGGCCTTTTGAATCTCCCTGCCAGTGTGCCGGACCATGAGTTGAAACGGCGACCAATGTTCCCGCTAGCCAGCCACGATACAAGACCCATCATCAGTTACGTTTTGTCAGTACTTTTCTGCTAGTCTGTAAACTTCTCAGAAGCTCTGCTGCTGCCTTACAGTGTTACCAATCGTCACAGGATCTCCGAGTTGGCGCGAGATCGTTACGGAAGTAGGCGCTGCGCTAGTAGAGAGGCGTTGTGCTTCACAGAGAGGGTTACTGTGAGATAGTATACTCCAGGAAGAGTCGCGAAACATATTACCTCATCCCACATACATTTCACAAAATGACCACATCAAGGAAATCAAAGGAACCAGAACTGAAACGGAGGTTTAGTGTCAATAATTCACCCCACGCGCCATTCGCTAATGAAACACGGAAAAGGGAAACGAGGGGGGGGGGGGGGGGAGATAGTACCACCTCGCATACTGTAAGGTGATTTGCAAAGTACAGATTTATTTGTTAATGTAGGAAAAAAAAAGCTATCGACATTTCTGCTGAGTATCCTTCTTCCAGGGGTGCTATTCCAACAAGATATCTTGCAGTGCTTCTGAGGCGCTTGGAAATTGCGAGAGAGGTACTGGCGAAAGTGCTGTCTGAGGGCAGTACGTGAGATATGCCTGCGTTGCTCAGTCAGTAAGAACTCTGGCCGCGAAATACACTGCCTTATCAAAAGTATCCGGTCAACTGTTACTGGGAATTAATATGAAGTTTGTCCACCGCACGTCTGTAAGGTGGCTTGAGCTCTGCTGGGGACACTTTCAGTGGGGTGTCTGAATCTCTGCGTAGGAACGACATTAGCCAGCCGAAGTGGCCGAGCGGTTCTAGGCGCTACAGTCTGGAACCGCGCGACCGCTACGGTCGCAGGTTCGAATCCTGCCTCGGGCATGGCTGTGTGTGATGTCCTTAGGTTAGTTAGGTTTAAGTACTTCTAAGTTCTAGGTGACTGATGACCACAGCAGTTAAGTCCCGTAGTGCTCAGAGGCATTTGAACCATTTTTTAGGAACGGCATTAATTCCAAGAAGGTATTGATGTTGGACGATGGAGTCTGTAGCGAAGTCGACGTTCCATCTCATTCCAGAGCTGCTTCACGACGTTGAGGCCAGTACTCGGGGCAGGCCACTGCATTTTAGAAATTCTGTTGTCCACAAACCATTGCCTCACAGATGCAGCCTTATGACGGGGTTCACTGTCACGCTATTACAAACATCGTCTCCGACTTGTTCCTCTACTGTATACAGAACACAACGCTGTTAAATGTGTTCATATCCTTCAGCATTTAGCGTAGTAAGTGGACCATGCCATCATCACGAAAAATAAACATACCGTAACGTCAATTCCTTGCTTCACTGTTGGCACTACATGTGGTAGCAAGTAATCTTCTCCAAGCATTCTCCAAACCCAGACCCTTTCTTAGGACTGCCACTGGATATAGCGTGATTCATTACCCCAAAACACTCTTTTCTAGTCATCTGCTGTTCATTGTCGCTGCTCTTTTCACCACTACTTACCATTGACTACAGAAATATGTGGCTTCTAAGGAGATGCACGACTATTGTCCCCCACTTTGGAACTCCCGAGTGATCTCTTCCCCTGATGTGATTTTTTGCACCCACTGTCCGCAATGCTCCACGGTCCTGTACTGGCTGCTGTGAGTGAGGTCGGCTTGGTATTGATTTAGCTGGGGTTTGTTCCTTGGCGTTTCCATGTCACAGTCACATCACAAACAGTCGACGTGGCTGGCTGTAGAAGTGATGAAATATCCTTGGTGGACTTGTTTCTCTGAAGTGACATCCAGGACAAGTTCATGTCCGGAGTCACGGAGTTTTGCTGACCGACCCACAACACGATATTCCCCGTCTCCATTTATACTGATGGATCCGCCCCTCTTGATTTCTAGCGGTCAGTTATGCATTACATAGCTTTGCGCAGATACTTTTGATCAGATAGTGTACAGGGTATCGGGTTCGAGTCCGAGTCCGGCACACAGCATTAATACACCAGGTTATTTCAGAGAAGATGCTTTCTTTCCGCCACAGAATGAAACCTGTATATAAGCAACTCGTCTTTCTTACATTAAAAAAATATGTAAATATTTAACGAGTCAGATTGGAAGGTTGCAAACCGTCTGGCTTGCCTCCTTCCAATTTATACTAAATTAATCTGCCCCTTGTCACAACTGGTGATAGGCGGGACACTTCGTTAACTCCCATTACTTTAATGTATTACAGGGAAACGTATTTCATAAAAATTTCAGTTTCATCGGCAAAGGCGCTAATAGTTCCAGTCTGTGAATACGTGAGAAATGCACAGCTCGCACACTGCTCTGAAGGCGGCAGGTGTGTCGTGGGCATTCAGAGCTTTGTGCTGGCTTGAGCATGTCAAGCGGCCACCGATTCTTTCGGAACCTACCGATCCTTTTCACTAAGTCGGGGTCAAAGGCCTGTGGCACGACTCGCCCCTTCAAATGGTCAAGGACAACAGTTCCAAGTGCTTGCTGGGATACCACAATTTATGGCGGAAATGTACAAGTCTTGGAACTTTGGGGCAAACCACGGTGAGAAGAGTGACCTTGGGGAACTCAGAAGTGCCGGCCGGTGTGGTCGAGCGGTTCTAGGCGCTTCAGTCTGGAAACGCGCGACCGCTACGGTCGGAGGTTCGAATCCTGCCTCGGGCACGGATGTGTGTGATGTCCTTAAGTTAGTTAGGTTTAAGTAGTTCTAAGTTCTAGAGGACTGATGACCTCAGATGTTAAGTCCCATAGTGCTCAGAGCCAATCGAACCATTTGAACTCAGAAGTGTTCAACAACACTCTGATTCGCCAATCGCCGGCTGAAATCAGACGGGAATTTCTAGGACAAACTAGAGAGGAAGATGTGCTCCGATTGGCCCTTAATTGACGATATTTTGGAGTGGTATTTTATAAAACGTGGCATTGACACGCTATTGGTGGAAAACAATGACGTTTCGCCTGATTGTCGTTTGCGGCCAGATTGATTCAAATTGCGGAGCTGGGAGTTGGTGGAAGAAAAAGGGGCAATCTTGGTTTGTGTATCGAGATAGATCGCTGGTTCCAGACATGGTGGCGCTTGGAGGTATCAGAGTCCTGACGAGCGAGAGTCTGATTCTCTTCTATGACCACGGTCCTCCGACTTACCGCCACAGCAGATTGGTGAGAGTATACTAGGTGGTGGTTAATGTTTAGATAGGAAGTGTACCGTTGCCACAACGTTGCTAAACCCGATTCTAGCCTTAGCATCGTTTGATATCGTACTCAGTCGACCACTGGGGTTTGTAACTTACTCGTTGGATTGTAGTGGATTAATAATTTAATGTGCAGCTAGTATGCGGTAGCCATCCCTCCGCTTTTCTATCTTGTCAGTTGTCGTCAACGGCTAGCGTTGTTTTTTCATAGAATGTTGATGCGAATATTTGGTAACTGGTTAATATAATAAATAATAGGTTTATGTTTCATTTTCATTTTTTATTTGAAGGTGCACGTAGTTCCCTTCTATCCAATGATGTATTGTATTGATTGAGTAAATACATATAGTAGGATCATTGCAATTTCTCACCTAATATCCTATGTTAGGGCATTTCAAGACAGCGATTCCGTTGCGTTATTAAGAGTTAACATGGAGTCTTATGGGTAGTGTGACGGGGTCTGGGTAGGTCCATTACTCTGACAAGTTTCACAATCTCACACACAGGGGCATGCTGCAAGATGAGTCCCTTGATCGCAGCAGTTAATGACCTGGAGGTAAAAGCGTACTTCCCCGTCTCATTGGACCTGTTTTCTATATCCACATCTACATCTACGCACATATTCGGCTGCAAGACACCATATGATGCATGGCGGGCGCTATATTTTGCCACTAATAGTAATTACATTTCCTGTTGCACTCGCAAGTGAAGGGAGGGGGAAATGACTATATGCTTCCATACGAACCTTAATGTCTCTTATCTTGTCTTTGCGCTCATTACGCGAAATATTCGTTGGCAACAGTAGAATCGTTCTGCAGTCAGCTGCAAATGCCGCTTCTTTATATTTCCTCAATAGTGTTTCGCGTAAAAGCGTCGCAGAGATCCCCACTTCCGTTCGCATAGCGTCTCCATGATACGTGTATGTTGTCAAATCTGCTGGTAAGGAATCTAGTAGCATGCCTCTGGATTGCTAGTACCGTAGTACAAACCCCTGTGTAAAAGACAAGAGTTCTCATTTTTTATTATTGTTTTCGTTCTTTGCAGGTTGGAAAAATTTGTAGAGCAGTATAGAAACTGCCGTAGTTTAATAAAATTTAATTTTAGTTCCCTTATGGGAGCAGGGAAAGGGGGGGGGGGAGTGCACATAAATATGAAAACGGCAAAAACACAACAGATTACCAAGCCTGATACGGCGTAGGAAAACCGATGACATTCAAAACCCATTCCAGTCGTCTCGTCGTGGACAAATATAAGACCTGTATGGTTTACAAGGGAATCTTATACCATTATTCCTACAAAATAATGGTAATTTCACGTAACTATAATGGAAGTATATAGCGATCACACACTCTTCTCCGCAAAGTAGACCACACAGGCTCAACAATAATGAGCTCTGCTGCCTGCGGTGACCAGTAGAGATGCGACAATTCATCCTGGTGCTCACAAAACCAGTCCTGGGCGATGTGAGCTGCGTGGACAGCGGCCCTGTCGTCTTGGAACACAGCATAACCATTAAGGAACAAACACTGCACCATGGTATGGAACTTGTGGGGCGGCGGGTTAATAAAAATTAATAGTAATTAGGAAATATTAGACTATTGTTCGCCGTCTTTTACGAGAGCCTGGAAACTATTTCTGTGGTCAGCCAGAAAGCGATGGAGAACATCCTGACCATAGTTCCCAGTCTGCAAGTCCACATTCTCGTCCGGCCCACTGAGGGGAATGTTTCTATTCTCTATTTACTATGATTATAAATCAAGATTTTGAGTTCTAATTGATAAATTTTCACACGTACAACATCGAAATATTCATTACGTTAGTACTAATAATAAATCTCTCTATCCTAAACAGCACAATAAGCAGTTCAGAGGTGACCTCTACGGTAAATTCCGATTAAATGGTCTTCCGCCCTGACTTCTGATGATCAAAATAATTGCTCGCCACAAAAGTGGAAAATAACTATCACAAGTTGCCATGCGGATTTGTTAACATTATGGGTGGCACACTAACAGTTACTTCCGCGAAATGTAAGCGATCCAGGTGGGGTACAGTCCTCGCGATTTCACTTTCTATTTGTACCGAAAACATCAGTTCAGTTGCGGTCTTGCTGTGACGTCATCCGAGGCAGCACGTACTCCGGCGTTTGGCTGACGCGGATCGTACGGTAGCTGGGTGCGAAGTGAGTGAAGTCTTGCCTCTCAGGCCGTTATTTACATACGGGCGCAGCGGACGGCCAATGGAACATCTGCTGTTATCCGCTCTATCCTCACGGTAGTAACCTCTAAACGGCCGCTTCCTCGGACACACAATATTTTATAACACGGTTATGAATCAATTTAGAGTCTTCGTAATTTTTGAATGTAGTTAAGTTGGTTAAAATCACAGAAAAAGTTTTAGCTCACCTGCATTTAAACTTTACCGTCGAGAACTTTTAGAACGGAACTGGCAGTAGAACGTGATCTCTGAAGTACAATTTTAAGAGACCTTTTTTTTGTTATTATTTACATCTAGGCCTTGACACTTGTTATAGCTCTATTATTTAATGGGTTTCATCAGGTGCTGTAATCAGAACTTTCTAGCATTAATATAACAGATACTTAATCTACTACAAATAAGGACGATTTTGTTCCAAATTTAGTTTTCAGTAAATTACTCGAAAACTATTAGAGATAGCTCAATGGGGTCACGTAGTTATTATTTTTATGTTGAACTGAAGCTTCATACAAATTTTCATATTTCTAAGTCTAATATTTAGCGCCTTCAATTTTTCTTAAAGACATGGATTCTGACCAAAATATTGCTTTAATCACATTGACACCTGTACCAGTTAATTTTGACATACATCTCCATATTATGACCAAATTTTGGCTTCCTAGCCTTATTTTTAGCGCCACTGATTTTTTTCTTAAAACGTTGTATTTAGGGAAAGACATTCATGTGATCGATTTGAGATTTGACAATTTAAACATTAATACACTGAAGCATATGTTGACAAAGTTTGGAAAAGCAACTTTAACTTTTAATTTCGTCCTTAAGTTATGGTGCAATACTTCTGTGCTAAGCACAGATGCGCTATGGTGACATGGCGCTAGTAGCAGTGAACTGTGGTAAGTCCCTGCACACTCGCTCGCCTCTGTATCTCTCAAATGATACAGCGCTTTTCTCGCCACAAACCGATACGCCAAAATGGTCACATAATACTTGTCAGTAACGTAACCTTGCAAGGTAACCATGGGGTCCGTGGAATACTATGACGGGGCTGCCCACATCACCGAACCCCACGTTGTTTCACTCTTGGGACGTAGGTGGAAACAGTGGGAAACAAGACACGTCCTATCAAATGTCTTTATTCCATAGCTCCATAGTCCAGGTTTTATGGCTTCGGCACAACGTTCCTCTGTTAGAGGCATTGGCACCCCTGATGAGTGGTAATGGAATTCTAGCTCGCCCTGCGATTTCCTGCTTCTTGAGCTCCCTTCGTGTTGTTTTGGCGCTGACGCGGTTCGCGAGAGCGACATTCATTTCTGCAGTGCCTTTTTCAGCTGTCGTACTCTTATTTTTCCTCACAATTCTCTTTAATGACCGTCTGCCACATTCACTCAACTCACAGTTTCGTCCGCATTGTGACTTAGTGGATGACGTATTTCCGCTTTCCCCGCATGCATTATAAATATTCGATACAGCACCTCCTAAAGCACCAAATACTGCGGTTACCTCGGTAACAGAAGCACCCAACATACGACCAACAGTTTGCCGACGTAATTCACTTAGTTCCGACATAATTCTCTCACAAATACACAGAACACTATTCTGACCACAATTGACACTTGCAAAGTATTGAGGTCATTGTACAGGTGCCGTTCGAGGTCAAATGCAACAGTGCACTTACATACGCTTCTCGCGCTGTTTTCTTATTTTTTCCCGACCCCTGTGTATTGGAATTTTGCAAGCTACTAGACTGCTGCCGCACTAGCCTGATGCCCTAGTGTGGGCGGCAGCCTTAAGGAGGCCGGACGTCAAGAATTTTAAAAAAATTCGATTTTTTAAAAATATGCCTATTTGGCAGTGCGCATCTTCCTGAATAGTTTGATGTATAAGATATTTATTTGACAGATCATAAGGCACGGTATTTAGTCTTAAGTGTAGCAAGATGATGGTGATAGTAAAGCTTTCCTTGAGGTTCAAAAATGTGCTCCATATGAAGCTGAGGCTGTTTTGCAGAAGTTCGAATGTGTAGGACATGTACAGAAAAGACTTGGCACTAGACTTAGAAGGCTGAGACAAGATTTTTCAGGACTAAAATTATCTGACTGGAAGGGATTAAAAGGAAGAGGGTGACTGACGAATGCAGCAATTGACAAGCTACAGACATATTATGGCTTGGCAGTAAGAAGGAACACAGGGGACTTGAAACATATGAAGCAAGCAGTTTGGGCCTTATACTGCCAGAAAATGTCCACAGACAATAACCCTAATCACAACTTGTGCCCAGAAGGAAGAGAATCATGGTGTGGCTACGAAAGGTCAATTGCTGCTGGTGAAGAAGATCATCACACGAACCGAGCGAGGTGGCGCAGTGGATAGCACACTGAACTCGCATTCGGGAGGACGACGGTTCAATCCCGCGTCCGGCCATCCTGATTTAGGTTTTCTGTGATTTCCCTAAATCGCTTCAGGCAAATGCAGGGATGGTTCCTTTGAAAGAACACGGCCGGCGTCCTTTCCCGTCATTCCCTAAACCGATGAGACCGACGACCTCGCTGTTTCGTCTCTTCCCCCAAACACCCCAACTCATCACAGCAATTCTCAACCAACTACTGTAATGGAAACCATCAAACCTATGTTCAGGGACCTTGAAAATGAAAACTTATTGAAAAAATGTTTTCATGGCGGTACCCAAAACCCAAATGAAAGTTTTAACCAATGTGTATGGAATAGATTGCCAAACGCCATTTTTTTGGTGTTTATGATGCAGTTTCATGTTTTAATCATGATGTGCAAAGCAGGAAGTATGTTTTAGAGAAAATGAGAACTAAGCCCGGAGTGAACTGCATCGAAGCTTTGTATGCGATAGACAGAGAGCTTCTAGTGAAAGCAGGTAAATCGTTTTTGGAAGTGATAAAATCAAGAAGAGTGCATCATAGGAATGTAAAAAGAAAAAAAACTGATTTAGAAAATGAAAAAGAACCCGCTTATCGTGCTGGACAGTTCTTCAAAAATGACAAATACAAGCAGAAACTTTATCGGCCATTTTGCGCAAAACACATTTCTGTACTTAGGTACATGTAACATCTAAAATAAATGTCCTATTACTTTCAAATTTGATATGTTTATTAAACACAAACTCCTTTATGCAAAACTCTAAAATTTTCCAAATGTATTAAAAACTGTGGTAAAAATTGAGATGGAACTTCCTGTGTGCCGCACCGGGACTCGTACTCGGGACCTTTGCCTTTCGCGGGATAGTGCTCTACCTAACGTATTTTTTGTCAGTTCGTCGTTGATCCATTAACACAGTTTTCTTTAATAAAATTATAAACAGCCGACCAGTTGCAATGGATAAGGAATTCTTTACCTAGTTTTCAACAAATTTAAATTTGTCTTCTTCAGAAGGTGGCAATTTTACATTAGTATGGACTAATGTACCATCGCCGTTTTTGCAAATGTCGGCATAGATCCATCTGTCAAAATTAAAATATAGCCCTAGAAATAGGGTTTGTCACGTAAATATAAATTAGTACATGGATTTTGCAGAGCTCACAACCGACGTTTTTTTATACACTCCTGGAAATGGAAAAAAGAATACACTGACACCGGTGTGTCAGACCCACCATACTTGCTCCGGACACTGCGAGAGGGCTGTACAAGCAATGATCACACGCACGGCACAGCGGACACACCAGGAACCGCGGTGTTGGCCGTCGAATGGCGCTAGCTGCGCAGCATTTGTGCACCGCCGCCGTCAGTGTCAGCCAGTTTGCCGTGGCATACGGAGCTCCATCGCAGTCTTTAACACTGGTAGCATGCCGCGACAGCGCGGACGTGAACCGTATGTGCAGTTGACGGACTTTGAGCGAGGGCGTATAGTGGGCATGCGGGAGGCCGGGTGGACGTACCGCCGAATTGCTCAACACGTGGGGCGTGAGGTCTCCACAGTACATCGATGTTGTCGCCAGTGGTCGGCGGAAGGTGCACGTGCCCGTCGACCTGGGACCGGACCGCAGCGACGCACGGATGCACGCCAAGACCGTAGGATCCTACGCAGTGCCGTAGGGGACCGCACCGCCACTTCCCAGCAAATTAGGGACACTGTTGCTCCTGGGGTATCGGCGAGGACCATTCGCAACCGTCTCCATGAAGCTGGGCTACGGTCCCGCACACCGTTAGGCCGTCTTCCGCTCACGCCGCAACATCGTGCAGCCCGCCTCCAGTGGTGTCGCGACAGGCGTGAATGGAGGGACGAATGGAGACGTGTCGTCTTCAGCGATGAGAGTCGCTTCTGCCTTGGTGCCAATGATGGTCGTATGCGTGTTTGGCGCCGTGCAGGTGAGCGCCACAATCAGGACTGCATACGACCGAGGCACACAGGGCCAACACCCGGCATCATGGTGTGGGGAGCGATCTCCTACACTGGCCGTACACCACTGGTGATCGTCGAGGGGACACTGAATAGTGCACGGTACATCCAAACCGTCATCGAACCCATCGTTCTACCATTCCTAGACCGGCAAGGGAACTTGCTGTTCCAACAGGACAATGCACGTCCGCATGTATCCCGTGCCACCCAACGTGCTCTAGAAGGTGTAAGTCAACTACCCTGGCCAGCAAGATCTCCGGATCTGTCCCCCATTGAGCATGTTTGGGACTGGATGAAGCGTCGTCTCACGCGGTCTGCACGTCCAGCACGAACGCTGGTCCAACTGAGGCGCCAGGTGGAAATGGCATGGCAAGCCGTTCCACAGGACTACATCCAGCATCTCTACGATCGTCTCCATGGGAGAATAGCAGCCTGCATTGCTGCGAAAGGTGGATATACACTGTACTAGTGCCGACATTGTGCATGCTCTGTTGCCTGTGTCTATGTGCCTGTGGTTCTGTCAGTGTGATCATGTGATGTATCTGACCCCAGGAATGTGTCAATAAAGTTTCCCCTTCCTGGGACAATAAATTCACGGTGTTCTTATTTCAATTTCCAGGAGTGTATTTTATATTTCATGTTTTATATTTTATATTTTAATTTTGACAAATGGATCTATGCCGACATTTGCAAAAACGGCGATGGTACATTAGTCCATACTAATGTAAAATTGCCACCTTCTGAAGAAGACAAATTTAAATTTGTTGAAACCTAGGTAAAGAATTCTTTACCCATTGCAACTGGTCGGCTGTTTATAATTTTATTACGTGGAACCGTTGCTGTTGTGCAGCTCTCTTTAAAATACAGTTTTTTTTATTACAGAGGGTAGCTAACACTCTCTTTCTTTTTTTGTGTGTGTGTGGGGGGGTGGGGGGGCTGGGTGGACGTCATAAGACATTCGTTCAAGTTGATCGTTGATTCCTTTACTCAGTTTTTGTATTACAGAGGGCGAGGAGCCCTCTGACTGAACACGCTGAGCTACCGTGTCGGCTAGAATTATATTGAAGGACACACAACACCCAGTCCTCTGCCGGGAATCGAACCTGGGCCACCTGCGTGGTAGCCGGTAACGCTACCGCTACGCTACGGAGGCGGACAAACCTGTGACTGAACACGCAGAGCTACCGTGCGGGCTGCCTCACAGAAGCTCTCCTGCAGACCGAGCACTCCTGGAAGGAAGGCTGTTGCGGAGACATTGCTTAGCCACAGCCTGGGGGATGTGTTCAGAATGAAATTTTCAATCTGCAGCGGAGTTTGCGCTGGTACGAAACTTCTTGTCAGGTTAAAACTGTGTGCCGGACCGCGACTCGAACTCTGAGAGCTTCTGTGAAGTTTGGAACGTAGGAGACGAGGTACTGGCGGAAGTAAAGCTGTGAGGGCGGTCATGAGTCGTGCTTCGGTAGCTCAGATGGTAGAGCACTTGCTCGTGAAAGGCAAAGGTCCCGAGCTCGATTCTCGGTCCGGCACAAAGTTTTAAACTGCCGGAAAGTTTCATATCAGCGCACACTGCGCAGAGTGAAAAATTTCTTTCTAGAAACTGATATAGCTAACTATAAAATTAGAGATTTTTCTAAACATGAAGTTTAAAATGTAACAGCTCATTCATTTTTTCATGACTTAAATAAATTGTAGAGTTTCAAACATCTGTAAGTATGGTTGGTATGCTGTGCAAAATTCATCGAAAACTCTCTCTTAGTTATGAAGAAAAGTGTACCTATAGCAAGAAATGCAACCAATAGAAGGTGAAAACATGATGAAATTTCACATGTAAAAAAAATATTATTTTTTTATGTTGTGGAACATCTTCTTCTATGAGTGTGAATCTTGAATCCTTCCTGGTCATGTTGACAATATCTTATGAATTTGTTTGTAAAAGTACCGGGTGATCAAAAAGTCAGTATAAATTTGAAAACTGAATAAATCACGGAATATTGTAGATAGAGAGGTACAAATTGACACACATGCTTGGAATGACATGGGGTTTTATTAGAACCAAAAAAATACAAAAGTTCAAAAAACGTCCGACAGATGGCGCTTCATCTCATCAGAATAGCAATACAAAGTAAGACAAAGCAAGGATGATGTTCTTTACAGGAAATGCTCAATATGTCCACCATCATTCCTTAACAATAGCTGTAGTCGAGGAATAATGTTGTGAACAGTACTGTAAAGCATGTTCGGAGTTATGGTGTGTCATTGGCGTCGGATGTTGTCTTTCAGCATCCCTAGAGATGTCGGCCTATTACGATACACTTGCGACTTCAGGTAACCCGAAAGCCAATAATCGCACGGACTGAGGTCTGGGGTCCTGGGAGGCCAAGCATGACGAAAGTGGCGGCTGAGCACACGATCATCACCAAACGACGCGCGCAAGAGATCTTTCACGCGTCCAGCAATATGTGGTGGAGCGCCATCCTGCATAAACATCGTACGTTCCAGGTGTTTATCAGCCAGACTGGGGGTGATGCGATTCTGTAAGATATCGGCGTACCTCTCACCTGCCACGGTAGCAGTTACAAAACCAGAATCACACATTTCCTCGAAGAAAAAAGGCCCGATAACGGTAGATGTTGTAAATCCAACCCATACCGTGACTTTCTCGTCGTGCAATGGAGTTTCCACGACAGCTCTAGGATTTTCAGTAGCCCAAATTCTGCAGTTGTGGGCATTGACAGATCCTCGGAGCGTGAAATGAGCTTCATCGGTCCACAACACGTTACTCAACCAATCGTCATCTTCCACCATCTTTCGAAACGCCCACACCGCAAATTCCCTCCGCTTCACTAAATTGCCATGTAACAGTTCACGATGCCGATGGATTTTGTACGGATAGCATCGGAGGATACGCCTCAGTGCCAACCAAACAGTAGTGTATGGAATGCCAGTGCGACGTGCGACTGCACGAGCGCTGACTTCCCCGTGCATAGACGAACCTTCTACAGTCTCCATTTCTTCCTGAACTGTCTCAGCAGCATTACGCCTTGTGCTCGGTCGGCCACTACGGGGTCTATCGTCTAAACAACCCGTGGCTTCGAACTTCGAAATCATTCTCGCCACAGCTGTATTTGTCAACGGACCTTTACCCGTTCGAATCCCCTTCCTATGGCGTAACGCTGAACTAGCACATTCCCCATTCTGATAATACAGCTTCACTAAAAGCGCCTTTTCAGGTAACGTCAACATGCTGCGACTTCTGGCGCATCTGATTCTCTCTCTTTTTTTTTCTTTATTGTTATTTTAAACACCTTGTACAAAGGTGGGCTGTCAGCAGCATAGTACGCTGCTCTTCAGCCGCGAGTGGTACAATAAATGACATAAAGTAGTGACAGACAATACAATAAAAATGGCGGGTAAAAACAGTAGACACAAAATCAAGATACATGAAACCGCTCACGCTGGACAAGAAAAAACACTAAAATCTGTTGACTCGGCGCACATAACATGGATGACGGCGACGGCACACGTGAACAGTGGTGGCGTGACGGCGAAAGAACACTTAACACAAACGAAGGCACACACACGAGACACTGATGGCGATGATCTCCGGCGCGCGAATGTTCACTGAGCGTGTGCGAGTCCGGGGACCTGCCAAGAGAGGAGGAGGAGGAGGAAGGGGAGTGGGAGAGGGAGAGGGAAGAGCAGAGATGCCATGGGCAGGGGAGAGAGGGGAGGGAGGAAGGGGGAGGGGAAGCCCCGGGGAAGAGGGGCGGAGGAAGGGGATGGGGGAAAAGGAAAGAGAAGGGAGGGAGGGTGCCTAAAGGAAAGGACACAGGAAGTGGGGGAGGATCAAAGTTGATAGGAGGGGTAGATGGAGGGGAGGAGGACATCATCAGGAAGGGGAAGCTGGCGGAAGCCACCGTGGGAGAGGGTAAGGAGGGTGGAGAGATGGAGACCGGGTGGGAGTTTCTCTCTCTCATTACAGCTCCTTTTATACACGATTGTCATGCGCAGTCACTGACGTTTTGCTCTCCAGCGCCAACTGTCGGACATTTTGTGTACTTTGTTTGTTTCTTTTTTTTTTTGTTCTAATAAAACCCCATGTCATTCCAAGCATGTGTGACAATTTGTACCTCTCTATCTACATTATTCCGTAGTTTATTAAGTTTTCAAATTTATGCTGACTTTTTGATCAGCCGGTATAGACAGTGGAAATGAAAATGTGCTGCGATGCCTCTCGTGCTCCAAGTCGGCCCCCTCAACGCCTCTCTCCCTCTGCCGGTGCTGCGGCAGATCCGTGCGAGTCGGTGCGGTGCGCGCCGCCCGAGGTGTGCCAGCTGGACGCGGACCGCCAGCCGTCGTGCCGCTGCGGCGAGACGTGCCCGCTCGACCTGACGCCCGTCTGCGCCTCCGACGGCCGCACCTACGCCAACGAGTGCTCGCTGCGCCAGGAGGCCTGCCGCACCCGCAGGGCCCTCACCGTGCTCTTCCGCGGCAAGTGCTCCGAAGGTAAGAACACTGCTCCTTCTACTGTCTGCGCCAGCCGTATCGACTGGTCTTAGAACTAGTGACTAGAAAATCCAGAGGCTAATCAAACACCTGCATCTACATTCATACTTCTGTAAACCCTCGTCGCCAGTTTTGCAAAGGCCTCGTCGCTACTGCTGTGGAGGCCGAGTTGCCACTGTTGTTACGGTAGGCCGAGCCCGTGAGTCCGTGAAACCGCTTCTAGTGCAGTACACCGCTAAGACAATTTCTCCCTGCCCCTCGGTCAGGTAACAGGATCGCAGAACGAAGATACTTCAACACTCCAACAAATTAGTAACAAAGTCACACAAATGAGTTAAAAGATTTACTTATCTTTGTGACTTGTTCAATGATTAAGTCTGTAACATTGCATGTAACGTTGTTGTTGTTGTTGTTGTTGTCTTCAAAAAATCGCTCTGAGCACTATGGGACTTAACTTCTGAGGTCATCAGTCCCCTAGAACTTAGAACTACTTAAACCTAACTAACCTAAGGACATTACACACATCTATGCCCGAGGCAGGATTCGAACCTGCGACCGTAGTGGTCGCTCCGTTCCCGGCTGCAGCGCCTAGAACCGCTCGGTCACTTCGAGCGGCTGTAGTCTTCAGTCCAGAGACTTGTTTGATGCAGCTCTCCATGCTACTCTACCTTGTGCAAGCTTCTTCATCTCCTAGTACCTACTGCAACCTACATCCTTCTGCATCTGCTCAGTGTATTCATGTCTTGGTCTCCCTCTGCGATTTTTACCCTCCACGCTGCCCTACAATACTAAATTGGTGGTCCCTTGATGCCTCCGAACATGTCCTACCAACCGATGTCTTCTTATAGTCAAGTTGTGCTATAAATTCCTCTTCTCACCAATTCGATTCAGTACCTCCCCACCTTACCTTCAGCATTCTTCTGTAGCACCACATTTCGAAGGCTTCTATTCTCTTCTTGGCTAAACTACTTATCGTCCTTGTTTCACTCCCATACATGGCTACACTCCATACAAATAATTTCAGAAACGACTTCCTGACACTTAAATCTATACTCGATGTCAACAAATTTCTCTTCTTCAGAAACGCTTTCCTTGCCATTGCCAGTCTACATTTTACATCCTCTCTACTTCGACCATCATCAGTTATTTTGCTCCCCAAATAGCAAACCTCATCTACTTCTTTAAGTGCCTCATTTCCTAATCTAATTCCGTCAGCGTCACTTGATTTAATTCGACCACATCCCATTATCCTCATTTTGCTTTTCTTCTTGTTCATCGTGTATCCTCCTTTTAAGACACTGCCCATTCCGTTCAACTGATCTTCCAGGTCTTTTGCTGTCTCTGACAAGAATTACAAGGTCGTCGGCAAACCTCGAAGTTTTTTTGTTCTCCATGGATTTTAATTCCTACTCCGAATTTTCTTTTGTTTCCGTACTTGCTTACTCAATATACAGATTGAATAGCTTTAGGGATAGGCTACAACCATGTCTCATTCCCTTCCTAACCACTGCTTCCCTTTCATGTCCCTCGACTCTTATAACTGCCATCTGGTTTCTGCACAAGTTGTAAATAGCCTTTCGCTCCCTGTCTTTGACCCCTACCACCTTCAGAATTTGAAAAAGAGTATTGTCAAAAGCATTCTCTAAGTCTACAAATGCTTTCCTTAGTATATCTACTAAGATAAGTCGTAGGGTCAGTACTGCCTCACATGTTCCAACGTTTCTACGGAATCCAAACTGATCTTCCCCAAGCTCGGCTTCTACCAGTTTTTCCATTCGTCTGTAAGGAATTGGCGTTACTATTTTACAGCCGTGACTCATTAAACTGATATTTTGGTAATTTTCAAACTTGTCAACACCCGCTTTCTTTGGGATTGGGATTGTTCTTCTTGAAGTCTGAGACTATTTCGCCTTTCTCATACATCTAGCTTACGAGATGGTGGAGTTTTGTCAGGGCTGGCTCTCAAGGCTATCAGTAGTTCTAATAGAATGTTGTATACTCCCGGGGCCTTGTTTAGACTTAAGTCTTGCTCTGCATGTAATATGACACAAAAAGGCCCTCAACGGCTAAGCGTAAATATTCGTAGGTAAAGTTCACAGTACATAGCAAATGCAATTTACAACAACTGTCTGTTCACTTCTAAGAGTTTACTAAACGACGTTCCCTGCCTAAGGCAGTCCTGGACGATGATCTATAACCAAATGCGCGAGAGTTGCTCTTCTACCTTCCCACTAAGCTTCTGTCCGATGTCGTCCGGTCATTGGCAGAACATACTCGGCCGGCAATTGGCCGAGGCTTAGTCGGTATCTTCATCCTGCCTACACTATGCTTGTCCTTCCTCTTTTAGAATACTGCTGCGTGGTGTGGTATCCTTACCAGATAGGACTGACGGAGTACATCGAAAAAGTTTAAACAAGGACAGCACGTTTCGTATTATTGCGAAATAGGGGAGAGAGTGCCATGAAATGATGCAAGATTTGGGGTGGATATCATTAAAACAAAGGCGATTATTGTTACAGCGGAATCTTCTCAGGAAATTCCAATCACCAACTTTCTCCTCCCAATGCTAAAATATTTGGTTGATACCACCCTACATAGAAAGAATCGATCACCATACTAAAATAAGGGAAATCAGAGCTCGTACGGATAGATACAGTTGATCGTTCGTACGCGCGCTATACGAGAATGGAATAATAGAGAATTGTGAAGGTGGTTCGAAGAACCATCTGCCGGGCACTTAAATGTGATTTGCAGAGTATCCATGTAGAGAGAGGTACACTATGTGGTCAAAAGTATCCGTACACCCCCAAAGACATACGTTTTTCATATTAGGTGCATTGTGCTACCATCTATTGCCAGATACTCCATGTCAGCGACCTCAGTAGTCATTAGACATCGGGGGAGAGCAGAATGGGGCGCTCCGCAGAACTCACGGACTTCGAACGTGGTCAGGTGAGTGGGTGTCACTTGTGTCATACGTCTGTACGAGAGATTTCCACACTCCTAAACATCCCTAGGTCCACTCTTTCCGATGTGATAGTGAAGTGGAAACGTGAAGGGACACGTACAGCCAAAAGCGTACAGGCCGATCTCGTCTGTTGAGTGAGAGACCGTCGACAGTTGAAGAGAGTCGTAATGTGTAATAGGCAGACATCTATCCAGACCATCACACAGAAATTCCAAACTGCATCGGGATCCACTGTAGGTACTATGACAGTTAGGCGGGAGGTGAGAAAACTTGGATTTCATGGTCGAGCGGCTGCACACAAGCCACACATCACGCCGATAAATGCCAAACGGCGCCTCGCTTGGTGTAAGAAGCGTAAACATTGGACGGTTGAACAATGGAAAAACGTTGTGTGGCGTGACGAATCACAGTACACAATGTGGCGATCCGATGGCAGGGTGTGGGTGTGGCGAATACCCGGTGAACGTCATGCGCCAGCGTAAAATTCGGAGGCGGCGGTGTTATGGTGTGGTCGTGTTTTTCATAGAGGGGGCTTGCACCCCTTGTTGTTTTGCGTGGCACTATCACAGCACAGGCCTACATTAATGTTTTAATCACCTTCTTGCTTCCCACTATTGAAGAACAATTGGGGGATGGCGATTGCACCTTTCAATACGACAGAGCACCTGCTCACAATGCACGGCCTGTGGCAGAGTGGTTACACGTCAATAACATCCCTGTAATGGACTGGCCTGCACAGAGTTCTGACCTGAATCCTATAGAACACCTTTGGGATGTTTTGGAACGCCTACTTCGTGCCAGGCCTCACCGACCGACATCGATACCTCTCCTCAGTGCAGCACTCCGTGAACAAAGGGGTTGCCATTCCCCAACAAAGCTTCTAGCTCCTGATTGAACGTATACCTGCAAGAATTGAAGCTGTCATCAAGACTATGGGTTGGCCTACGCCGTATTGAAGGCGCCATGATCTTGTAAGTTATTTTCAGCCAGGTCTCCGCACACTTTTGATCACATAGTGTAGATCTTCAGAGCAACGTTAAGAATGCAGTGGGAATGTATTCACATCTGTTGGATGAATGTTATGAAAACAAACACTCCAAACCGACATTTCACGTAAGTAACATCCAATGAAAAACTGTAACGCGACCATCTGTGAGGCGTGCTTATACTTATGTATTATTTATATTTTAGGACAATTAATCTGTAAAAAAAAGCACGCCACATGTTGTAATGAAAGCATGAAAACCGTCTGAAGATGAATCGTAATGATTCGAAACGGATAACGGTACCTTTTGGATAAAGGAACTGAAAATAAATTTGTGGCTGGTTGCTGTCTCAACACCATCAACGTTTGTCTTCAGATAACAGCCACGGTCTCCAACCATGTCATCATATGAAAAAATTGCATTATTGAGTTTATCTGGGATGCCTTGCAATGTGCTGTTCAGAAGAGATTTCGACCCCCTCGTAGTGTTACGGATTTATGGCCAGCTCTGCAGCATTCATGGTGTCAATTCCCTCCAGCACTACTTCAGACTTTATTCGAGACCATGCAACGTCGTATTGCAGCACTTCTGCCTATTCGAGAGGGGGGGAGGGGGGGGGGGGGGAAGGGTGGGGCCTTCACGATATTAGGCAGGTGTACCAGGTTCTTTGGCTCTTCAGTGTACAACAAACGGACATCAGAAATATAGGCCTATAGATTTCTGCGACTGTTCGACGGCCCTTCTTGAAAACAGGAATGAGTTGTGCTTCTTTCCCATCATTAGGAACGTTTCGCTCCTCTGCAGATCTACAGTACACTGCTGCTAGAAGCACAGGAATTTCTTTCACTTACTCGGTGCAGAATCGAATTGGTATCCCGTTAGGTCGAGTGGCCTGTTGAGCAATTTCAGAAGCTTTTCTATCCATTGGCCACTTATCTCCATATCTGTCATTTTGTCGTTCGTGCGACAATTTGAAGGAGGAACTAGAGTTCAATCTTCCTCTGTGAATCAGTTTTGGGAAAAGACGTTTAGCATTTCGGCCTTTTCTGTGTCATCCGCTGTTTCACTGCCATTATGGCCACAGAGTATCTGGGCAGATGACAGATCCGTTTACTCATTTGACATAACACCAAAACTTCTGTCATGTTATCTTCACTTTCAGGGATTAGGCGTGACGCATGTTCCTGCTTCATGGGTCACTTTATTCGTGCCACCTCTTCTTGAGTCTTGCAGTACTTCTTTTTCTATGAGGTACATACGGTGTTACGAACTGCAGATGCCTAAGGAATAAATAACTTTATTACTGAGCACAAAAACAGGAATACACAGAGCATTTCATATCATATCCTTCCGAGTCATTGTACAGAGCTAAACACTAAGCTGGCTGAAACGAGTCCAAACCAAAATTAAGAAGACTGACAAAGGCATCCATCATAAATGATACATCGGAGGAAGGGCCGAGGGCACTGCTCGTATGGGGTGTTCGAGCAATCTATCTCTCTCGCCCGAGTCCACACTTCCCCTCATACCACATCACGCTGTCTGAACAATAAGCGGGGGAACAGAAAGCGCCACATGGGGCTTTGTTCCATGTTTCTGAACAACAGAGATCACAAACGAAACAAATTTTTAGTATTATTTAATTATTTTTGGTGAGCTGAAGACTTAATAAAATTTGCATGTGGCACAAACTGTCTGCATAAGGACACACGCAGACAGCTTCGCAGATTTTCGTCACTCGCGACGCCACGTAATCGTGACTTACGAGGGCTGTTCAATAAAGAATAATCATAATTTTTTATGGTCAGAATTTCTCGCGCTAAAATTTAATCTCACGATATTCTGTTATATAAGGTGCAACAAACACGCCGTAGTAGTTTCATTGTTGGGACTCCTAGTTTCCGCGTTTGAGAGGCAGGCAAGGTCAGACATGTTCAATATCGCCTACCGCTGCAGTGGAGGTAACACACGAGGAACAATATGCGGCTTTGAAATTTTGCTTTCGTCTCAACAAATCTTCAGCTGAGGCCTATACAATGTTACAGGAGACCTATGGAGAGTCCGTTCTTCCCTACAGCACAGCTCGAAGGTGGTTTAAAATGGTTAAAGAAGGGAGACAATCAATTTCAAATGAAGGTGGACCCAGTGCTCCAGGTACTACTCTTACGGAAGAAAACATCAACACTGGTGCTGTTATTGTGGGAGAGGATCGACTAATTACTTTAAGACGACTTTCTGAAATACTGATCACTTCATTGGGTGCCACCCACACTCTGGTGACACAAAAATTACACATGCCATGTGTTTGTGCGCGATGGGTTCCAAGACAGTTGATTCCCGAACAAAAGGACGTTCCCGTGCAGGTCTGCATGCAGTTAAAGTTGATGTTAGAGGAAGATCTCTTTTAAATGTAATCTCTGCTGATGAAACTTGGCTACATCATTTTGATCCTGAGAGCAAACAGCAAAGCTGGGTGTGGAAATCTCCTTCATCACCAATCCCAAAAAAAGCAAAAGTGGTTGCTTCTGCTGGGAAAGTTATGGTCATCTCATTCTTTGATATTCGTGGAATGGTTTATCAGCATGTTGTATCTGCACACACAGCACTAACTGGACAATACTACAGGGAAGTCCTGAAAACACTGCAAGTCCATATCAGGAGCAAAAGACCACATTTCCGTGAAGCAGGCTGGATGCTGCACCACGATAATGCGCGGCCCTCTATTGCCATTGTTGTTGCTCAATATCTTTCAAAAATCAACGTAAAGTACATCACTCAACCTCCCTATAGTCCGGATTTATCCCAATGTGACTTTTTTCTATTCCCTGGAAAGAAGAAACGCCTTCGTGGGAGACATTATCAATCATCAGAAGCAGTGGTGAAAGCTGCGGATTCGATTTTGAAGGACCTCTCAAAAAATGGTTTCCAGCACGTATTTGAAGACTGGCAGAAACGCCGGGACAAGTGCATCGCATTCATGGGAGGTTACTTTGAGAAGGAGGATGAGTAAAGGTATGAGGATGAGTAAGGTATGTTGTCAAAAAAATAATCATAATCATTCTTTATTGAACAGCCCTCGTATTTTGTTTCATAATCGAAGAAACCTTTCACGTAAATATGTTAATCGGAACACTGATATCACGCTTGCATCCTCATTATGGAAACGTGAAAAGTCTTCCCGAGGAAAACAATATAGGGACACCTTCAACCGAAACTGTAAACGGTCTCGAAAACAGTCCAAAAACCAACAATGTAAGTCTGGCAGTGTCCTGAAACGTTTAGAAAGCTATTCCTGGAATTCTTGTAGTACCACAATGGGTTGCTCAAAATTTGCGTTTTCTTTAACGCCAGTGAGTGGGGCGGGGCGAGGTGGGGGTGGGGGGGGGCGGTTTTTAACACAATTCAACACAAGCGGCTTGGCTTCTAATCATATTGCTTGCCTATGGAGTAGCGTCTTAGTTGTGCGACTAGGTTCATCACACGAATTCACATCAATGGAATACCTAAGTATTACAATTACGAAGAAGTTCAGTTGGAACGATGACATATAAGCGAGACAGATGGAAAAAATTCAGTAAACTTTTTATTATTTCAAAAATATTCGCCATATCTACTAATACATTTATCCAGCCGTGAAACAAGAGGGTCAAAGCTTTCATGGAAAAGTGTTTCCGGTTACCTAGGGAACCGTGATTCAAATCGACAGCCAAGAATGTCTTCCTTCGGGACTCCAAAAACATGGATATCGCATGCAGAGAGATCGGGACTGTATGGAGGATGTGTGAGGGCTTCCCGGCAAAACTTCTACAGCACGTTCGAAACAACCTTGGCAGCATGTGGTCGGACAATTTGTTGGCAGGTGTTTTGACTACGCTCCACAAATTTCGCTAGGTAGCTTTACGCATCCTCATACAGTCTCGATACCTCCCCAAGGGATTTGCATATTTTTGGAGCACTGAAGAAAGCAATTTATGGCTGTCGATTTCCTTCGGACGAAGAGGTGCACGTCTGGATACAATTATGGTTACCTAGGCAACCGCAAACATTTTTCCGTGAAAGCATTGACCGTCTTGTCTAACGGCGGATAACTGTTTTAACAATTATGGCGATTACTTTTGAAATAATAAACAGTTGACTTACTTTTTTCATTTGTCAGATTCCATAATGTATGAGAAATGTATTAACAGTTACGGCGAATACTTTTGAAATAATAAACAGTTTAATTACTTTTTTCTATCTGTCTCGTTGTCATCTCACTGCCTCTTACAGAAAATATTGTGGGGAAGGTAAACCAAAGACTGTTTTACTAGCAGAACGGTTGGAAGGCGCAACAGGCCTACTAAAGAGACTGCTTACACTACGCTTGTCAGTCCTCTTCTGAGTATTCCTGCATGGTGTGGAATCCGCATCAGATGGGATTGATGGAAGATGTCGATAAAGTTAAAAGAAGGGGAGTTCGTTTTGTACTATCAAAATAACTGAGAGAGTGTCACGGATATGCTGTGCGAGTTGGGGTGGTAATTTTTAAAGGAGGGCGTTTCTCGTTGCGGCGAGATATTTTCATGAAATTTGAAGCACCAGTTTCTCCTCCTAAAAGACCACCATAACAATATAGAGAAATGAGAGCTCATACAGAAAGCTTTAACTGCTCATTTTTCCCGCGTGTCTACATCTACATCAGTACTCCGCAAGCCACTTGACGGTGTTTGGCGAAGGGCACTTCCTATACCAGTAGCTGATCGCCCCTTACTTGTTCCGGTCGCGAATGGCGCATGGAAGGAATTGTCAGTAATCCTGTGTATTAGCTCTAATTTCTGAAATGTCCTCGTCCTGGTCATTTCGCGATATGAGAGGATGTAATATGGTGTCCCACTCTTCCCAGATAGTACTCTCTCGAAATTCCAATAGTAAACCTCTAAGTAATGCACAGTGGCTCTGTTGCAATGTCTGGTAAGAGAGTTTGCTGAGTATATCTGTAACGCTCTCGCGCCGATTAACGATCCAGTGACGAAATGCGCCGCTCTTCGTTGGCTCTTCTCTATCTCGTCTATCAGTCCTACCTAGTATAAGTCACATATTGTGAATATGGTCAAGAATCGGTCAATCAAGCGCCTTGTAAACCACTTCTACAGTTCCTTAAAATTCTTCCTATGAATCTTGTAACATTACTGCTGGGAATATGAGTAAATATTAATATTTAAAACTGCTAAATATTAATGTTCACTATGAAATCTCATTGAGTATTCTCAGCAAAATTGAAAAATAAAAAAGGTTCCTCCACAAGGTACAGAACACGACGTGCTTATATCGAAAATTTAGACTGAAACTAATAATAATGATAATGTCAATAAAGTTCTTGGGTGATGTAAACTCGGCGGTAGAATTTAACATTCAACTTTTAGATCTTCATATCTGCTTTGTTGCTGGTGCCCTGTTGTCCTTGATATGTTGCTGTAAGAAACTGAAGCAATGTTGTCACATCGTGGAAATCATCGATGAAAGTTCAGGAGGTGCAATGGAACCTTTTATTACTGTGTAGGTGGCGTGGAGAAATGAACAATTGTCATTACAAACCGACGACATATCGACTTTCTGAAAACTGTCTAATACAATGGAGTCTTTTATTACTGTGTAGGTCGTGTGGAGCAATGAACAATTGACATTACAAACCGACGACATCTCGACTTTCTGAAAACTGTCTAAAAACTGAATAATGGCAGTGCTGTTGTACGTCTTTTTATACTTTTAGTAATAATCAACAGTATTGTTTAACACGTAAATCTACAAAATTAGAGTAGAATATTAAGGCACAGATATAAACTGTGGACAGCGAAATTTAGTTTCATTATTTCCTGATGAGTATGTACAGGTAGTATGTGACACAAGCAATTTAGAAGCTTGAAACAAGATAATATATGGAAATTAACAATGCGAATTACATTTTTTTTATTTACAAGCAAAAGTAAGTTGCGTCGTTTTCCTAACATAAACTGAAGTTACAAACCAAATACGCTTTCATTTAACAGTAGCCACATGTTCAAAATGATTGCTGGAGCTGAAAATCAGTATAATTTTATATTTGTAATAAAGGACTGCATAATTTCTCCATTTAATTACAAACGACATTGCAAGTATTTTACATTGTTGACCTATTATACTGCAAACTTTGATTAAATAATGCATACAACGCGAACAGAATATGAGGCAAATATAAATTCTAGTGAACACTGGTATGGTTTCAGTGTTAACGAAAAATATTCCTACCAATTACAGAGTCTGGATATTAAGTATACTTGAATCTGATGCAGTCACAAGTTTTCTGTTTGGCTTCTAACAAGAACTTCCTTATTAACTGGTGAGTAATTGACATATTGATTAGTATCAAATTGCAATATTTGAATATTTGACTATTTTATAATGCGTATGTGGGGCTTCAATGGTTCTTCAGAGGGTGTACTGTAGGGATCTCAGAGTTGCATCTGCTTATCTTACTATTATTTTTGCGCAGTCATTCCACTTATGGTCGCTCTGGATAGCTACTCACAGATATTTTATGGTCCTTGTCGCAAACTTGTGCTTTTTTCCAGTTGCTAGGTACCATTCGTTGACCCAATGATTTACAATAAACTGCTGCTAGAAACGGATCAAGCTGTTGCACACAATGTTTGTATAACCTTATAGGTACTGCATCTGGTTCTCATACCTTTCCTCTACTAAGCAATTGTAGTTGTTTTTCTATTCCACAGTCAGTTATCTCCATATCTGCCATTTCGATGTTCACATAATGATTGAAAGGAGCTACGGTATCACAGTGTTTCACGGTGGATTCTGTCCTTCTGTCTGACATGTTCCATTTCCGTGCCATTGTGGTCTCTGAGTGAATGAACGTGTGTTTAGAACTGATTTTACGGAAGAGCAAAGCCTCTTAGCGTCTTTAGTCACATCAGTTCACAAAATTTTACTTTCAGAGTCGCTGTCCGAGAGTGAAACGGTAGAGAAATAGTCCAAAGGTAGAATGAGGTTTTCACTCTGCAGCGGAGTGTGCGCTGATATGAAACTTCCTGGCAGATTAAAACTGTATGCCGGACCGAGACTCGAGCTCGGGACCTTTGCCTTTTGTGGGCAAGTGCTCTACCACTGAGCTACCCAAGCACGACTCACGCCCTGTCCTCACAGCTTTACTTCTACCAGTACCTCGTCTCCTAGAGCACTTGCCCGCGAAAGGGAAAGATCCCGAGTTCGAGTCTCGGTCCGGCACACAGTTTTAATCTGCCAGGAAGTTTCATATCAGCGCACACTCCGCTGCAGAGTGAAAATCTCATTCTGGAAACATCCCCCAGGCTGTGGCTAAGCCATGTCTCCGCAATATCCTTTCTTTCAGGAGTGCTAGTACTGCAAGGTTCGCAGGAGAGCTTCTGTAAAGTTTGGAAGGTAGGAGACGAGGTACTGGCAGAAGTAAAGCTGTGAGGACGGGGCGTGAGTCGTGCTTGGGTAGCTCAGTCGGTAGAGCACTTGCCCGCGAAAGGCAAAGGTCCCGAGTTCGAGTCTCGGTCCGGCACACGGTTTTAATCTGCCAGGAAGTTTCAGTCCAAAGGTAGTTTGACAAACCCTGTGCCACGCACTGGGTACGAGTCGCAGAGCAGTCTGAAGTCGATCTTCCGAAATTGCCTCCAGGAACGTGTAACGCAATGCCTCCTTATCATCGTAATGGCAGATATTGAGATGCAGATGTAGATTTTGCGCGCTGCCAGGTAGACTACTGGAGTGGGGGTTGTGCCTGTGCCGCCAGGGGCGAACCCGTGCGCGGCGCTGCGCTGCGGGCCCGAGGAGCGCTGCGTGGTGCTGGCGGGCGGGCACGCGCGCTGCCAGTGCCCGGAGCCGGGCGACTGCGAGCCGGTGCTGCGGCCCGTCTGCGGCTCGGACGGCCGCACCTACCCCAGCCGCTGCCAGCTGCGCCGTGCCGCCTGCGCCGCCAGGACCGCCATCGCCGTCGCGCACGCCGGCGCCTGCAGTGAGTGCCGCCACTGCTCCCCTGCTCCTCCGCTTCCCAACACGTCCGGTTTCGCCTCGTTCACACCTCCGTGTCTATCAACTCCTACTCCTTTCTACACTGAAGCGCAAAAGAAACTGGTATAGGTATCCGTATTCAAATACATAGGTATGTAAACAGGCAGAATACGGTGCTGCGGTCGGCAACGCCTACATAAGATAACAAGTGCCTGGCACAGTTGTTAGATCGGTTACTGCTGCAGCATTGGCAGGTTATCAAGATTTAAGTGAGTTTGGATGTGGTGTTAAACTCGGCGCACGAGCGATGGGACACACCATCTATGAGGTAGTGATGAAGTTGGGATTTCCCATTCAGACCATTTACGAGTGTACCGTAAATATCAGGAATCCCATAAAATATCAAATCTCCGACATTGCGGTGGCCGAGAAAAGATCCTTCAAGAATGGGACCAATGACGACTGAAGAGAATCGTTCAACATGACAGAAGTGCAACCCTACCGCAAATTGCTGCAGATTTCAAAAATGGTTCAAATGGCTCTGAGCACTATGGAAATTAACATCTGAAGTCGTCAGTCCCCTAGAACTTAGAACGACTTGAACCGAACTAACCTAAGGACATCACACACAGCCATGCCCGAGGCAGGATTCGAACCTGCGACCGTAGCGGTCTTGCGGTTCCAGACTGAAGCGCCTATAACCGCTTGGCCACACTGGCCGCCGCTGCAGATTTCAATGCTGGGTCATCAACAAGTGTCAGCGAGCGAACCATTCAACGAAACATCATCGATATGGGCTTTTGGAGCCGAAGGCCCACTCGTGTACCCTTGATGACTGCACGACACAAACCTTTACGCCTCGCCTGGTCCTGTCAACACCGACATTGGACTGTTGACGACTGGAAACACGTTGCCTGGTCGGATGAATCTCGTTTCAAATTGTATCTAGCAGATGGACGTGTAAGGGTAAGCAGACAACCTCATGAATCCATGGATCCTGCATGTCGGCAGGGGACCGTTCAAGCTGCTGGAGCCTCTGTAACGGTCTGGGGCGTGAGCAATTGGAGTGATATGGGGCTCCTGATACATCTACATACGACTCTGAGAGGTGACACGTACATAAGTATTCTGTCTGATCACCTACATCCATTCATATCCAATGTGGATTGCGACGGATTTGTTACACCCTACACATCCAGAGTTGCTACAGAGTGGCTCCAGAAACACTCTTCTGAGTTTAAACACTTCCGCTGGCAACCAAACTCCCCAGACATTAACATTATTGAGCGTGTCTGCGATGCCTTGCAATGTGCTGTTCGGAAGATATCTCTACCCCCTCGTACACTACTTCAGACACTAGTAGAGTTAAAAAAAAAATGTGTGTGAAATCTTACGGGACTCAACTGCTAAGGTCATCGGTCCCTAAGCCTACATACTACTTAACCTAAATTATCCTAAGAACAAACACACACACTCATGCCCGAGGAAGGACTCGAACCTCCGCCAGGACCAGCCGCACAGTCACTAGTAGAGTCCATGCCACGTCGTGTTGCGTCACTTCCGCGTGCTCGTGGGGGCCCTACACGATATTAGGCAGGTGTACCAGTTTCTTTGGCTCTTCAGTGTAAATGTAATCTGAGTACGCAACTGGTGCAGCTTCAGTATCAATTCCCTGAAAATATTAACCTTTTATAGACAATCCTGACTTTTAACAATTTTTCACATAAAAAATTCCGAGGAATTACTTTCCAGGGTACCCTCGTATTCAGCGACAAGATACAAACATGAGTCAGATCATAGCACCAAGAGGCAGGTACACGTATTTTACACAAAGTTTAATATTAGCGAAAACTTCCAGCTTGTAACTTGTGTTTACTTTCTGACATAAACCTGCAGTCACGTTAAAATCTCGAGCCACTGGGGAAACTTTATAGTCGTTGGCCTATGCAACAAAATGTTCATCAGATACATTATTTATGATAAATAACATCGGCTATTGCAGATAATACTTCTGCAAAATTAATGACATAGACTCAGAATCTTTTAAAAAACAAAAGATGAAAAAATATGTGGAAGTAACTAGACGCTACTTTCCTCTTTAAGTTCGTGACACTATCAACTACGTTACAAATCACTCCTAAAACGAAGCGTTTTCAAGAGATCCTCAATGTTCTGGTTTTTTTTAAATAGCATGTTTTCATACTTGGCTGCCCTTGCCAGCTTTTGACAGCCTTAAGCTTAACAATGAACAAGTCATTACATCGTCAATATACGACAGGATATCGCATATTGTTGGCCGCGTTCCTCTCCACGAGATAAAAATCTGGCGTGCCATACGCTTTATTTCACGTTCCGCCATGTAGTGGAACGTGGAATTCCACGCTATGACGTCACCAGCTCCTCATCCACAAATGTCTTTTTCGTTCCGTGAGAGGGCTGATTTTCCTGCGCAGTCGACGAGCCAGCCTGGGTGATCCAGGTACAGTATAGGCCAGGCAGTGGAACACGGGCAGGGCGGACTGTGTACATGACTGATTACGACTTAAACCGTCCTCTCACGGGACGTAAAAACGCAAGTGGACGAAGAGATGGTGACGTGACAGCGTGGAATTCCACGTTCTACTACACAGATCGGTAGGTAACGGCTACCTGTAACCGGTGTTTTCAGTGTTACAGAGTATGTGCTGCGGAAGTGTACCATTTCAGTGATGCGGGACAATGATGATTTATGAAAAGCGCATGTTTTTTGGTACAATTTGGATTTTAATATCAAGTCATGACATTTTCAGAAGCTCATAAACTAAAAAAAAAAAAAAAAAAAAAAAAAAAGATACGTTTGAGATAGTCTTCCGCAGTTTATGCCATGTACGAAACACCAACATTTATGTTGAAACTGTAGTGCACTTGATAGCGCTGTGAGCTGTGTGTAGTATGGTAACAGGTTTGCGTTCACCTCCTTGCAGTTTTTTTAACCCTATAATTTTCTAAAAGATTATGGGTCTTTCTTATAAATTTAATAAAAGTATTATCTGTCTCCGTTTATGGATTGACTCAGGTTTGTATCTTGCCAGTAAACATCTTTTTATATGATGGTGAGCAGCTTCGAATCCTGAAATCTACATAATAAACTACGTTATTTCAGTGTGTTGATGGTGAATGCAACATCGAGAATGTGGATATTTTGCAAGCGCAAACCAACGTTAGACGCCATACCTTAACCATATTCTGTTTAAACCCGGAAATGGGATGAAAATGCAATTGAATTAACAAATAACTTCTACTAGTATGTATTCCAAGTCGTCGTACAGCATCATGTAATGTATCTTGCCAGTAAACATCTTTTTATATGATGGTGAGCAGCTTCGAATCCTGAAATCTACATAATAAACTACGTTATTTCGGTGTGTTGATGGTGAATGCAACATCGAGAACGTGGATATTTTGCAAGCGCAAACCAACGTTAGACGCCATACCTTAACCATATTCTATTTAAACCCGGAAATGGATGAAAATGCAATTGAATTAACAAATAACTTCCACTAGTATGTATCCCAGGTCGTCGTACAGCATCATGTAATGTTCCACTACCAGCAATTGGACGTTCAAGCTATCGACAAGTCGAGAATCTTCTTCGCGATTTTATGAACTCTTCGTCGACAATGGCTAACAGAGATAAGGCGGCTATTTAACGGACAACTACTTTCGGAAAGAAGCTGCGCGGTTTGCGAGAAAAAAAAAGCGGACAACTGCCGCTAGAGAGCGCTGAGAGAGCAAATCATATTATCCATCTGATCCGGTGTCTCTGGTGAGGTCGGATGCCCCATCCGCGTCCACGTCTACGTTAGCTGCTTCGTCCCGTGGGAAGACGACTGTACATAACAACACCCCATAACAGTCGCGACACTTCGCCTCGATTTTGTTGCCTACTGCGCTAGTAGCGCGCCAAGCGACCAGTAAGCTAAGCTGTTGAGATCGGAGCGATCGTGACAGCGAAAGTGTATAGTAGTTGTTTATTTTGGTTTGTACAAGGGATTTTACAAATGTGAGTGTAGCGTAGCGCACTAGATTGAAGCAACAACAAAAAGAAGAAACAATATCTATTTTTTTAGGTTCCCTAAGGACCCTGGGAGGTATATACCATCATGTCACTAAGCTGTATCGTCAGGATTCGCTTGCAAACTACATGTGTATTGATGATTAATGTTTCGTTTTTGGAGCAGAAAATGGGTAGTGAATTGCAGACGAGAAGATCTTACGAAAACAGACACTGTTTACCTTCATAATAATGTTACGTTTTGTCCGCTACACGTCGAACAAAGCCAGTTCATGAATACAGACAACAATAAACTCGTGTGGAATGCAGTTAACCACACTGACTGACATTCCAAGTGAGCCACCTCAACTGACGATGAGGAGGAAACTACCACAAAGGTTCGACAATTCGTCTGAAGCCGTAAAGCACTCCTATGGCACAGAAGCAGCCAGTTCAACTCTCCATACGTCAGTGTCAGATTCACCTGCTTTGACGGTGAAGTGGTAAAATTAAGTGCAGTTATTCGTATCTAGGAAAAAGCGTGTGGAGTATCAGAATGTGCAGACCGCTAGACTTCGTGCAAAACTGTTACGGGACAAGGAAGGTAGCTATCATTTTAAGTACAGACAGCAACAGAAACAGTATCTGAAGGATCAAGCGAAGAAGGACAAACAAAATTCTGGAGACTACAGGATCTCGATATTTAAAAAAAAGATGCCCTTGACTTGTTATTGAGCCAGATTAGCAAAAAAAATGCTACGGTCGCGGGTTCGAATCCTGCCTCGGGCATGGATGTGTATGATGTCCTTAGTTAGGTTTAAGTAGTTCTAAGTTCTAGGGTACTGATGACCTCAGATGTTAAGTCCCATAGTGCTCAAAGCCATATGAACACCCATGTCCGTGGGAGGACTCGAACCTCCGGCCGGAGGGACCGTGCAGTCCTTGACAAAGCGCGTAAACCGCGCGGTCACTCCGCGCGGCAGATTAGCATGCCATCTGCAAGACGGAAAGACGAAAATAAGCTGTTTGCTCTTAATTTATTACATTATAGCACTCAGGCATACAGGTTTTGTCAGAATGTTTTACGTTTCCATCAGTGTGTACATTACAGATGTACGTGGAAGGCATACACATAAAATGAGGGATAAGTGACAATATGTTCCGCCTTCTAACGCAAAAAGTAGAGCATTTCTCCAATACTGATAAACTAGTGCATATGTCATTGGATGAAAATCTCTAATGGCAAATTTAACATACGGCAGCACTTCTGACAGCGATATTGGCTGTGGGAAAGTGGGGTTTAAACGCACAGTATATTCATCCCACTATTTGGCAGTTTCTTGATGCACTTAGAATAATATAAAGATGAAGGTGATACTTGTGTAAACAGGAGACAAAGACTAAAACACAGTAGGCCTATGGAACGACAAATGGGGCGTCGATCCCTTTTTCATTTGTGTGTGCTTCTTGTGCGTGAATCTATGTGTTTATATTCCGTTGATATCAACGCGGTAAGCTGCAGTTCTATCCAACGTCACAAGTGTTTCTTCACGAATGTATTGTAACTCGCCACTCGATTCATGATATTTATCCCTATCTGCGCGTATGTTAGAATCATTTTTAGAAACATCTATGTCTTATGATATTAAACAAACCCTTGGAGGCAAAAAAATAATTTAAATATTTCGTAAATCACGTAGGAAAGGGATGCAAAACAAACATTATGTTTAAGCCGTCGGCACACGGAACGTGCATCCGAACGTTGAGCGTTGAGCGTGCCGAGTTTCTGACGTCACAGCATGGAACAGCACGCTCGGGAGTCTTTACGAACGTGCAGAGGAATATCTGGCATGTCATATATTCTGAGCGTGCGTCTGAGCGTTGACCAATGAGATGGCCCAACGCCGCCTACGTCACAAGCACGCCGTCTCCCTTCAGTACAGAGTTGTGAAGCGCCATATTGGCATTCATTTCAAGTCTATACGTATATATCCCGTTCCGAGCACCAGCAAATTGAGAATCGCGGCAAAACCCGTTGTTAACTGTGTGATTCGTTCCAATAAAATAATGAGAAACATCATATTCGCGGCAAAAGAATTATTGTAACTTACGTATAATGAGAGTAGGCTATTTGAAGGCAGCGACACACTGAAGATCCACCAAAAACGCTTTGTTCTTGGTACAATTTGTTATAATTAAATTTCAGTTAGTAACATATCTACGATTAATGTGTTTAGCATGCGCTAAGATACTAGGAGTAGTTGCGCAACGTGTGGTGTTGGATTAGCGTAATGAAGAGCGTCAGTGATTTATGAAGAGTTCTTTTTGTTGGGGCGGTGGTTCGCGTCCTGACATAACGAATTTTTTTTTTCTTAACGTTCACGTTTTTATTATGTTCCGATACTTTATTATTAGTTTAATACAAGTGTAGACTATAATATTTGATGTTATGTAAATACAAGTTTACCTTTTTTGGGGGGGGGGGGGTGACTTTGTTCGATTGGCTTAATCTAAAGGACAGCTTGCGCTACTTGTTTAAAGATATTTTACTCCTTCTTCTTTTACGCTTCGTAATTCACATGTTGCAAGGATTCTGCTACTGGCTGGGATCAGTGATCAAGTAAGACTGACCTTGGGGTTTTACTAAAATCTGGGAATCATGAAATAACGTTCATCTTATGCGGAGAAGTATTCCAAATTTGTAACGCACTGTCTGTAACGGAACTTTTATAAGCCTGTGTCCTTACTGATTGGACATGGTACTTTCCTTTTCGTGGACGATGGAAGAAATGTGCGTTTTAATAGAGCTAACGTGGGAATTACGCGCACCCGTTGAGTAAACAGTGTGATTTACGAACTAGAAACATCCCTCAACTGTCTCTGGAGTGCGTTGCGATCGTGTATACCACGTTGGGGCCCACGTACCGTGTGCACAAGTTGCATCGTTCCTGAGCGTTCAGCAGCACGTTGAACTTGGCACGCTCAACGTTAACGCTCGACAGCACGGTCCGTGTGCGGACGGCTTTAGACGCATTTGAAGTTCTCCTTTCTTGCCGCTTGGAGCGCTAGTGTCTGTCCAGCTGTCAAACGGTAAACAACTTTTACACCAGTGAGCGTCGCGACTGTCATGTTAGACTGGGTGTGCTGTGCAGGCTGAGAAGTGTTTCGCGCTTGCGCAGGTGGCGGCGGCCCGTGCAGCGTGCGGCGCTGCGAGCACGGCGCCGAATGCGAGGAGCGGGCGGGCCGCGCCGAGTGCCGCTGCCCCAGCTGCTCCGAGGAGTGGGCGCCCGTCTGCGCCAGCGACGGCATCTCCTACGGCAACGGCTGCAAGCTGCGCGCCGAAGCCTGCCGGCGCGGCCGCCGCATCGTCGCGCTCTACCAGGGGCTCTGCGGTCAGTGCCTCTCCTCTCCTCCAAACAAATAACTTTCCTGCGTCGGCTGATTTCATTTTGTGCACTACGACGATTCGCCTGTGTTACCATTCTCAAGTAACTGCATCCGCACAAAAAAAAAAAAAATACATACTTAGTAGTCCTTTCGCTGCTGTGGGCGTGCATACAGGGTGTTTCAGAAGTGGTGTAAAGTACAGGCCAAAAATAGCTAAAAAGCTCCAATAAACACAAGTCCGCAAATAAACTGTTGCCGACGTATCGAATTGGGAACCAACTGTAAACGCCCCTGAATACCGCGGTATTTACGTAGTTATCTCAAGGTTTGGGATTGACTATCTGTTTGTTGACGCATGCGCGTCTACTTCCCTTTCCCCCTCCGTGCACTGTGCCGCACCGGCCTCACAATCAGTTATGAACGTGAAGGCGCCATGTACAGAAGTTACACCAATGAAGAGTACGCTGACATGCAGTTCGTGTATGGCAAAGTGAATGGCAGTGCCCCTGATCAAACTGAAAAATCTGCAAACCTTGCCTGACTATTGCCTACATATAACTGGCAATTTTCTCAACATTGGAAGATAATGCTTCACATCGATGGACAACGCTCCCGCGTTAGACGTTTATAGGAAGGTATCCCACAGGGCTCGGACCTATCCCCAACTCTTTTCATCGTTTATGTTAACGACTTACCATCCAGCACCAGGTCGTCCTAGTTCAGTTTGTGGACGACACAGCCTTACTCACCAGTAGCTGACAGATTACTGCAGCAGCAGGGAGACCGCAACGCCAGTTCACGCTGACAGAACAGTGGGCATCAAATAATCACACTCGTTTCAACCCTAACAAAACTAAGGCCGTACTCTTCACTTGCAAATGACCTGACCTGCGAGACAGCCTTACTCTTCATCATCAAGAAATTGCATGGATAAACCAAGTAAAATACCTAGGGCTGACCCTGGATAGCAAACTTCTTTTCAAACGTCATATCCACAACAAGAGGGTTCGACTCCAATTGTATCCACTGTTAAGCAGTGGCCAGATGAACGTTCCAATAAAGCTTCAGCTATATCGAGCGACAGTTTTACCTACACTTCTTTATGGCTACTCCACGTGGGGAACCACCAGCCTATCCAGTCTTCGACCGCAACAAGTCTTTCAAAACAGATGCCTCCACTCATCTTCGGAGCTCCAAGTTGGGCACGTATTGCTGACCTTCACGACGAACTGAACATCTCACGCATCTCTGATCACATCACATCTGCAATGCAGAAACTCCTCCACGGATCGATGAACTTAGGCCCACTAGGCGACTCCTGGAATATACTGGCTGCTCCATCGCTCCACAACGGTGGCACCAAGTGCAGGTCCCTCGTGCAATCATCGAGCCTCCCATACCTCAATCTCTGGAGCCAACGAAAACCAACTGCTTTAGTGGGGCCACGGGCTGCGATGCCTGCCCCCTGTTTACGTCTGAATAAAGCATGAATAAATCCCTATACCCAGAAGCCCAGCTTAATGTCAGGTAGTACTCTGGCTCGCTTCACACACACACACACACACACACACACACACATACACACACACACACACACACACACACACACACACACACGGAGCTGTATTTTGTGCTCAGGTGATTCATGTGAAAAGGCTTACGACGTGACTATTGCCGCACTACGGAAATTAACATATTTTGAACGTGGAATGGTAGTTGGAGCTAGATGCGTGAGACATTCCATTTCGGAAATAGCTAGGGAATTCAATAGTCCCGAAACACACAGTGTCAAGAGTGTGCCGAGAACACCAAATTTCAGGCATCATCTCTCAACACGGACAACGCAATGGCTGACGGCCTTCACTTGACGAAAGCGAGTAGCAACGATAGCGTAGAATTGTCAGTGCTAACATACAACTAACACTGCTTGAAATAACGGCAGAAATCAATGTGGGACATACGGCGGATGTATGCGTTAGAACAGTGTGGCTTTACGCTTCTGCTCTGCACCCCGTCTCCACCCTGTTACATTTCCCGAACACAATGTATTCTTTAAAACGGCTCTACTTCTCTTCCAATAAATCATTAATTTTATTACGGCAACACACTAGTTTTAATAAACTGCAATTTTTCCATTCCATGCTACGCAGAGAAAATTAGCCGTAGAGACAGAATGAACAGGAACGTTTTTGTAGGAAATTTAATGTAGCTTAATTATGTACTGGTAAACATTTTCGCTAGGAGCCGCGATTTCCGAGTCATTCAAGAAAAACGTAACGAAGTCATCTTTAAACGCTGCCCTCCACATCCCCACACCCCACTGCTCATGATTTCTAGTTTGCTGTTTACGGCTATCCCTCCTGCCACTGAACAAAAATTTGCGACTACGCGAATTTTTCCCCTGATCCAACCCTTTTTAGTGTTCGTTGAGTCGGCCGGTGTGGCCGAGCGGTGCTAGGCGCTTCAGTCTGGAACCGCGCGACAGCTACGGTCGCAGGTTCGAATCCTGCTTCGAGCATGGATGTGTGTGCTGTCCTTAGGTTAGTTAGGTTTAAGTAGTTCTAAGTTCTAGGGGACTGATGACCTCAGATGTTAAGTCCCATAGTGTTCATAGCCACTTGAACCATTTTTTGAATCTTCGTTAAGTGAGCTAATTAATGACTTAGCGGGTTAGTGTAGCTGTCATTTCGGACCTTATGCACATGTTACAGTCGTGTATAAGGAAAGCCTGTTGTTGTTTTGGTCATCGCACCTAATGTTTCTTTGATCACTGAGGTGATACGATATGCGATATAAAACGCTACGCGACTCAATACAGCGCAGAAGCAATCCGCATCGACCGAGCGCAAAGAAACATAGTTGAAGGTTCTGAACTGGTTCACATTGAGACGGTAGCAATTATGACACTGCCGCGTATCTCTGTCGCATCGCTTGGCGCAACTTGATGTGTCGTTCGCTCCTCGCAACTTCCTTCGTACGATACACGATAAATGAAATTTCAAGCCGGCCGGAGTGGCCGTGCCGTTCTAGGCGCTACAGTGTGGAGCCGAGCGACCGCTACGGTCGCAGGTTCGAATCCTGCCTCGGGCATGGATGTGTGTGATGTCCTTAGGTTAGTTAGGTTTAATTAGTTCTAAGTTCTAGGCGACTGATGACCTCAGAAGTTAAGTCGCATAGTGCTCAGAGCCATTTTTTTTTTTAATTTCAAGTCATCCCGAAGTGCCTAAAAGAATATTTTATACAGGTGAAACAAAGCTACATCTATCTTTGTACTTAGTTTCTCAGTAAAACTTTTACTTTGTGTGTAAAAAAATTAAAAACCACTGTTTTGGGATACGCGCGTGTTCTCCACCACACTCACGCCCCACTCGTCAGGATTTTTAGTATGTTGTTCATAGCAATCCCTCCTGTCAATATACAAAAATTCGCTACTACGCGAACCTTTCCCCTACTCTAACCATTTTTAGTCTTTGTTGACTGGTCTAATTAATGACCAGGAGATTAGTAATTTCGGTTGGTACTCTATGTAGTCTTTCTGACTCACTTTGCCGGCCTCCGTGACCGAGCGGTTCTAGGCGCTTCAGTCCGGAACCGCGCGACCGCTACGGTCGCAGGTTCGAATCCTGCCTCGGGCATGGATGTTTGTGATGTCCTTAGGTTAGTTAGGTTTAAGTAGTTCTAAGTTCTAGGGGACCGATGACCTCAAATGTTAAGTCCCATAGTGCTCAGAACCATTTGAACCATTTCACTCACTTTTGGGGAAATTAATCGGTTAGGTTGCTTGCTTCATTCGGGGGGAGGGACCAAACAGCGAGGTCATCGGTCCCTTCAGATTACGGAAGGATGAGGAAGGAAGTCGGTCGTGTCCTTTCAAAGGAACCATCCCGACATTTGCCTGAAGCGATTCTGAGAAATCACGGAAAACCTTAAGCAAGATGGCCGGACGTTTGAACCGTCATCCTCCCGAGTTCGACTCCAGTGTGCTAACCACTGCTCGATCTCGCTCGGTGTTCGGCAATAAACATTATTAAAAAAAAATAACAAAACTGATTTTTCCGTATCTTATAGTCTAACTTCACAACTGGATAACGACGCAGTAGTCACTGGCCATTCACGCTAACGCCGTGTGGCTGGTTCCTGCAGCTCTGTCTACTTCTGAATGGAGAATATTGTCAAATCCTCTATATTTGACATCACACGTGAAGTATGTATTGACAGTACAGAGAATCCAGAATGAAATTTTCACTTCGCAGCGGAGTGTGCACTGATATGAAACTTCCTGGCAGATTAAAACTGTACCTGTCCGAGACTCGAGGAGAAGACGAGGTACTGGCGGAATTTAAGCTGTGAGGACGGGTCGTGAGTCGTGCTTGGGGAACTTAGATACGTAGAGCACCTGCCCGCGAAAGGCAAAGGTCCCTATTTCGAGTCTCGGTCCGGCACACAGTTTCAATCTGCCAGGAAGTTTCAACACCGAGAATACTTTGAGGTCCATCAATACTGCTCATCAATATTTCTAGCATTGACAATGTGTAAATATGAGCCCTCAGACTGTCAATATATTGACAGTTTGACAATATTATTGAACGTTTGGGGTTCCCGTAAGAGTACGTACAGTAATACTTCGCGCCTAGGGACAGCTTAAATTGGCGACTCTCAGAGACCAGCATCTTTCAACTAGTGCCGATTTTCTCCGCTTCTGGCAGCACCAGTAAAATTTTCAAGTTAATTTGCTACTCGCAAATTATTAATAGTGAATTACCAATCAGAAATAAAAGTAAAGGACTAGAAGTAAGATTTCAGAAATAATACTAGGAAAGGTTTATTTATTACAATTTTACGTTGAATTTTCTTGCTTTGGGTAAAGTAAACACATGGAGTACGTCGTTAAAGTAGGCCTAACGTTTAGAAGCCATATCTTATTATATCAACAAGATAGCTAATTTTGACAGTCTGCTTTCAACCATATTCGACGTTAGGCAATTTTTTATCATCTTTAATTTGGTTCAACTTCGTTCAGTAGATGTTGCCGTCTCTGGCTTTTTCATAAATATGCTCAAAGTTTTTTTTCAACAAGCATATCGTAACGCATACTCTGGAAATACCTTCGAAGCTTTAACGTGTGTCAGAGATTATTCGCGCTGGAATAAATTAGTGTCTTACGACACTAGATGTTTGAGCACTGCAACCGTTGGCCAATGGTACGGGGGTCCAGCTTAGGCGAAGACAGCTCCTTTTTCTTTTGCCGGTAACGTAGTTGTTCACAAGCACTAAGACTATTCATAAATTAAGGGTACCAACTGAAAATCAGCAGTAGTCGAAGTCCTGGCTGGGGAAAGTAAATTATCCTCTCCATCGCTTTTTCATGCTTTCCTCATAGGCTCGTCTTCAATCGGCAGAAATCAGAAGACTTCTGTCAAACAGCATTTTTGATTCGGCACCCACTCGCCGACTCTTGAGACCCCACAACAACTTTGCGTCAGCAAAGTAGCAGCAAGAACTTCAGTGTTGAACTTGAGCGAGCTGTGTAGACGGTAGCTGTATGAATCAAGCACATTGTTGCCACATAAAGTCATGTTTAATGATAAACGTCTGTTCGGGAGAAGTCGTTTCTTTATAATGCTCTTCAACACCAAAAACAATTTCGATATGTTGCTATTTTCGTACGCAGCAATCCATTATCTAAAAACCCATCAAATGTTAACTGACCAGCGACCACTTACTTTGATGCAAACTTTTCAAAATATGCCCAGTGGGTCATCATCCAGCTGTGAAACCAGATTTTAAGATACGGAAAAATCAATTTTTTAACCGAATAGTTTCTTCAAATTGAATCAGGAAGATTGCATACGGTACCAACCGAAACTTGCAGTAATCAAAGTGCTGGCTGGAGGGTTAAGCAAATTACGTATCCTCTCCACCATGAACTTAAACGGTGGCATTACTGCGGGATGCAACAAGCTAAGGAGGTTAGACTACCTAACCTGCAATCTACTCACTGCTCTTGAGCAGTCGTAATTTGTAGTCAATTTGCAGTTCACCTATTACAATGATACATTTCATTGGTTGTGTGCATGATTTTTTTTAATTCGCAGAATTCAAAAGTATTATTCTATTAAAATTGCTTAAAAAATCATAAAATATGCTCAAGCTGCATAGTTAAAAGCGAAGAGTGGGGGTCCACAACATTGGCAGCAAACCTCGGCATGGCTTTGCGTATTAGTGTTCCTATATTTGGTAATAAATCAAAATCTCTCATTCTCTACCACTGATACAATTTTGTAATACTAGAAGGCCTACAGGTACTGATGTTAAGGTGACGCATTTTTTACCACACCGTGTTATTTAAATACGAATGTAAATTTATTTATATACGAATTCTAAGGGAACTTTTAGTTACGAACACACAATCGTATTCTTTTTATGTTGCTTCCCATAAATCTCATCATGAAGATGAACTTCAGAGAGGTGGAATAAATGGATGTCTAATCATGATTCAACATACCAGTACTTCGTTTCCATTATTTGCGCCTAAATAAATGTCAAACACATTTTATTACAAGGCATCTGCTTTCACAGAGACAGCTGCTCTTCCAGGTGTACTATTCAGTCAGTTTGAGTACTACATTTGTGTACCATTTGCCTGAGCTCACTAATTATTGCCCAGGAGAAATAGTCATATTTGGTACATACTGTAATAATGGGAACCTACAGAAAAGCACAATTTCTCAGTATGGGGTGACATATTCTAAACGAAAGAACAAAAAAGAGAATACTAGCATTATTTATGAGATAAAAAAATAATACACAGAATATTTGTGACAGTGGTACATCAACCCCTTTCAGCCACCAGAATGGGAACAATAGAGGAAAGTTGGTAGGCTCAAAAATTTAAAATTATTTCAATCTCCAGGTTTCGGTAAGGGTCCATTGTTATTTCCTCATTATTTTCTGCACATTATATCTCTCCAAATTCAATATTTGGAACAATTTTTATTTTTATTCAGCAACTTTTTTTACATTTTTTTTATTACAATTGTTCATGTATTCCTACTGTTTCCCATGTTGTCCTTCTCTGATCACATCTCGTATTAACTCTTACTGACTACCCCTTATGTCTTTAATCATCACACCCACCCAACATCACGTAAATAATCATTTTAGTTCAGGGGGTTGGTGGAAGAAACCATTACCCCTCTGTTTAGTAAGGATTAGGCTGATCATTTTATCCATTGTGTTTTAGAATGTACCATGTGCTGCTAAGTAGTAGTTCCCTACAACTTGCTAAAAAGCACTATCTACTATATACATTTTTGTGTCTTAATTTTATATATTTTCTTGCTTTGAATTTAACCAAACATATAACATGCAATATCTCAGTAGCCTATACATTCTTGTAGATTAGCACTTTCTTTTGCCTATCTCTTCAGTTGGAGTGTATTGTGGCTTTTTGTGTAAAGTGATCAGTACACTGATAAGCCAAATCATTATGACCACTGCCCACTGCAACACTGGATGCCGTCTGGTGGCATTGCAGGCGCCTGACATAGGATTCAAAGTATGTAAGTGAAACAGAAATGGACAGGGATCACCTAGTGAAGATATGGCCTGCAAATGGGGAAATCCATTGAGATAAGTGAGTCTGACAAAGGGCAGATTATTACTATGCAGAGGCTATGAACGGATATCTCAAAAATGGTGAATTTGGTCAAATGTTCACATGCTACTGTCATGAGCATCTTTGGAAAGAGGTAGAAGGGCAGTGAACTACCACTAGTTGCTAGAATGTTGAATGTGACATCCATGACTCTTCACAGAGCGTGGAGTTCAGAGGCTTGTCTGCTCTGTAAAATAGAATAGATGATGATTTGTGGCATCTCTGCCCAAAGAGCACAATGCTGGTGCATGCACAAATGTTTCGGAGCACAATCCATCGATTGTACGTTGTTAACATGGAGCTCTGCAGCAGACCAACTCTACATGTTCACATATTGACCCAACAACATCATCAATTACAATTGCAGGGTCATGAGAGCATTGGGATTCGACCATCGATCTATGTAAACATGTTGCCTCTTTGGATGAATAACATTTTTGCTACACTATGTCAATGATCATCTCCAAAAATGCCCTCATTGAGCTAATTGGCAGCTCAAAACGTGTAGTGAGCCATGGACACTGGCTAGTGGAAACAGTATTGTGCTCGCATGGGACGTGTAGTAGTAATCAAAGACACCACCTGCATCCCTTTATGTTTGATGTCTTCCCCGACAGCGATGTCATCTTTCAGCAATAGAATTGTCCATGTCTCAGGGCCAGAACAATGCTACAGTGGTTTGAGGAGCATTATAGTGAAATTGGGGTGTTGTTTTGGTGACCAAATTTGCCTGATGTAAATCCTATGGATCCCATCTGGGTCGCTATCTGTAACCATGCCTCCACAAACCTATCAACAAACTGTCAGATAACTGATTGCAGAACAGTGATGTATTTCATTCCACGGATGGACAAACAAGCTATTAAAGAGGTGGTCATAATCTGGCTCATCAGTGTATGTGGTTACCCTGGTAAACCATGCAAGTTCGACAGCTGAAACACAATGTAAATTTATGTGCCTATGCACTATTACTAACTCTACATCATTCAGTGGCCATGAGCAGACAGATTGCATCACATGTTAGTGATTATATATTAAAAGCCCTGCTAAAACTAAGATGACAGACAATAAGCATTACACAATACTGATGTTATAAACAGTGGTTATGAACAACACTTTACAGGTGCTTAATGTTTCAAGTTTGTGGCTTCACATGTGATGCTATCATGTTGACCAGTCTACAATTCCACTTGTACAGAAAAATTCATTTACAGGATATAGGGCTGTTGTTTGACCAGATGTGTCAGTCTAGTTCTGAATATCCTCAGTGACAATGTTGAAATATTCAGTGGTAGGTGGTTGAACATCTTCAGGGCTGCTGTGGGAAAACTGTCCAGTGCCTTACTTCTGCTTGAAATATCAATGTGGCCTTATTTTGCATGTGATAGGTATCCAAATGCTTGTTCAGTATATCTATTAGAAAATTTATTTATGGATCAATTTAAGCTGTATTTGACGTTTCTTCATTCTGATTTCATTCCTGTTGCTATTGAGGAGTATTCTAATACAACCTCCACTTCTCATCAGTAGTTAACTCGTACTTCGGAAAGGGTGGGGTGGGGAATATAGGCACTACAATACTATCTATGCAGAATGAATTTTCACTTTGCAGCAGAGCGTGTGCTGGTTTGAAACTGCCTGCAGATTAAAACTGTGAGCCATACCAGGACCCAAACTTTGGACCTTTGGCTATTGTGGGCAACTACTTTTCCAACTGAGCTATTAGACATGATGCAGTACCCACCCTCACAGCTTTAATTCTGCCTTTACCTCATATCCTAACTTCCTGAGTTCACAGAAATTCTCCTGTGTACTTTGCAGAACTAGCATTCATAGAAGAAAGGGTATTGCGGAGACATGGCTTAACTGCAACCTGAATGATTGTGTCCAGAATGAATTTTCACTGTACAGTGGAGTGCGCACAGATTTGAAACTTCCTAGCAGATTAAAATTGTGTGCCACAAGGTATGCAGGAGAACTCCAGTGATGTCTGGAAGATAGGAGATGACTTACTGGTGGAAGTAAAGCTATAAGGGTGTACTGTGCTTAGACAGCTCAATCAGTAGAGCAATTGCCCATGAAAGGCATAGGTCCCAGTTTTGAGTTCCTGTCAACCACACAGTTTTAAACTGCCAGTAAGTTCCACTGTATATACAGTTAAAGCCCTTAGCAGTTTTGTTAAAAATTGTGTTGATATAATTTACAGCTATATGTCCAGTAGCATATACAAAAGTCTAACTGAAATGCCATTAACAAGGTCTTGTGTGTAACATGGGGTATGTACACTACTGTGTTACCATGTCAAAAATGTTCAGATATTGAAAGAAGTGAAACAAGTCTACTACTGTATTAGCAAATCTATTTTTGTTTAGGCTTTTATAAATAACTATTTCTGCTGCATGTTTCAGACTTTCAGGTAATACTCTGATTACAGAGTTAGTTTAGGGACATTTCTGAAAAATCAGTGAACTGTTTCAAAAAGCCACTTGGTACTCCATTGTATCCAGAATAGTTCCAACATTTCAATAGTAAAATGATTAAATATCACTGTATGGGACCAAAACTAGCTACAAATACCTAAAAAAGATTTTGTTTAGTTGTCATAACAGATGCTGGTCAGTTTTGCTCGTATTCAGATGGTTACATTTACATTTCTTAACATAGCGAAAGCTTTCATTGTAAAATTATTTCACCAGATGATCTTGCTACTGTTTAACAATCATAATTTACGTCCAGTACTGGTTAATGGCAGGAGCATATATCTATGGCAACCTTAACACTGCATAGTCTGGAAAAAATAATTGACACAACCTTTTTAATTTACTTTGTTTCTGTGTCAGATAGTTGCACAGTCCATATTTATTGTATTTTTGAATTACATAGTTTCGTACATTCTTAATAAACTGGATCGTAAATGTATGATGACAGAATTACAGAACAAAGTTTATTGGTGTCACAATAATACACTCTAGTTGTATTTTAAGAATAATGTGAGCTCTTATCACAATAAAGCTGTCATTATGTAATGTATGTGATAGAACTGCTGACCCATACATACCTAATTAGGAGGTGAAGCATCAGTACTGGCAAATAGGCACATATAAAAATACACTATCCTCCTTGTATTGTACAATCATAGAACATTTTATGAGCTCAAATGTAATGAGGTATCTCAAACAGAATGACCTCTTCAATGCCAATCACCTTGCATTCAAAAACACAGCTCAACACTTTTTCGCATGGCGTTCTGAAGGTCAGGAAACAAGGCAGTCAGGGAAGTCCAGTATTTCTCAGTTTTGGAATTGACTCAATATCACATCTATGCTTATTATAAAAAACATGATCATGTGGGCTATCATGTTAAATTTGTGACTGGATTCAGAACATCTTGGTTGACAGGACACAGTAAGTTATTTTTGATGGAGAGTCTTTTTGACAGATGTTGAAGAAACTTCAGGTGTGTTTCAGGAAAGTGTGTTGGGACTCTTGCTATTGGTGCTGTATATTAATGATCTTGCAGACAGTGTTAATAGCCACCTCAAAGTTTCTGCAGATGATGCAGTTATCTACAATGAAGCACCAAAGATACTGGTATAGGCATGCATATTCAAATACAGAGATATGTAAACAGGCAGAATACGGCACTGCGGTCAGCAATGCCTATATAAGACAATAAGTGTCTGGTGCAGTTGTTGATCGGTTACTGCTGCTACAATGGCGGGTTATCAAGATTTAAGTGAGTCTGAACATGGTGCTACAGTCGGTGCACGAGCAATGGGACACAGCATCTCCAAGGTAACGATTTTCCCCTACGACCATTTCACAAATGTTCCATGTATATAATATCAGGAATCTGGTAAAACGTCAAATCTCTGACATTGCTGCGGCCAGAAAAAGATCCTACAAGAATGGGATCAGTGACAACTGAAGTGCAATCCTTTTGCAAACTGCTGCAGATTTCAAAGCTGGGCCATCAACAAAAGTGAGTGTGCAAACCATTTTATGAAACATCATCATTATGGGCTTTTGGAGCCGAAGGCCCACTTGAGTACCCTTGATCACAGCACAACACAAAGCCTTATGCCTCTCCTGGACCCGTCAATGCCAACATTGGACTGTTGATGACTGGAAACATGTTACCAGGTTGGACGAGTCTCGTTTCAAATTATATCAAGCAGATGGACATGTATGGGTATGGAGACAACCTCATGAATCCTTGGACCCTGCATGTCAGCAGACGACCGTTCAGGCTGGTGGAGGCTCTGTAACGGTGTGGGACGTGTGCAATTGGAGTGATATGGGACCCCTTATATGTCTAGATATGAATCTGACGGGTGACACATATGTAAGCATCCTGTCTGATCACCTGCATCCATTCATGTCTGTTGTGCATTCCGATGAACTTGGACAATTCCAGCAGGATGATGCAAAATCCCACAAGTCCAGAGTTACTACAAAGTGGCTCCAGAAACACTCTTCTGGATTTAAACTCTTCCGCTGGCCATCAGACTCCCGAACATTATTGAGCATATTTGGGATGCCTTGCAACATGCTCTTCAGAAGAGATCACCACCATCTCATAACCTTTATTGATTTATGCACAGCCCTGCAGGATTCATAGTGTCAATTCCCTCCAGCACTACTACTTCAGACATTAGTCGAGTCTATGCTATATCGTGCTGCGGCACTTCTGCATGCTCGTAGGGGCCCTTCACGATATTAGGCAGGTGACCCAGTTTCTTTTGCACTTCAGTGTATAATGAAGTACTGTCTGAAAGAAGCTGCACCGATATTCAGTCATATATTCCTAAGATTTTAAAGTTGTTCAAGAATTGGCATCACATATACATTTTTTGTTTTTTAATGAAAAAGATATAGTATCCCATGGTTACAATATCAGTGAGTCTGTTTGAATCAGTCAGCTCATATAAATACCTGGGCGCAACAATTTTTAGGGTTGTAAAACAGAGTGACCACATAGATTCAGTCGTAGGTAAAGTGGGCAGCAGACTCTGGTTCGCTGATAGAATACCAGGAAAATGCAGTCAATCTACAAAGGAGATTGCTTACAAAATACTTGTACAGCCCATTCTAGAACATTGTTGAAGTGTATAGAGCAGAGGACAGAGGAGCAGGTGGGGAAGATTGAAAAGGAAAGGAAGGCCCCAGGATGAGAGAGACCCAACTGTTAGGAGGACAAGAGGAGAAAGGATCTGAACTCTGAACTTTATGTTGGTTTATTATGACATAGTGAAACACAATTAATTTAAGTTTTTGATTTTATAATATATTTGTTTTCTATGAAATTTTAGGCAGCAGCGATATATGTAATTTTCTTCTTGCAGATGGCTGTGAGAACCATAAGTGCAGTCACTATGGCATATGTGAGAGTGATGGTGCTGGAACAGTAAGGTGCATATGTCCAGAGGCCTGTGATGATGTAAGTTATGTGCATTATGTACATTACTTTATACAAACAGTGAAAATAAAAAATTAAAACATATGCATAATAATATTCATCGCTGTGTCACTAACAGAAATTCACAGGAAAAGTAAGCAAGTTAACCTATTGTGTACCCTCATCAGTGAAACCTGAATATGACACCACTGATTTCATGGCATTGATGACAATTGACTCTAGAGACTCCTAGTGTTGCTCACAATTTTATGTACATGTTTCTCAGATGAGCAGTTTTTTCCTTGCTAATGATGCTATGATATTCAGGAAATTAACTTCGTCTGCAGCATAAGACACAATTTCATCTGTAGAAGTATATTTATCAGTATTTTCTTCCAGGACAACAACTTCCTTTTATTGTTCATGGTGTACTGGCAATTGTAGAACTTCATGGAAATATACTTAGTTGTCTCTAGTATGCACGATGTGGTTGTCATGGGTATCACATTTTCCTTCTCAAAGCATCTATGCATAAAGCATCTTCTGTCATAGGCATAACCTCTTGCTAATTAGAACCAAGTAAGGTGGTTTAGGCATTAATACACAGGACTTACATGTGGGAGGAGTGGGATCACATCTCCATTTAGCCATCTTGATTGAGGTTTTCCGTAGTTTTCCTAAATCACTGCATGAGCGTGCTGGAATGGTTCATTTCAATAGGTCACAGTTGATGTACTTTCCCACCATATACAGTGTAGCTTGTGTTCCACTTCTAATGACCTCATAGTTCGTAAGTGCCGTATTTCTTGTGCTACTTTTTTTTTTAATAGTTGGAAGGAGCCAACTTATGATGTCAGCGTAGAGTCATTCATTTATTTTTCTCCAAATCACTGTTTTCTATTACTCATTGTAGACTGTTCCATGATGTTTCCATTAAGGAGATGTGTATGTAAGTTCACCAAAAATTTATGCAAGCTATCTGTTACTGATCAATTTTGAGAGACAAAGTTCTTACAATAGTTAAATCATTCAACCCTCCCCCCTCGTTATCTCCTTCTCCCTCCTCTCCCCCTCCTGTGGCCTGCCCCTCTCTCTCTTTCTCTCTCTCTCTCTCTCTCTCTCTCTCTCTCTCTCTCTCTCTCTCTCTCTCCCCCTCCCTCCCTCCCTCCCTCCCTCCCCCCCCCCCTCTCTCTCTCTCTCTCTCTCTCTCTCTCTCTCCCTCCCCCCCTTTGTCTCTCCCCTCTCTATGTGCCTACTTACAAGATCGAAAACAGTCTTTAATACTTTAGTTATCCCTCAAAGTAATGTAATACTATCATTATTCATCTAATGCAGAGACATTTTTGTATGACTTTTTCAAACTAAGCTTATTTTTACCATTGCTTTTGGTATTAAACTGTCACCTGATCCATGACAATGACTATGTGTTCTAGGTCATATACAGAGTGTTTACAAAAATTCTTCAGTAAGTTTGTGTTAGGAATATGTCCTACATTTAATGAACAGTTGCAACAAACGTATAGTCTACTATCACCATATACTACAATATTTTTAACATGTATTCAATTTAGCAGTGTCTAGTTGCAAAAGTAAATGTTTTTGGCAGTATAATTCATCAGCTAATTGATCTCTTTACATTTAAATCTATATCTACCTACATACTCTGCAACCCACTGTGAACTGCAAGGTAGAGAGTGCTTCTCATTTTACAACATACAAATGGACCATGGGCTAATACCAGATTGAATCACCATAAATGTACAGTCTGGTGACCCGATAATTACTTCTAAGCCACTGCCATTCAGGCATCCTGCAAAATCCCTTTCATAAATATGGCCCTTCTCATTAGTAGGTTAAAGATTTTGGACATCGAATGTGACTCTAGGTAAATGAAAGACACTCTCTGAAAACACTTTGCTTTATTTAGAAGTCTAACATATGCTTGTGCAGAATCTCATAGATTCCAGTACTTTACAAGGACAGTTGCCTCACTGTCCTATTGTTGCTTTTTAATGTGTGTGCCATTGCACTCTGTGTGACAACCATAACTTCTAGTGGCTTCAGTCAATATCATAACCTTACAACCCCTAAACAAATGAACACAATTTATGTATTTAACAGATAGGTACAGTGCACATTTTACCGCACAGTGTTGGCTGTAGTAATATGCTGGCATTTGGAATCATTCCTTTAATAAAAAAATGACAAAAGTCTCATCAACTGCTTCTTAACAGTAATAAGAGGAATAGGAGAATTACTTTCATGTATTTGTTTTATTGTTATCTGACTTAAGTTTTTCTCTTCCAGTTGGAAGCTCCTGTTTGTGGCACTGACAGCATCACCTACAGAAATGAGTGTGAGCTGAGGAGAAGTTCCTGTCAGCTTCAGAAGGCTCTTGCTGTGGCTTATAGAGGAGCTTGTGGTAATAGTATATGAAAGATCCTGTACACTCGGAAGTAGAAGCAATTCCACATGAGTTACTAGATCACTTTTGTAACAACAGAATTTAATGACTTGTATTTTCCACATGTGTAGTTTTTTCTTAAATAATTTAAGGTCTTCAACCATGTGAAATCTTTTGCTTAGACTTATATCCTGCCTTTAAACTTAGTTTTGTGAACATAAATTGGTGCACTGGTTTGTACATGTGCCCAATACAAAGTCCTCATAACAATTTTTGTTTATATCTGATTAATAAATTTGCTTTTCTTTTACCAGATCTGTGTGAAGGCATAAAATGTGAACTTGGTACACACTGTGAATCAGGAAAATGCACTTGTGTTAGCAACTGTACCAACAGTAGCTTGTCACCTCTCCAGCGATCAGAACCAGTCTGTGCTTCAAATGGGCAGACATATGCTAATGAGTGTGAAATGAGACATGCCTCCTGTTCTCAGCCTGTTGGCTCATCACCTCTTAGGGTTGTTTTCTTTGGAGAATGTAGAGAACGAGCTGGTTACACAGCAGCAGCAATCCTAAGTGAGTGTAAAAATGTTCTAAAAGTATTGTGAGTAATAATGCTGGGTACAGTGTGTATATAATAATAGAACAAAAGCAAGATCTAGCCTCATTGGTACGGCAGGCTTGTTAATCCTATTTATTTTTTGTAAACCTATCCTTTGACTTATTAGTAAGTATGTGGATCCAGCAATATATGAGCCTTGAAAACCTGAGAAGTTAAGTAACAGAAGGAGTTGTCACTTACTCAATGTTAACGACATTCAGATCAGGCACTGTGTCACAGCTCAACCCATTTTCTGGTCAATGTTATCAGTACCTTGTGACCACTTGGTTTCTCTTGGTTCTTGTCTTTCTCTGATGTAGGAGTTTTCTTCTTCCTCTTCTCTTTCTTTAAAAGAAAGTCAAATCTTGGCATTCAACCTTGTTTCTAACTTTATGCTGTCCTTGTTTTAGCTACTGAATATTAATGCTGTTAGAGACAGAAGTGAGAAACATGTTGAATTTCCAGCTTTTGGAAATTTGAATTCTCAAGCCCTAGAAGAGAAAAATTATATATAAGACAGAATAAAGATAATAACTAAATGAGAGGACTAAAAATAAAATAATCTTCTTCCTACTTTACAGATTGACTGTTTTTTTTTTTTTCAGTTCATCTTTTTCTTAATCTTCTAATTCTTACCTTTCCTTGGGGTGGTATTGCATTGCTTCCGCCAGACTGTCTGTCATTGTGTGTATATGTTGTGGTCATTTCTCTCAATATTTATTTATTTTGTCATTTATTTTTCTTTCCACTCTTCTTCATATCCCACACAGTATTTTTGTTCTGTATCTAACTGTGTGCAACCTTTTACTCTTTTAATGAATCTCTTTTCTGTGATTTAAATTCTACTTGCATAATTCCTACTATATCTTGTTACTGCACACTGAAACTGATAAAGCTATAACATTTTCAAACCTGAGCAGAGTACTCTTCCAGTCTAATATTTTGACAGGCTGTTGAGAGATTTTTTGGATGAACATAGATAAAATCTTTGATCTCACAAAATTCAGTCACACATATTTACCTTTATACCAGGAAGCCAGAAACCAGTTAGTTAAATAGATGTGGACTATGAATAGCAAGAAATTTGTTAATGTCAAATATAAATTTAAGTTTTAGGAATTATTTTCTGAAAGTATTTATGTGGGGTGTAGCCGCCATGGATGATAAACAGTTCAGACAAGAAGATAGTAGAAGCTTTTGAAATATGATGCTACATGAGAAATCTGAAGATTACATAGGTGGATTGGGTAACTGATGAGGAATTACGGAATCAAACTGGCGTAAAAAACTATGGTACAACTTGAGTAAAAGGAAGGATCAGTTGATAGGACACATCCTGAGGTATCGAGTTATCATCAGTTTGGTAATGGAGAAAAGTGGGGGAAAGGGGGCAGGGGGATTTGTAGTGCGAGATGAAGGCTTGACTATAGCAAGCATGTTACTGTAATTATTCAGAAGTGAAGAGGTTTTCTCAGGATAGACTAGCATAGAGAGCTGCATTAAACATCTCTTCAGAATGCAGACTATATCAACAAAAAATTACAGTAGTAGTAGTAGTAGTAATAATACCTGGACTCCTGTCTATATATCATCTACATGTAACATATAGTACCATAAAAATCATATACAGTATTTTATAAGCAGCAAAATTACATAAGCTAAAAAGAGAGAAAGAGAAATTTTTGGTTTGCATGGAGGGTTAAGGTTCTTTCAAGCAAATGTACTTACAAAGACCATGGTTAGAAGAAAGAAAGAGGCAATTTTTTTGTTTGAGTGGAAGACTGAGTTTCATTTATACATCTACATCTATACTCTGCAAACCACCTTGAGGTGCATGGCAGAGGGTATGTCCCATTTTGCCAATTATTAGGGTCTCTTCCTATTCCATTCATGTATGGAGTGTGGGAAGAGTATTTGTTTGAATGCCTCTCTGCATGCACTAATTATTCTAATCTTATCCTCATGATCCCTATAGGAGCGATATGTAGGGGGTTGTAGTATAACGCTACAGTAATCATTTAAAGCCAATTCTGAAACTTTGTTAATAGACTTTCTTGGGATAATTTATGTCGGTCTTCAAGAGTCTGCCAGTTAAATTCCTTCTCTGTGACAGATTAAACGAATCTGTGACCATTCATGCTGTCCTTCTCTGCATATGTTCAATATCCCCTGCTAGTCCTATCTGGTAAGGGTCCCACACACTTGAGCAGGATTCTAGAACCAGTCACATGAGTGATTTGTAAGCAATCTCCTTTGTAGACTGATTACACTTCCCCAGTACTCTACCAATAAACCAAAGCCTACCACCTGCCTTACCCACAACTGAACCTATGTGATCATTCCATTTTATATCCCTACAAAGTTTTACACTCAGGTGTTTGTATGAGTTGGTTGATTCCGACACTGATTCATTGATATTATAGTCAAAGAATATTACATTTTTTCGTTTTGTGAAGTGCAAAATTTTACATTTCTGAACATTTAAAGCAAGTTGCCAATATCTGCACCACGTTGAAATCTTATCAGTATTCAACTGTATATTTATGCTGCTTCCTTCAGATAGTACTTCATTATAGATAGCTGCATCATCTCCAAAGACCCTGATTTTACTGTTAATATTGTCTGAAAGGTCATTAATATACAACATGAACAGCAAGGGTCCCAACACACTTGCCTGGGGCACACCCAAAGTTACTTCTACATCTGATAATGACTCTCCATGTAAGATAATATGCTGTGTCCTTCCTACCAAACAGTCCTCAACCCATTCACAAATTTCACTTGATACCCCATGTGACTGTACTTTTGGCAATAAGCTTAGGAGTGGTAATGAGTCAGATGCTTTCTGGAAATCAAGAAATACTGCATCTACCTGGTTGCCTTGATCCAAAGCCTTCAGTATGTCATGTGAGAAAAGTGCGATTTGGGATTCACATGATCGATGTTTACGAAATCCATGCCTTTTGGCATTGAGGTGGTCATTCTCTTTAAGATACCTCATTATGTTTGAGCTCAGAATATGTTCTAAGATTCTAGAACAGATCACTGTCAAGGATATTGGACAGTAGTTTTGCAGATCACTTCCACTACCATTTTTCTAGAAGTGTATGACCTGTGCTTTTTTCCAAGATCTGGGCATATATTTTTGAAGGGATCTACAGTAGGTTATAGTTATAAGAGGGGCTAACTCAACTGCAAATTCAGTGTAGAATATGACAGGGATTTCATCAGCACCTGGAGCTGTGTTCAGTTTTAACTATTTCAGCTGCTTTTCAACACCACTGATTCTAGTACAAAGGGCATTCAAGAAGTTTTTTTTATTTTTTGCAGGAGGAGAATGAAAATTTTTGTGAACATACTTGGAACATTTAGCTATACATTGAGCCTACTCAGTGTAGCCTCCATCAATTGTGACACATCTGGCCCAATGTTCCTTCCACGATGTAAATGCACTTTGATAAAATTCTGGGGATTGACTTTTACACCATCTCTTGACAAAGGAAATAAGGTCTTTCTCACTATCAAATGTTTTACCAAGCAGGTGGGCTTTTAGATGACCAAAGAGGTAAAAATCAGACAGAGCTTGGAGTGTAGGGAGGATGAGGAACAATTTTCCAGCCCATGATTTTCTCCTGCGTCATAAGGACTGTATGGGGTTTGGCATTGTCATGGTGTAGTCTGATGAGCTGACCCTGAAGCTGTGGTCTGTGGGTCTTGATGGCACATCCCAGCTTGTCCAATGACAAATAGTAATGGTCCCGCTTAATTGTAAAGCCAGGTTCCAAAAAGTCGATGAAAACGACACCACACTGATCCCAGAAAAAGGAGGCCATCACATTTTGGCCTGCTGTTCGTGAAAGTCTTGGTTTCTTCTTCCAGGGGGAACCTGGATGACGCCACTCCATGGATTGGGTTTTACTCTCAGTTTCGTACAAAAACAATCATGTTTCATCCTGGGTAATGACGCCATCAAAACACTGTTTCCACTCTTCAGTAAAGGTCTTCATGAGACCCTCGCGCACATGTCCAGTAGAGAGAAATCACCTTCTTTAAACCTCTGCAACCACCACTGGATCCTGCTGCAATCTACTGTGTCCTCCCCATTAACAGTGAGCAACTTCCTGTGAATCAATGTGGCAGAGTCATCACCGGTCTTGAAGAGGAACTCCATCACCGGCCATTGTCGCAAGCTGACATCTACTTCATGGTCCATTATGGCCCACACGTAGATAAAAGAAAATACTTTTATATACCAACTTATAGCTAAATGTTTCAAGTATGTTCACAAAAAAATTCATTCTCCTCCTGCAAAAAATAATAAAATTAGGAACAACTGTGCAAAATATTTTGAATGCCCTTTTTACTTATTTCATTCATATTTTAGTGGTACATGGATTAAATTGTGGCAATTCTCCTGGATTTTCCTTTGTAAAGGAACATTTGGCTTTTACTTTGCATCCTCAGTTTCAGTTTCTGTCTCATTCACTAGGTACTGGACACTAACTTTGGTGGCACTAACAGCATTTACATGCAACCAGAATTTCTTTGGATTTTGTGAAATGTCATTTGACAATATTCTGCTATGGTGGATGTTGAAGGCATCACATATAGCTCTCTTGACAGCCATACATAGTCCATTCAGCATCTCTCTATCTGTAACTCTATGCTATGTTTTACACTCGTTATGGAGTAATCTGTTTCTTGATAAGTTTCTTTGCAGTTACTGTGTACCATGGAGGTTACCTCCCATTATGAACTGTTCTACTAGGTACGTATCTGTCCAGTGAATGGTCAACTATTCTTTTAAATATGAGCCAGAGTTCCTCTAAATGCTCCAAACATGTGCTGAAAGTTTCAAGTTGCTCATTGAGGAATGACACTACTGATTTTTTTAACTAGTTTACTGAACAGATATATCTTTCTGCTTGTTTTAGTTATCCTTTGTACTTTGGTAATCATTGTTGCCACAGCCACATCATGGTCACTGATACCAGTTTTGATGTGGACATCCTCAAAGAGGCCAGGTCTATTTGTTGCCATTAAATCAAGATATTTCCATCATGAGTGAGGTTCCTAACTATTTGTTCTAGGTAGTTTTGAAACTTCAAAGTCTCTGGTTCAGTCCTTCCAAGGGCCACGATCAGTTCTGGGGTCAATGGTGCAAATTATGAGCTTCATTGAAACTCCGCACGCAAGTCTGGTCTTCTCAACCTGTTCATTTCCAAGCACATGTGCTTCTCCATGGGAAACTGAATATTTCACAATATGGAAGCAATGTCCAGAAATATATATATTTTTATAACTCACCTCAATAACTAAAAAAATAACTCTTCAGTTCAAAGCTATTACTGAAATTGTGAAATTGAATTACTGGCTAGTACTTATCTTCAGGAGATGAAATATGTTGCACTTTCAAATGACACATACAAAAGTGAACAATACTATCCTAGGCTTCAAAACTATTTTACATGTCTCTCTCAGAACTACTAAATACAAGTTGTGCCAAAAGAGATGATTCATTTACATTCAGCACAGGCCCAGGGGTATGCACTAGATATACACCACAGTGGTTAGACCTAGGATTTCCTATGGGGCCATAGTGTGCTGGAAGAAGGTAGACAGCGGGTTGCTGCTAAAGAGCTTGCTAAGGTGCAGAGATTGGTCTGCTTAGCCATAACGGACAGAATTAGCAGCACACCAACTGCTGGAATGGAAGCCATGCTGCACATGCCTCCACCTTTGGGTTAAGATGGAGGCAGCAGCTGGGGCATACAGACTTAAAACTGGCCAAAACTGTGCCTCATTTGGATATCCAGAATCACACACTAACATAGTGAGTGATGTAAATAAAGGTATGGCTGGGGAAATGCCCGCTGACTATATAATAACTCTTAACTGCTTTGGCAAGCCTTACAACATAATAATTGGAAGTAGGGAGCAGTGGGAGAAAACAGTTCGACACCGTACGGGGGACATCGTTTGGTTCACCAATGGGTCGAAAATAGATCAAGGCGTTGGGGCAGGGTTGAATGGGATTCAGCCAAGACTGGAGAGCAGCATCTCTCTAGGGAAACTGGCCTCTGTATTCCAAGCCAAAATTACTGCAATCGGGGCATGTGTGAATATGAGTAGGTGATACAATGATCGTAGCATCTACATCTATTCAGACAGCCAGGCAGCCCTGAAATCATTGGCAGCTCCTGCAACAAGATCTAAGATTGTTGCAGATTGCCACAGGGCTCTGGTGGAGCTAGGGGGAAGTAATAGGGTGTACCTAGTGTGGGTCCCTGGCCACTCAGGGATTTGTGGCAGTGAACAAGCCGATAGATTGGCTAGGACGGGCGCAACAGCTCCATTTATTGGACCAGAACCTGTCTTGACAGTCACCAAGGCTATGATCAAATTAGAACTATGGAACTGGCTTAGGAAACAGCATGTAGGATATTGGACCAAGGTCCATAAACAAAAACATGGTAAGGTAATGATGCCCAAGCCATGTTTTAAAAGAAGCTCTGTAATCCTGGGATTGAACAGGATAGAGATCAAACTCATGACTGGACTGATGACCGGCCATGGGAACTTCAAAAACACCTACACACATTGGGTATAATGGAAAAGGACCCTAAATGTAGGATCTGTGATGAGGGTGAAGAAACTGCATCACACCTAATCTTTGAATGCGTGGCATTGGAGAGTAAAAGATACAGAAACTTCGGGACAACTAGACCTGAAAAAATTGTGTCTAACAAAAAACTGGTAGAGGGACTCCCTGCACTATTAGAGGGCACTGATTGGCTTTTACTAGATATACAGGGAGCGATACCACACAATAAACCTTGTTTCAGTGCGGGCAGTGGTGGGTTAGACCTAAGCTGTTTTATCTCTCCAGTTAAAATCAAATCAAATCAATCCATTCAGCACATATTTAGTATAAAAAATTGGCCAAGCTTAAATAGGATTAGTGCTGGACAGTGAGTTTGTGTGTATCAAAATATGTAGCATAAATGGGTAAATAAAACAATGGAAACTCCACTTAGGAATATCAACAATGTAGGCAGCTCAAGCCAGACTTCTGGCCTGAGATGCCAGCGTTGGTGGTCATGTGCCTATGAGATGTGCTTGTTTGTGTGTACGAATGGTGTCTGTTTCTCTTTTGCTGATGAAGGCTGCAACTAAAAGCTTTGTGTAAGTGTCTTTTAATTGTGCCTGTCTGCAACTTAATGTGTCTTCATTATGGTAAATAGCAGTCTGTCTTTTCGTACATTGTTGACATAAATGGCAGTATCTTTTTATTGTATTGATTTACATGCTTAACAATTTTGCACCACCAAGGGCCATAGATCCCAGTGTGTGACATAAATTTCAAGCTGATATGTCTACTACCTGTTCCTGAGCAAAAGCAATCTTAACAGATGTACAGACAGACAGTCAGACAGTTAAAAAGAGACAATTTTTTTTCATATGTATCATTACAAATTAACAATTTTCAAATTTTTTGCACTGGTTGTACTCTGCAACCTTGCTTCTTACCAAATTTCATGATTCTGGGCATGTAGGAAGTACCCTGTATGTTTTGAAGAGTGAGTGTACAAGTATCAAAATATGTAACATAAATTGTCATATCTTTTGATTGCATTGACTTAGAAGCTTACATTTATTATACCACCAAGGGACCAAATTTCAACTTGATATGTATATGTTCATGAGAAAAAGAATTTTTAACTGTCAGACAGACAGACAGGTGGACAAAAAAGTGATCCTATAAGGGCTCTGTTTTTACTGATAAAGGTTGTTGTTGTTGTAGTCTTCAGTCCTGAGACTGGTTTGATGCAGCTCTCCATGCTACTCTATCCTGTGCAAGCTTCTTCATCTCCCAGTACCTACTGCAACCTACATCCTTCTGAATCTGCTTAGTGTATTCATCTCTTGGTCTCCCCCTACGATTTTTACCCTCCACGCTGCCCTCCAATACTAAATTGGTGATCCCTTGATGCCTCAGAACATGTCCTACCAACCGATCCCTTCTTCTGGTCAAGTTGTGCCACAAACTTCTCTTCTCCCCAATCCTATTCAATACTTCCTCATTAGTTATGTGATCTACCCATCTAATCTTCAGCATTCTTCTGTAGCACCACATTTCAAAAGCTTCTATTCTCTTCTTGTCCAAACTATTTACCGTCCATGTTTCACTTCCATACATGGCTACACTCCATACAAATACTTTCAGAAATGACTTCCTGACACTTAAATCTATACTCGATGTTAACAAATTTCTCTTTTTCAGAAACACTTTCCTTGCCATTGCCAGTCTACATTTTATATCCTCTCTACTTCGACCATCATCAGTTATTTTGCTTACCAAATAGCAAAACTCCTTTACTACTTTAAGTGTCTCATTTCCTAATCTACACTCCTGGAAATTGAAATAAGAACACCGTGAATTCATCGTCCCAGGAAGGGGAAACTTTATTGACACATTCCTGGGGTCAGATACATCACATGATCACACTGACAGAACCACAGGCACATAGACACAGGCAACAGAGCATGCACTATGTCGGCACTAGTACAGTGTATATCCACCTTTCGCAGCAATGCAGGCTGCTATTCTCCCATGGAGACGATCGTAGAGATGCTGGATGTAGTCCTGTGGAACGGCTTGCCATGCCATTTCCACCTGGCGCCTCAGTTGGACCAGCGTTCGTGCTGGACGTGCAGACCGCGTGAGACGACGCTTCATCCAGTCCCAAACATGCTCAATGGGGGACAGATCCGGAGATCTTGCTGGCCAGGGTAGTTGACTTACACCTTCTAGAGCACGTTGGGTGGCACGGGATACATGCGGACGTGTATTGTCCTGTTGGAACAGCAAGTTCCCTTGCCGGTCTAGGAATGGTAGAACGATGGGTTCGATGACGGTTTGGTTGTACCGTGCACTATTCAGTGTCCCCTCGACGATCACCAGTGGTGTACGGCCAGTGTTGGAGATCGCACCCCACACCATGATGCCGGGTGTTGGCCCTGTGTGCCTCGGTCGTATGCAGTGCTGATTGTGGCGCTCACCTGCACGGCGCCAAACACGCATACGACCATCATTGGCACCAAGGCAGAAGCGACTCTCATCGCTGAAGACGACACGTCTCCATTCGTCCCTCCATTCACGCCTGTCGCGACACCACTGGAGGCGGGCTGCACGATGTTGGGGCGTGAGCGGAAGACGGCCTAACGGTGTGCGGGACCGTAGCCCAGCTTCATGGAGACGGTTGCGAATGGTCCTCGCCGATACCCCACGAGCAACAGTGTCCCTAATTTGCTGGGAAGTGGCGGTGCGGTCCCCTACGGCACTGCGTAGGATCCTACGGTCTTGGCGTGCATCCGTGCGTCGCTGCGGTCCGGTCCCAGGTCGACGGGCACGTGCACCTTCCGCCGACCACTGGCGACAACATCGATGTACTGTGGAGACCTCACGCCCCACGTGTTGAGCAATTCGGCGGTACGTCCACCCGGCCTCCCGCATGCCCACTATACGCCCTCGCTCAAAGTCCGTCAACTGCACATACGGTTCACGTCCACGCTGTCGCGGTATGCTACCAGTGTTAAAGACTGCAATGGAGCTCCATATGCCACGGCAAACTGGCTGACACTGACGGCGGCAGTGCACAAATGCTGCGCAGCTAGCGCCATTCGATGGCCAACACCGCGGTTCCTGGTGTGTCCGCTGTGCCGTGCGTGTGATCATTGCTTGTACAGCCCTCTCGCAGTGTCCGGAGCAAGTATGGTTGGTCTGACACACCGGTGTCAATGTGTTCTTTTTTCCATTTCCAGGAGTGTAATACCCTCAACATCAACCGACTTAATTCGACTACATTCCATTATCCTCGTTTTGCTTTTGTTGATGTTCATCTTATATCCTCCCTTCAAGACACCATCCATTCCATTCAACTGCTCTTCCAAGTCCTTTGCTGTCTCTGACAGAATTACAGTGTCATCGGCGAACCTCAACATTTTTATTTCTTCTCCATGGTTTTTAATACCTACTCCGAATTTTTCTTTTGTTTCCTTTACTGCTTGCTCAATATACAGATTGAATAACATCGGGGAGAGGCTACAACCCTGTCTTACTCCCTTCCCAACCACTGCTTTCCTTTCATGTCCCTCGACTCTTATAACTGCCATCTGGTTTCAGTACAAATTGTAAATAGCCTTTCGCTCCCTGTATTTTACCCCTGCAACCTTTAGAATTTGAAAAAGAGTATTCTAGTCAACATTGTCAAAAGCTTTCTCTAAGTCTACAAATGCTAGGAATGTAGGTTTGCCTTTCCTTAATCTATTTTCTAAGATAAGTCGTAAGGTCAGTATTGCCTCACGTGTTCCAGTATTTCTACGGAATCCAAACTGATCTTTCCTGAGGTCGGCCTCTACTAGTTTTTCCATTCATCTGTAAAGAATTCGTGTTAGTATTTTGCAGCTGTGGCTTATTAAACTGATTGTTCAGTAATTTTCACATCTGTCAACACCTGCTTTCTTTGGGATTGGAATTATTATATTCTTCTTGAAGTCTGAGGGTATTTCGCCTGTTTCATACATCTTGCTCACCAGATGAAGCAAGCAAAAAGGAATACAAACGTCTCAAAAATGAGATCGACAGGAAGTGCAAAATGGCTAAGCAGGGATGGCTAGAGGACAAATGTAAGGATGTAGAGGCTTATCTCACTAGGGGTAAGATAGATACTGCCTACAGGAAAATTAAAGAGACCTTTGGAGAAAGGAGAACCACTTGCATGAATATCAAGAGCTTTGATGGAAACACAGTTCTAAGCAAAGAAGGGAAAGCAGAAAGGTGGAAGGAATATATAGAGGGTCTATACAAGGGCGATGCACTTGAGGACAATATTGTGGAAATGGAAGAGGATGTAGATGAAGATGAAATGGGAGATACGATACTGCGTGAAGAGTTTGACAGAGCACTGAAAGACCTGAGTCGAAACAAGGCCCCCGGAGTAGACAACATTCCATTGGAACTACTGATTAAGGTGTGGAGCCCTAAAAACATATATCTACATGACAAAGACATATATGAAACATTAGAAATCATTTAAGTTCAATCTGACCACACCGCAAGTCAACACAGAGAGATCACCTTTCAGCTGCTAGCCCAGAACGTGTTCCATAGTTCATCAGATGTAACACTGTTAACCGCTTCCACAGCCCAGTCGTGCAGCTAACTCAGTGCACTAATGTTAATCCTGTACAAACTATATCCGATGATGTAACACCATCCCACCAGTACACAACTCTAATTGTTGATGAAATAAATCTCAGGTGAACAGCCTGGTGTGAGTGTACAAAGGACACAATATTTCGGCAATCGACCTTGCTACCATCATCAGGTGTGCTTATGTACTGCTAAGGGACGGCAGGCGTAGTGTATACATCAGATTCCTCCTCCCCCTCCCTCAGGCACTCCCTCCGCTGTCCGCACCGTGGGCGCTCTCTTGGCCATCCGCGCCAGGGATCGATGCCTAGCTTGCGGCCCAGCTCCTGGGTGTTCCTTTGTAGGTGTGCACCCAGGGAGGTTTGCCAGCGTCGTTTTGAAGGTTCCTCCACCTGTCCTCAAATTCAGTACATTCTGGGATATTTCTATCTTCTTCTTAATCTGGGTAATGGATGGTTCCCAAGCTTGGTTAAGGGAATAACCGCTGTCACAATTCAGTTCAGGTTTTCTTACTCTAATCTCTATAGCTTCTTTGATGATACAGTCCCAAGATTTTGAAGTCTGTGTTAGGACCTCGTTCTTGTCATAATCCATGCCATGAAATTCTGACAGTCAATGTTCGGTGATTGCAGACTTATTAGGCTTTTGCAATCTCATGTGCCATTGGTGTTCAAGGCACCGGTCTTCAATGGTGCGAATTGTCTGACCTATGTATTCCTTACCGCATTGGCATGGTATTTTGTAAACTCATGATTTACGTAAACCGAGATCATCCTTAACACTGCCAAGAAGTGCTCTGGTTTTAGTTGGAGAGCAGAAGATGGATTTTACTTGATATTTGCATAAAATGCATCCAACTTTTCCCAATAAGTCCCCACAAAATGGAATGAATGCCATGGCCATGTTTTCCTCAGGTTCTTCATTAGTTTCTGCCGGTTGTGTTGCGAGTGTCGGCCATAGAGCATCCTGGATTTTCCTTTCCTTATAACCGTTCCTCAGAAACACTGACTTCAGATGGGCCAATTCTTGTTGGAGACTGTCCTTGTCAGAGAGGGTGTGAGCACTGTGTACAAGAGCTTTTGGCAAGTCATTCTTCAGAGCAGGGTGGTGGCAGCTGTCCACGTGTAGGTATAAGTTGGTGTGAGTTTTCTTTCTGTACATGCTGTGCCCCATCCTGCTGTCATATCATGTTTTGACAAGAAGATCCAAGAAGGGGAGCATCCCATCCGATTCTACCTCCATAGTGAACTTGATACTCTCATGTCTTGAGTTTAGATGTGCAAGAAATTCCGTCAGCTTGTCTCTTCCATGTGGTCAACTAACAAATGTGTCGTCCACGTATCTGAATAAACAGGTAGGTTTTAGATGCGCTGAGTCCAAGGCTTCTTCCTCGAAATGTTCCATGTACATGTTAACAATGATGGGAGAGAGAGGACTCGCCATAGTAACACCTTTGGTCTGCACATAGTAGTCACTGCCAAATAGAAAATATGTTGACGTTAGAACATGTCTGAACAGATCGGTGGTTTTCTCATCAAACTTCTGGTTGTTGAGTCCCAGATATTTAGGTAACAGAACCCTAGTAAACAGGGAAACCACGTCGAAGCTCACAAATACGTTAGTTAAACCTATATGCGCAGTCTCCTCAGTATATGGCAATGAAAATTCATAACAAGCTAAAAGGAAAGAATGTTCTGAGTATGAACCTAGAGACACTGAAAACAAAGCTATATGATATACTTGTCAAACGCTGCTACTACGCTGTTGAGGAGTTCATGAAGGATGAACTGAACATTTGAGCAGGATAAATTTACATATAGTCTTGTGTGTAAATGTAGCTGTCCTTCACAAAAGGGAGGAAAGAAAAATAAAAGTTTATATTAATGTTAAAATTCTTTGTACCAATTAGGCCTAAGTTGTGTTATCCATTTTTTGACATGTCTCCTGTACACTAATCATATGATTAGAAATTGTATGTTCTGAGACGAATAAAACACTATTCACTATTCAGATTCCTTAATGTGAGGTGGTTAAGGCATCCCAAGCAATCTGAAGAGTTATGGATATGGTGTGTACATGTCCCCATGTGATGGCTGAACAGCTCCTTGAGGTACTTGGCGAGAGGATACGTCAGGGCACCAATATTGCTGACAATAGCACATAAAGGGACGTGTTCCTTGTGAATTTTTGGTAATCCATACAGCCTCAGAGGATCAGGGGCCCTGGGTCGTAACTTCCTTGTGACCTCTTCAGAGGGCCATTTCTCCAGTATGCATTCGAACTTGGATGTCTGTCTTCTGGGGCACTTCATTTGGCCACAGATGCATGGGGCCCATGTGACACCATCAACCCAATCCCAGGTGCATGAATTGAAGCAGTTGGCGAGTTCTCCTTCAGCTACATCTACAACTCACCGCTTCAGTTCTGAAGATAGGGGGAAGACAATTATCAATATCACGAACATAGAACTGGATAATGAAGCGATCTCCATTCTCAAGAAAGGATTGAACTTTGCTCCGACACCTAAAGATGCATCCATCGCTGACATCATTAGTGCAGTTGAACAGACAGTGGCTCAACTCCCACATGGGGCAGCGGAAGAGGTGCGTCGCGAAACCTGCAGGGCCATAACTAGAACTAGACCTATGAAACCGAATATTTCCAAAAAAGAGAGGGTGGCCATCAAGATGCAAAGAGAATATCCAGACATAGTGGTCTTACTGGCAGACAAGGGTAACGCTATGGTAATCTTGTCCTACCAGGATTACACCAGGAAGATGCGGGACCTGCTAGATGGCACCGCATACCACAAGATTTACACCAATCCTTCCGAGAGTGTCAAAAGGGAAACTTTGGCCCTTCTCATAGATTCTGGCTTCCCTGAAGAGGTCACAAAGAAGTTATGACCCAGGGCCCCTGATCCTCTGAGGCTGTACGGCTTACCGAAAGTTCACAAGGAACACGTCCCTTTATGTCCTATTGTCAGCAATATTGTTGCCCCGACATATCCTCTCGCCAAGTACCTCAAGGGTACTGCTCAGCCCTCACATGGGGACATGTACACACTATATCCATAACTCTTTGGATTTCTTGGGAGGCATCAACCACCTCACATTAAGGAATCTGACATACTCGTGAGCTTCCACGTGGTTTCGCTGTTTACTAAGGTTATGTTACATGAATCTCTGGATCTCATTGGCCAGAAATTTGATGAAAAAACCACTGATCTGTTCAAACATGTTCTAACATCAACATATTTTCTATTTGGCGGTGACTACCACGAGCAAACCGAAGGTGTTACTATGGGGAGTTCTCTCTCTCCCGTCATTGCTAACATGTACATGGAACATTTCTAGGAGGAAGCCTTGGACTCAGTGCATCTAAAACCTACCTGTTTCCTCAGATATGTGGATGACACTTTTGTAATTTGGCCACATGGAAGAGACAAGTTGATGGAATTTCTCGCACATCTCAACTCAAGACACAAGAATATCAAGTTTACTATGGAGGTAGAATCGAATGGGATGCTCCCCTTCTTGGATCTTCTTGCCAAAACATGAGATGATGGCAGGTTGGGGCCAGTGTGTACAGAAAGAAAACTCACACCGACTTATACCTACACGTGGACAGCTGCCACCACCCTGCTCAGAAGAACGGCATGCTAAAAACTGTTGTACACAGAGCTCATGCCCTCTCTGATGAGGACAGGCTCCAACAAGAATTGGCCCATCTGAAGTTTGTGTTTCTGAGGAACAGTTATAAGGAAAGGAAAATCCAGGATGCTCTACTTCCGACACACACAACACAACTGGTGGAAGCTAATGAAGAACCTGAGAAAAACATGGCCATGGCATTCATTCCATTTTGTGGGTCCTTATCGGGAAAAGTTGGATGAATTTTATGGAAATATCAAGTAAAAACCGTTTTCTGCCCTCCAACTAACACCTGAGCACTTCTTGGCAGTGTTAAGGATGACCTTGGTTTACGTGAATCAGGGGTTTACAAAATACCATGCCAATGCGGTAAGGAATACATAGGTCAGACAATTCGCACCATTGAAGAATGATGCCATGAACACCAATGGCACACGAGATTGCAACTGCCTAATAAGTGTGGAATCTCTGAGCATTGACTGTCAGAACTTCGTGGCATGGATTATGACAAGACCAATGTCCTAACACAGACTTCAAAATATTGGGACTGTATCATCAAAGAATCTATAGAGATCAGAGTAAGAAAACCTGAACTGAATTGTGACAGCAGCTATTCCCTTAACCAAGCTTAGGAACTAGCCATTACCCAGATCAGGGAGAAGATAGACGTATCCCAGAATGTACTGTCTTCGAGGGCAGGGAGAGGAATCTCCAATACGCCGCCGGCAAACCTTCCTGGGTGCTGACATACGAGGGATACGCAGATGCTGGGCCACTGGCCAGGGGTCGAACCCCGGCGTGGACAGCTGAGAGAGTTCCCGCGGTGCAGACGGCAGAGGGAGCACCCGAGGGAGGGGGAGGGGAAATCTGATATATACCTCACATCTGACGTCCCTTGGCAGTACATCAGTTTACCTGATGATGGCAGCAAGGTCGATTGCCAAAATACTGAATTTTTATGTTACTGAATAATATTTACTGCTCTACCAAAGGTAATGTCATTACAGGAATTAAATTAACTAAGTTTTGCAACAAGGAAGTGATTTGAATGCATAAATTCACTGGAAATAATATGTGGAAATTGGGGAAATGTAAATCTGAAGAATCAATGATTGATTTGAAACTAGCTGCTGCTAATTGTGGGCCCATAGTTCCAATCACATGTATTGATGCACTTGCATCTTTAGAGTGTGTAGAATTGTCATTGAACAAGCCGAGCACTTGAACCAGAGGCAAAATATTCCACTCAGAATCCCCTTTATACTGTGTGTTTGGTATCATTGTCAAGTATGAAACTCGCTCTGTTTCCTTCTGATCCAGTTTTTATATCTGTAAAGGTTATTAGTCTGTCAACTTTTGACATTAAAATGCTCCACTCCTTGTGCTGATAGTGTTGGATTTGGTAAAGGTATGTTGAGCTTTGTATATAACAATAAATGGAAATTATAGCCAAGATGGAATAAGAAGATCCCTGACAGCTTGCAGCACTGTTACCAGCTTTCAAGTATGAAGCACTAATAGCCGCAGGTGAGAACAGTATCTATCTAAAAAATTGTGACAATACTGAGTCATTTCCATAGAGACTTTTATGAAATTGTGTTATGTTACTGCTTAAGGTAGCCATGTGAAGCTGCCGGGCTGAACCCACTGCAGCTGTCAGGGATCAACTTATACCAACTCACCTATGGTACAGGGTGAATCAAAAAGGACTTTACAATTTTGGAATTATGTGTAAATTTATTGAGACAACTTACAGAATCAGCAGACATGTCATTTTGTAGCAAACAACCTCAAGTTTCACATAAAAGTGTCAAGTGTCATTTTGATTTGATATGTCTTCCATTTGGGATGCGGCACACATCCCACTGGTAGTCAATTTCTTCTCACACTCTTTGTATCAAATCGGGTGTAACTTGTGCATTGGCAGTGTAGATTCGGTATTCTGCAGTTGTGGGTGTTCACATGCCACTGATATGAATGTTGACTCATCATCGAAGATTATTGTTTTCAGGTATGTCTTGTTGCCCTCTGTCTGATGTAACATTTCCACACAGAATTCCCCACAAGCAACCTTACCTGCATTACTAATGTGCCGCACCATTGTGAATCTATCTGCTTTCAAGTGTAAACATCTATGCGGTACTCACCAAACAGTCTTTTGTGGAGTATTGGTCACACAAGACACATGTCTTGTTGATTTTTGTGAACTGCAAGTAAGGCTCTCCCTAACCTGTACAACATAATCATCAACATGCAGGTGACTTGGTGATTTATCATGTCACAGTGAAAAAACTGTCTTAACAAAGTTCTTGTGCCAAGAGTAAATTGTAGGCCTTCTGGGCGATTCCTCAGCATATTCAGTGTGGATTTTACACTGAACAGTTGTTGCAGAGTTTGCTTCATAAAACTGAAACACATGACAAGCATTCTCTATGCAATTGAAAGGAGCCACTTGAACTGTGCACTACACTGGCACTCCTGGTGGCAGAATGGGGTACGATGCACTACATGAATCAAACTTGTGGTTGTTTGCTACAAAGTGACACATATACCAATTCTGTAAGCTATCTCAAATAAATTTCTATACAATTCCAAAGTTGTAAAGTCCTTTTTGACTCACTTTGTATTAGTCAGGAATTTCTGTAATGTTCATACTTGCATAGCTTACTCATTTTGGTATGTATAAATGTTTGATGTTGCATTGGTGATTATTGCCTGTACATATAACTAACACATGTTGTCTTCTGTGTATATACTTGCAAAATATGGCACCTTTGACACTAAGTCCACAAAATTTATTTCTTTTCTCTAGCAACAATGACAACACCTTCATTTTACCAAAGTCCTGTCCGTCAGAAGATATTCATAGTTAGTGAAAATGAAAGAATGTTGCATCATGAAAATAGCATTTTGAGCAACTCAGTCAATCAGGAGAGGAAAAATAACACCAAGATGTTCAGCCTGTTGATGAAACCAGGACTTGCCAAGGAGGAAATGTGCCAAGATGTGAGATGTGATTTTGATGCTAAATGTCAGATTGGATCCGATGGTCATCCACACTGTGAATGTGAATTTAACTGCAAACATTTGCAAAAGGGAGAGCCAGTATGTGCTTCAGACAAACGTGTATATCCATCCTTGTGTGAAATGAAAATGGAGTCTTGTATGCGTAAAGAAGAACTAAGATTACGACCAATGGATCTCTGTCAAGGTTGGTCTTACAATAAATATCTATTGCTTTATTCTACATTTGTATCTTTCAGAAGACACAAGGTACTCTGTCAGTAGAGTAGTTAGGGATGACCATTCTTTGTTCAAAACAATACATTTTGTGTTTGGATTGTGGGATCACATGACAGAAACTGTTATGTATTACAGACTGTGCAGACCAAAGAGAAGACAACAAGGATTTTTCCTGTTCTCAAATCATATCAATATTTTCATCCTTTACTTTCAGTGAAAGATGTACAACAAAATCTCACTGGAGATTCATGTTTCAACACTTCCACGGAAGTTACTTTCTTTCTTTTGTATAGAAGAACAATTGATCCAAGCTGACTCCTAATACTGGAAAAATCTTTTTTTCTTTTGCGTATTTAGTTCACTTCCTTCGTCATCTGTCCCTCTTGTTCTTCTTTACTTCATTCCTTAATATTCTTCTCTATATCTGTGGGTCAGATCCTCTGTTGCATATTTACTTTTGTAACTCATATGTTCATTGAAGAACATTGTTATAAATAGTAGTAGAGAAACAAATGATGTAATTCCATCTAATTGTTAGTAATAAAAGTCATGCTGCTGTCTTTTCATAAAATACACTTCAGACTGATAAGCACATAGTCATTTGATTTTTTATTAAAGAAAAACAGATTATCATTGGAATTGCATGCTTTACATATCAAAAAAGGAGTTGCAAACAGTAAAATGAAATGCTTGCAGGAATGAAAGTTAAGCCATGCAATGGTGCACCCCCTTTGATGAATCCCATTACTGGTATGGCATATGATTGTGGCAGTGGCCCTTCAAGGCAGGACTGTCCTGCTGGCAGTTACTGCCACCAGACACCATACTTTGCTCGCTGCTGTAAGAAGGGTAAGATTAATGGCCAAACTGTTTAAAATTCTATTCATACATCTCTGGTGTCAGTTATCAGACATATTATAAATGGCAAACCTATTCTCATTGTTTCCTAATTATGAAATAAACAAGAAATGGATTTAATGAAGTCATGTAGGTATAAGGTCATCATGTGTCATAACTGTTCATATTAGATGCATTCACTTTCAAACATAACCTCTTTTATATTGGCCTGTGTTGCTCATATGCAGTAAATTCATTTGAACTTGTCATTTACATGGTGTTACTGTCAAATAATACAAAAGTCTTACAGTATCTGGAGTACGTAAATTACCGTACATTTTGATGGTAGCTGAATTTGGACATCGTAGTAGAAAAACTATTTTCTGAATCTTCTCTACAGATTATGAAACTGTTACTGAGTAATACAAATACAAATAATAATTATGACTGAACATTTTTATGTATATTCTGAAAATGAATGTAAATATGTCTTTGTATAAGAATTAAGAATAAATTAGCTGTCTAAGCTTTTGCAGCTGTTCCATAAAACTTAAAATGTTGTGAACTGCTAGGACACATTATTTTTCAAATCTCCTCCACCTCAAAATTCAAGTAGGGTGCTACTGAAGAAAGTAACACCAAGACAAAAATGTTGGATTGAAGAAGGTTTGAGCAATGGTGCAGTCTAGCAGATCAGGATGTTTTTGATTGAAAGAATAAATCATTTGTTTCTCTCAGAAAACTCTGTAAAATATTCTACTCATGGTTTAGTTCCCTAAAAATGAGGAACACACAGTCAGTTTAACTCCTTTCAGACACTGCCTTCTGTAAAACTATCAACAAATCATTTTTCATTATTAAATATAAGCTCTTATCATATCTGATGCAGAGAATTCACAGCTATAAATTCGAACTAAGTAAATTAATAATAAAAGTAACTACTAAAATGAAGCTACATTGTAGTAGATGGACGAGAAAACTGAAACAAAATTTGGATGGTTTTTCAAAAATTTTGTCGTATTATTTCATTTTAATTGCAAACCAATTATGATGTAGATTTAAACATCTAATACTGGACATACACTTCAGTAAATTTTTGCCTTCTGCATTTCATTCTGTTTGCCATAACCTTAGATAATTACATAAGAGGCAGATGTAATAGGCTTTTTTTTTTCGTGTAAAGATTGTAATAGCTTACAACTGTTTTGTGTTTCCTAATAAGTTAAAAATATAATAGAGGGAAACATTACACATGGGAAAAATATATCTAAAAACAAAGACGATGTGACTTACCAAACGAAAGTGCTGGCAGGTCGATAGACACACAAACAAACACAAACATACACACAAAATTCAAGCTTTTGCAACAAACGGTTGCTTCATCAGGAAAGAGGGAAAGACGAAAGGATGTGGGTTTTAAGGGAGAGGATAAGGAGTCATTCCAATCCCGGGAGTGGAAAGACTTACCTTAGGGGGAAAAAAGAACAGGTATACACTCGCACACACACACACACACACACACACACACACACACACACACACACACACATATCCATCCGCACATACACAGACACAAGCAGACATTTGTAAAGGCAAAGTCCCTCATTCATCTCTTTGTGAACAAATTGTACAGACGTAATCCATCCGTTGTGAGCTCATTCACTGTTTACACATTATTGGGCTTGTAGTTGTTAGTGATTCAACTCTGACAAGTTTGATAAGTTTTCAAGTCAAAAGAAGAGAATCTTCTTCCTTACAGCTTCTCAAATTCTGGAAGATGCTACTTAAATTATCACTATCCTTATTATGTAAACTGAATATGGTGTACTAAAATTAACACAATATGCAGTATGTTTTCTTTCCTTTAAAACTGTTTAATGCTGAAAAATAGTAATTCTACAACCTTTTTTATCCCTACACACAGTTTCATAACAGAATTTTAGAATTAATTTCAACAACATTTGCAGTGGTAGAGAAATATCTGGTTAGCTGCTACATAAATATGAACAGCTGGGCAAGTCCTATAATTCCAGTATAGCTACAAAATAGAACCTCTAGCTTTCTGGACTGCTAGTAGCATAATGTGTAAAGAGGCCAGAAAGAAACAAAAGTCCCTGCATGACCTGTATTAGAAAATCATAATAGGTGCATTATATCACTCTCTCTTGCCAAATTTTTTGGATCATCTAATTCATACTTTATAGTGGCTTTTTGCTTGTCTCCAGCATCTGTAAATCTTGAACCCTCTTCTCACAGTGCATCTTTCATTCTCTACCAATCAAAGATTTATTTGAAAGTAGTGAAATTTAAAGATCCCATCCTGTCTTTCTGTTAGTCTTTCTTCAGCTGCTCTGGCAGCTTAGGACTCTTTTGAATCAGTTATTGTTAGTTGTCACTGCTTTCAGTTGTTTGTTTTAAGTGATAAAACCTATTAACCTGCAATTTGTATCCAGAACAACCATAGAGAAATCAGTTAAAATCATTACTTACCGACAGTGACTTTCACTATCAAGAAGCAAATAAGACAGAGAAATATTTATACATTCTGATTATTGAACTGTTGTATTGCCCGTTATCTGGTGCCCCATTTTTGAAGCTGAAGGGGATTAATGGATAAAGAAAATCTGTTGTGAGGCCACAGGGAAAAGAGTATGTGATTCATGGATAAATAACACCATAGTAGATTTATATCATGGGAGGAAGTGAGTTCACATCCAGTGTCAGAAATATCAGCTGAAATTAAGTTATCAAGAAAAACAATCAGTTTTTGACAAGATAATATAACTGGACAGATAAAAAATCCACTCACCAAGCAGCAGGAGGAAATTTAAGACAATGAGCAACCTCTCAGAGTCAGTGGCTTGTGACAGAAGGGTTGAGAGTGATGGAAAAGTGACCCAGACCCCAGGGTGGGGGTGAACTACTGAACAGGATGAAAAGGGAAGACTGACTGTTGTGGACTGCACCAGTCGAGATATGAAAATCTGAGAGTTTAAGGGTGGAAGATGGGTGATAAGCTAGACACAGATTACCGACAAAACATTGTGCAAACAGATAATAAGTGCAGAAAGCTAAGTGCATTATACAGGTTAGACATGTGAGATGTGAGAGGGAGGCACAGGGGCTGGGGGAAGGGGAAGGAAATAGACAGGTTAGAAGTAAAAGGTATAGAAAACTAAAAGAATGTAACAATATTATGAAAGGGAAAGTTGCTACTCACTACATAGTGAAGATGCTGAGTCGCAGATAGGCACAACAAAAAGGCTGTCACGAATAAGCTTTTGGCCAACAAGACCTTTGTCAAAAATAGACAACACACACACACACTGACACTCACGCTAAAGCAGCTCACAAACCCATGATTGCAGTCTCTGGCAGCTGAAGCTGAGTGTGGCTTCAGCTGCCAGAGATTGCAGTCGTGTGTGTGAGTTGTGTTTGCATAAGTGTGTGTGCGGGGGGGGGGGGGGGGCTGTGTGTGTGTGTGTGTGTGTGTGTGTGTGTGTGTGTGTGTGTGTGTCTGTGTCTGTGTCTGTGTCTGTGTGTGTGTGTGTGTGTGTGTGTGTGTGTGTCTGTGTGTGTGTGTGTGTGTGTGTGTGTGTGTGTGTGTGTGTCTGTGTCTGTGTGTGTGTGTGTGTGTGTGTGTGTGTGTGTATGTGTCATCTATTTTTGACGAAGGCCCCATTGGCCAAAAGCTTAGGTGTGTCTTTTTGTTGTGCCTATCTGTGACCCAGTGTCTCCACTATATGGTGAATAGCAACTTTACTTTTCATAATACCATTACATTCCATCGTGGATTTTCCATTGTTAGAAAACTAAAAGAGAATGAGGAAAAGAATAGCTACTAAAAGGAAATGCTGAGACCGATGAAGTTAACCTAAATTAAGAAGTTAATCTAAATTAATTTTTGTGCAACCTTTGCACAAAAAACTAAGTTAAACTAAATTAAGGCCAAGTGGGTGGCAAGAACCAAGGGCATATTGTAATGCCAGTTCCCACCTGTGTAGTGCTGAGAAACTGTTGTGAGTAAGAATCCAGATGTCATATGTGGTGAAACAGGTGCTGAGGTTGTACCTGTCAAGTCGTAGAGTCCTGACAATCATTCTTTCCTTCTGATCCTGTCTTGTAAGTTCCTCTTGGCTCGGCGATCTGACCCGCTTTTTCATAACTCTCTCTAGTACCTACACTTCAACAGCCCTTTTCCTACATCCTTCTTCCTTCCCCTTCAACCTTCCTGTCAGAAGAAGGATCCACTGATGCCAAAAGCTTGCAGTTTTCCTTAAATTTTACATGTTTTCTCCATCTGGTACTTGGTGACTAGATTTTTATCTATCTAATTATATTAGATGAAGTTAATCATAGCACATGATGTAGTAAACTATCATTTGAAAACTTTTTATTGGTGTGCTTCCAAAGTCAATAACCAGTAATCTTAGTGCCTTATCCTTCATAATACACTACTGTCCATTAAAATTGCTACACCATGAAGATGACGTGCTACAGACGTGAAATTTAATGGACAGGAAGAAGATGCTGTGATCTGGAAATGATTAGCTTTTCAGAGCATACACAAGGTTGGCGCCAGTGGCGATACCTACAACATGCTGACATGAGGAAAGTTTCCAACTAATTTCTCATACACAAACAGCAGTTAACCGGAGTTGCCTGGTTTGTTGTTGTGATGCCTCGTATAAAGAGGAGAAATGCGTACCATCATGTTTCTGACTTTGATAAAGGTCGGATTGTAGCCTATCGCGATTGTGGTGTATCATATTGCGACATTGCTGCTCGCGTTGGTTGAGATCCAATGACTGTTAGCTGAATATGGAATCGGTGGGTTCAGGAGGGTAATGTGGAACACTGTGCTGGACCCCAACGGCCTGCTATCACTAGCAGTCGAGATGACAGGCATCTTATCCGCATAGCTGTAACGGATCGTGCAGCCACGTCTCAATCCCTGAGTCAACAGATGGGGACGTTTGCAAGACAACAACCATCTGCACGAACAGTTCGATGATGTTTGCAGCAGCATGGACTATCAGCTCGGAGATCGTGGCTGCGGTTACCCTTGACGCTGCATCACAGACAGGAGCGCCTGCGATGGTGTACTCAACGACGAACCTGGGTGCACGAATGGCAAAACGTTATTTTTCGGATGAATCCAGGTTCTGTATGCAGCATCATGATGGTCGCATCCGTGTTTGGTGACATCGCAGTGAACGCACATTGGAAACGTGTATTCATCATCGCCCTACTGGCGTATCACCCGGCGTGATGGTATGGGGTGCCACTGGTTACATGTCTCCGTCACCTCTTGTTCGCATTGACGGCACTTTGAACAGTGGATGTTACATTTCAGATGTGTGGCTCTACCCTTCATTCGATCCCTGCAATACCCTACATATCAGCAGGATAATGCATGACCGCATGTTGGAGGTCCTGTATGGGCCTTTCTGGATACAGAAAATGTTCGACTGCTGCCTTCGCCAGCACATTCTCCAGATCTCTCACCAACTGAAAACGTCTGGTCAATGGTGGCCAAGCAACTGGCTCGCCACAATACACCAGTCACTACTGTTGATGAACTGTGGTATCGTGTTGAAGCTGCATGGACAGCTGTATCTGTACACGCCATCCAAGCTCTGTTTGACTCAATGCCCAGGCCTATCAAGGTCGTTATTATGGCCAGAGGTGGTTGTTCTGGGTACTGTTTCTTAGGATCTATGCACCCAAATTGCGTGAAAATGTAATCACGTATCAGTTCTAGTATAATATATTTGTCCAATGAATACCCGTTTATCATCTGCATTTCTTCTTGGTGTAGTAATTTTAATGGCCAGTAGTGTAATATCTTCTTAATGCACAAATAAAGAAAAACAGTTCTCAACATTCCAGAAGGCTTTCGACATCTTTCCTCATAAGAGTCTTCTAACCAAAATGGAAATGAGTGTATGGCATTGTTAGCCGGGAGACCCCTTTCGGGGGGAGTTCAGCCACCGTATTGCAAGTCCTTTTTAGGTGACGCAACATTGGTGACTCGCGAGTCAGTTATGATGAAAATGATGATGAAGGACACACAACACCCAGTTCCCTACTGGGAATCGAACCTGGGCCCCTGTGTGGTAGGCGGTAACGCTACCGCTACACTACGGAGGCTGGAATATCACCTCAGTTGTGCAACTGGATTCGTGATTTCCTGTCAGAAAGGTCACAGTTCTTAGTAGTAGATGGAAAGTCATTGAGTAAAACAGAGGCAATATCCAGCATTCCCCAAGGAAGTGTTATAGGCCCTCTATTGTTCCTGACCTATATTAATGACATAGGAGACAATCTGAGTAGCCCTCTTAGATTATTTGCAGATGATGCTGTCATTTGCTGTCTTGTAAAGTCATCAGATGACCACAATGAATTGCTAAATGATTTAGATATCTGTATGGTGCAAAAAGTGGCAATTGACCCTGAATAAAAAAAAAGTGTGAAATTATTCACACGAGTACTAAAAGAAATCCGCTAAATTTCGATTACGCGATAAGTCACACAAATCTTAAGGCTGTAAATTCAACTAAATACTTAAAAACAAAGATGATGTGACTTACCAAACGAAAGCGCTGGCATGTTGATAGACACATAGGAAGGTTAGGTGGACGGCGGAAAGACAACACCTAACCTTCGTAACCTCTTGTTTCATCACTAGGAAATCCCTAAACCACCTTCCCTACCCTCTGGCTCCTACCCTTGTAACTGCCCCCCGGTGTAAAACCTGTCCCATGCACCCTCCCACCACCACCTACTCCAGTCCTGTAACCCGGAAGGTGTACACGATCAAAGGCAGAGCCACGTGTGAAAGCACCCACGTAATTTACCAACTGATCTGCCTACACTGTGAAGCTTTCTATGTGGGAATGACCAGCAACAAACTGTCCATTTGCATGAATGGACACAGACAGACAGTGTCTGTTGGTAATGAAGATCATCCTGTGGCTAAACATGCCTTGGCGCATGGCCAGCACATCTTGGCACAGTGTTACACCGTCCGGGTTATCTGGATACTTCCCACTAACACCAACCTGTCAGAACCCCGGGGACGGGAACTTGCCCTTCAGTATATCCTCTTTTCTCGTTACCCACCAGGCCTCAACCTCCGCTAATTTCAAGTTGCCGCCGCTCATACCTCACCTGTCATTCAACAACATCTTTGCTTCTGTACTTCTGCCTCGACTGACGTCTCTGCCCAAACTCTTTGCCTTTACAAATGTCTGCTTGTGTCTGTGTATGTGTGGATGGATATGTGTGTGTGTGCGAGTGTATACCTGTCCTTTTTTCCCCCTAAGGTAAGTCTTTCCGCTCCCGGGATTGTAATGACTCCTTACCCTCTCCCTTAAACCCCACATCCTTTCGTCTTTCCCTCTCCTTCCCTCTTTCCTGATGAAGCAACCGTTGGTTGCGAAAGCTTGAATTTTGTGTGTATGTTTGCGTTTGTTTGTGTCTATCAACATGCCAGTGCTTTCGTTTGGTAAGTCACATGATCTTTGTTTTTAGATATTTTTCCCACGTGGAATGTTTCCCTCTATTATATTCATACAAGTAAATACTTAGGTATTACAATCACAAATAACTTAAATTAGAATGATCACATAGATAATGTTGTGGATTGAACAAACCAAAGACTGTGATTCATTGGCAGAACACTTAGAAGATGCAACAGATCTACTAACGAGACTGCTTATACTGCACTTGTCTGCCCTATTCAGGAGTATTGCTGTGTGGTGTAGGATGGGCATCAGATGGGACTGACAGATGACACTGAAAAAGTTCAAAGAATGGTGGCTCGTTTTGTATTATCGCAAAATAGGGGAGATAGTGCCACAGACATGATACGTGAAATGGAGTGGCAATCATTAAAACAAAGGCATTTTTCTTCTCATGAAATTTCAATCACCAATTTTCTCCTCCAATTGCAAAAACATTCTGTTGGCACCTACCTACATAGGGAGAAATGATCATCATGGTAAAATAAGTGAAATCAGGGATTGCACAGAAAAATGTAAGTACTCATTTCTCCTGCACACCATTCGAGAGTGGAACGGTAAAGAGACAGCTTGAAGGTGGTTCATTGAACCCTCTGCCAGGCACTTAATTGTGAGTAGCAGAATAATCACATAGATGTAGATGTCTACACATTCTAGTGTTTTATCAAGCATATTACACTTAGAGGTGCTATTCCCTTCCTGTTTTCTGACATTTGAAGTGAGTTAATAGGGGAGCCAGTGGCAGAAGCCAAGCTGTATTTTAGAAAAAAAATCCTCAAACTCAACACCTATCCTTGGCTATCTATGTTTCTGTCCACATCTTATCATGTCCAGATGTCAGAACTCATCTTCATTTATCTTATCATCTATCATAATGTTTCTGATGAGAAGATACTAGGGTTTTCAGAGAGTACATGCATACACTTATAGAAAATGACAATGTCATTGCAGAAAACTGAGCAACCTTTGCTCAAAAAATTATGTAAAATATGACTAATCTCACACTTAGACTTTCCTTTGCCACTTTCCAAAAACAAGTCTGTAACCAGTGTTTGTATTGATCATTTATATGTGTCATGAAAATTCTATAAGGGAGGCAGGGGAGCTCTCAACCAATATTATAAGCATAGGAATTATGCTGCTGAAACTGAAATGGTGGTAGCAGGCACTGGCAGAGTGGATACGACAAGTATTAATGGGTGTTTTTTTCTGTGCCCAGAGAAAAACCATAGTTTTAGTGGAGGTGTTGGTTGTTCTACTCTTGGGCAGAAAGTAATTTTTAAACACAAAGAGTGAAATTCTAATATTACAGTTTTGAGTTAATAAAAATATTTGGAGCCATATTGGTATAAGTGATGTCTTACAGGAAAGACATCATGGTGATTGAAAAAAGTAAAAGTACTCATTTTTTGTTCAAAGACTATATCACAGAGTTTCCTTGTAGTCATGAAAATAAAGCCATTTCAGAGAAAGTGTCCACTGTACATAAAATACACTAGGGAAATGGTTTAATGGAAATATCTGGGTTTTCATCAGCAACTGTTGTGTATTTATTGGGTAATGTTTTTATCATCATAGATAATTCTTCAGGTGTTATAGGAGACACAAATGCTGTTCTTGTATGAATTTTTCAATCTGGTTTTCATTTATTACTCTGTGGTTGTGTGATGACATTGCACTCATTTCTGTTTTGAAGATTTTCCAGGATTTTTTCATCTTGTTCCTGGAATTTTCTATTTGTTTGTCATTTTCTGTTGCATTTAATTTGGTATTACTTGTCTAAGTATTTGTTTATATTGTTTAAACAGTTAATAAAAACAGGATTTTTAATTTGCTTTGACTGTTAATTTAATCTGCTCTGACTCTGGCATGAGATTTTTATTCCTGCTGTGATTCACTTGTTGATGTTTATTTGGGGAAAGCTGTTTCAATAAAATAGCTGTTGTTAGAATCTATGCATGTTGATCACTAAAACCAGTGTTAACAATTTGTGTGTTGTAGGTATATTTATCTGTATTTATAAAAGCCTGGTCACTGCATGTTGCAGAAGTAATAGTTATATAAGTTGGATTAGTTACAGTTGGTTTTAATTAAAGGATTTCAGTAAATCTTTAAATCTGTTGGGTTTGGAGAAATCAGTATTGAAAATTCTGTATATGAAAATATTTTTCTTGAAGGTGATGAAATTTTCTAACAGTTCCTCCATATAATTATGAAAGACATTTTATCACCATCTTGTGACGTATATTCAGAGATGATCACAGTATTTTGATTTGGGAGTTCTGCTGTTGAAGTGTGATGTCTCTTTCTCCAGATAAGCTGTCATATTTGGTTATATTACCAAATTTTATATTTTCTCAGCCATATATACAGCTACCATTATGAATGAGGATTTCTCTGCAATATTTGTCCACCAATTTGAACTGATGGAGGTGTATCAGTTCTAACAAGCCTTTATTCAACTGGTGCTCAGTAAAACATAATAAAGGAATACCACTCTAACCTTATCTGGGGTCTGTGTTTCTTGTTTTGTGGTGTTTCTAATGATAACCCACTTGTTGAGCAGCATTTGTTTCAGTTTAGGTATGGGTACTTCACTCGCTTCCATCCTCTCTCTCTCTCTCTCTCTCTGTATCTTAAAATGAAACAAAATAAAATAAGATAAAAATTCTTGGTTTAAAGATGAATTCACCTGCTTTTTACAGTAGCTAATTTTAATTAATGAAGAGAATGTATTGTATACTGGTTCTTTCCCTTTTCTGTTAAAGTGAAAACAGTGGCATGTTAATTTATCACATGGTAGTCTTCCCATTTCAAAATTTGTGGATATTCTGCTTTTGATGCATGATTCTGAACAGTTCACTGTTTTCACTACATTATGGTTAACCATATTAACCTTTTTGTTCATATGTCGTTTGTCACATCTTTTAATTATTGAATGTAAAATTACATATATCTATTTACTCAGATGGAGACCACTTGGTAAGACGTTATCATTGTTCTTAAAATTATTTTTATGTGAGTCTTCATGAAAAACTTCCATGAGAGCAGCATTTGGTTAAATAAGACTTTGAATGCCTTATTTGATTCACTTTTTTTCTCCGGTATGTTTCTACACTCCTGCCATGATTGTTACTCACTATTACAACTCCTGTTTCAGTGCTGTATTTCTTGACTTGCAACTTCTCCTATAATTAGATGCTTTATCTTCCAGAACACTGCAGGCATCTTTAACCACAGTTTCTTGTGCTATTTCATTTTCACTGGTTGGCATGTAATCAATGTCTTTAATTACACTTACATGTTGTGCTGCCATTTTGCTAGCTGGCACCAGAGAACAGGGTGCATATAACACAAGTTTGTCATCAGTGGTGATTTTAAATTACATGAATTGGATACCCTTTCTAATGTACAAGGCCTATCCCAAAAGCAAATACTTTTTTGGGAAAAAAACTCATAAAACATTTTTTTCAATGTAAAATTTGTTTTTACAGGAAAGAGTATTTTTTAAACTATTTTTGTACATGTCTGTCACCATTGTTCAGACATTTGTCATAGTGGGAAACCAATTTTGTATGCCCTTGTCATAGAAAGCTGCCACCAGTGAAGACAGCCACTGTTGAACATCATTTTTGTGTTGGCCTAGCTGTCAAAGTGCTACCTCCAAAATGATACTTCAAGTTCAAGAATAAGTGATAGTCAGAAAGTGCAAGATCAGAGTGGTACGGTGGGTGATCGAACTGCTCCCACCCAAATTGCTGAATAAGATTTTGAGTGACACCAGCAGACTGAGGACATGCGTTATCATGAAGCAATACACTGCCTCAACTGAGCACTCCACACCTTTTGTTTTTGACTGCGTCCCAAAGTTTTCACAATGTTCCAAAGTATCATACCACGCTGGTGGCTTCACCTCTGTGAAGAAACACAAAGATCAGAATGCTCTGTCTGTCCCAGAACACAGCGCACATGATTTTTTTGTCTTTCCAGTGTTGTTTATAATTCTTGTTTTTTGGGGTTCATGAATGCCCCATCACTGACTTGTTTTGATTCTGAAGTGACATCACAAACCCAAGTTTCATTACCAGTCGCAATTCTGTTTGAGAATTCATCTCCATCATCAGTTTATTGGTTAAGAAATGTCAAAGCACTGCCACACTTCATTTCGTGAAAATCTGTAAGCATTTTCAGAACCCAGCAGGAATACAATTTGCAAATTTTTAAGCAATTTGTGGCAATTGCATGCAAAACAGTTTTTTAAATTTGTGGGAACTCATCACAAAGCATGTTTATTGTCAACCATCTGTTTTCATGAATTTTCTCATTCACTCTGTCAACAAAACCACACTGCAGAAGGCTGCCCAGTCCATGTTTAATCATAAACGTTGATTCATCCATCATTGAACTGTCTCACCCACTTCCTCACCACTCCATCAGTCGTTACATTTTCACCATAAATCCTAAAACTTGATGATGAATTTCAGCTGGCTTAGCATTCTTTGCATTCAAAAACTTTATTACAGTGTACTTAAAAGTTGACAGGCTCAGAGATTGTCTTAAATATTTTGAACGATCACTACAAATGTAAATACAACACAATCCTGCTGTAATGGTGTCTGTGTAAAGACAATGAACCAGAGAGATGAGTGCAATCTGTGGAGCAGCAATGATTGTGCTGTGGTGGTGGTAGAACAGAATGGTACTTACTTTCTGGAAATGCCTCGTACATGACTTTTCACTGGTTAAATGTTTATTTAGTTTTTGCTCTAACTCTCTGATTCTCCCTAATGGAGCATTCCTACCATGTTGCAACATCTTAATTATCTCATCTTCTGATGCTAAGTGCATCAAGAGATTTTGATCGCTTTATGGAACTGGAACACAGTTTTATATTCTTGATCACACAGAGAGACCTTTACAGTTATTTACTTTAACAACACATGAGTAACAGAGGCTGTCTTTATCATTACTATTTTTCAGTCAATAGATATGTAACTAGCAGAACAGTTTGTGACTTTTTTGAGTTGGAGGGCAAAGGAGGAGGGGGGGGGGGATGTTGTCATTGCTCCATCATATGCAGTCCCTCTAAAGAAACTGCAAATACCGCACAACAGATGTAAAACAAAGCTTCCAGTTATAGATAGAGAGATGCTAAAGGAAACATGCCGTGAAATGGGAGTTCATGATGCTTTTAATGCCTCCTGTAGCAGAATGTATGTTTACTGGGTGTCAGTGCAAAAAAGTTAGTGTCCAGACACTTGCTGATGATACAGGTACTGAAACTGAAGTTCACAAAGCAAAAGTAGAGATGCTGAATTTCTTTTTCATGTGTCACTAAACTAGATACAGGAGTGTGCTGCAAGTTAATTCTCATACCATTGCAAGGATGACTGATAAAGATATTAGTTTCAATGGTGTTGAGAAACAGTGGATATCGCTGAAACTGAACCAGGCCCTGTGCCTAATAGAATCCCTATCTCTACAGAATTTGTGATTGAGCTACCCCTCTTTTAAACATAATATATGGTAGATCACGCCAACAAATAACTTGACCAGTAGTTGAAGAAAGCGCAGGTCACATGTGTAGAACAATGGTAAGAGCTGTGATCCACATAATTACTATCCAATGGAAAGTCCAGGATGGAATAATAATTATATGTAAAGAATAAATTGCACTCACCACATAGAAGAGGCATTGAGGTGCAGCCTGGCATAATGAAAAATAATACTAGAAATATTTAAGCTATCAGACAAAGTGCTTCCTCAGAAACAGAACTCTCACCATTCACACAACATGACTTATGTCCCTGGGTGCTAAGGTCTGACTGAAACAACGTCTGACATGAGCAACAGTCTGTTGGGGCGGTTGGTGGGGATAAGAAAGAGGCATGTGGCAAGGAGGGGGAGGGATAGCACAGTAGGTGTGAGAGAAGAAGCTAGTGCTGCCCGTGGGAGCATGCAGGGGTGAGGTGGGACAGAACAGGGCTGCTAGGTACAGCATTGGTTGCTGAGGGGAAGGAGGAAGGGGAGAGAAGCAGAGAAGAGGAAATGACTTGTAGGTGCATTGGTGTGCTAGAAGGCATGCATGTATTTTAGTGGGAGCTGGTAAGGGACTAGGCCGGTGGAGGACAGGGACTAACAAAAGCTGAGGATAGGGTGGTTGTCAGAATGAAGGATATGTTGTAGCTGGAGTACCAACCTGCACAGTTAAGATTCATTTAGCTGCAATGACTGTGCAGGATTATCTGTGGGCTTAACTACTAGCAAGCTGTCTATGTGCATGAATGGCCACTGTCAACTGTGGCCAAGAGGCAGCTGGACCATACAGTTTCTGAAGATGCCACCCAGATAGATGTACTTCAATATAATGGCTGTTTCACAGTTTGTAGTATCTGAATTCTTCTCACCAACACCAGCTTTTCTGAACTACGTAGGTGGGAATTCACCCTATAACATATCTGTGTAGCAGCCCTAACTTGTCCCCACCATGCCCCTTCATGCTCCCACAGGCAGCAATAGGATCTCATCCCCCCACCCTATCCCTCACCCTCCCACTGCACACCTCCTTATCCACATCACCCACACAGTTGATCACTGTCCATGTCAGACACACTCGCAGTTGAGTCTTAGCACCCAGAGACAGTGGCCATGTATGTTTGAGTTGTTTTTTGTGTGAATGTGTGAGAGCTCTGCTTCTGAGAAAGGTCTTCATCCAAAAGCTTCATCCAAAAGTTTAAATATTTCTAGTATTCTTTTTTATTGTGCCTGTCTGTGCCTCCTGTATGCAGTGAGTAGCAATGTATTCTTTCTACACTGTTGTAACTACCTCCAGTGTCTTTGACATCCATAGGTTATAGAATCTTAAAATATATTCTGAGCACAAATGCTTATTAATGAAAGAACAATCATATCAAACAAAATGTTCAGAAATGGAAAATTGTGCACTTCAAACACTGCAGAAATGTAGTAACCTTTGGTTACAGTAGCAATGAGACACAATTGGAATCAGTCAACTAGACTTAATCATAAATAAAGAAGGTGAAGTCTTCAGTTTATTGACAGGAGACAAGGAAAATTCAGTCTGTCTACAAAGGAGAGTTCTTATAAAACACTCATGCCACTCATCCTAGAATATTTCTCACACATGTGTGGCCTATACAGAATAGGTCTAACAGGATATACAAAGAATACCAGCATGAATGGTTGCTGGGTTTCTTAGACCCTGGGACAGCATCACCGAGATACAGAAACAGCTGCACTGGTAGACACTTGTAGATGCATGCCAACAAATAGCTGCAATCACTGCGCTGCATTCTATGTGGGCATAACTACTAACAAGTTATCTTTGGGTATGAATGGTTGCTGCCAAACTGTGGCCAAGAGACAGCTAGACCATATAGTTTGTGAACATGCCACCCAAGTAGATGTGCTTCAATATAATGACTGTTTCACAGGCTGTGCCATCTGGATCCTTCCCACTGTCATCAGGTGGGAACTCTCCCTATTACATATCTACCTAGCAGTTCTAGCCTGTCCCCACCATGTCCCTGCAAGTACCCAAATGCAGCACAGACATCTTCACCCACTCCTACCCTGATATCCCTCCCTCTCCCCACTGCATGCCTCCTCCTTATCCGCATCGCTCATCTTTATGAAGTTCCAAGAAACACTACTAAGTGAGAAATCTAGGAATGTATTACAGTGCCCACATATCTCTCACACAAGGACTGAAAAGACTAGACTAATTTAAGTACACACAGAGGCAATTAAACAATCATTCTTCTCCCACTCCATATACAATTGGACTGAGAAGAAACCGTAATATGTTCTACAACAGGGTACACTTCACAGAGTTTTGCGGAGTATAGATATATGTGTGTGCTGGATTTTGTATAAGTAATAAGTTTTTGCAAAAATGTAAGAATGAAAAGAAATGGAACTGAAAATTACATTTAAATGATGGTAGTAACAAGCATAGAATTATAGTATTTTTTAGTCATCAGTTTGACTTATTTAATAGCTCCACAGTATTCCACACTTATGGGTTTTGGGAGGTTGGAAAGGGGGGGGGAGGACAAAATGGGGGCAGTTCTTTGCAGAGCTTTGTCTCATACCCTGTGATAAAAGGACATTACCAGTATGAAACAAATAATGAACTAAGGTTTTTTTTTTCAGATAATGCATACATGGAATGTGTGTAAATGCAATTGATTTTCATTATTGTTTACAAAATACATGCAGTATATCTTAATAAAATTTCTGTCAGCTGTTGAGGCCAGTCCATGTCAAGCAACATTTCTTGGTTGTTGTCCTGATGGAAAAACTCCTATCCAAGGAGAGGGAAATGCTGGTTGCCCCTCACTTTGTGGATGCAACAAACTGGGTGAGTGTGATTTAGTTACAATGAAATATATGATGTTAATATATTGATTAAATGACAATGTGTAATATACAGTGAAGAGCCAAAGAAACTGGTACACCTGCCTAGTACAGTGTAGGGTTCCCGTGAGCACGCAGAAGTGCCTCAACACAACATGGCATGGACTTGAAGTAGTGCTGGAGGGAACTGACACCATGAATCCTGCAGGGCTGTCCATAAATCCATAAGAGTGTGAGGGCGTGGAGATCTCTTCTGAACAGCACATTGCAAGGCATCACAGATATGCTCAATAATGGTCATGTCTGGGGAGTTTGGTGGACAGCGGAAGTGTTTAAACCCAGAAGAGTGTTACTGGAGCCACTCTGTAGCAAATATGAACATGTGGGGTGTTGCATTGTCCTGCTGGAATTGCCTAAGTCCGTTGGAACACATAATGGACATGAATGGATGCAGGTGATCAGATAAGATGCTTACATACGTCACCTGTCAGAATTGTATCTAGACTTATCAGCCAACTGCACATGTCGCATACCATTACAGAGCTTCCACCAGCTTGAACAGTCCCCTACTGAAATGCAGGACCCATGGATTCATGAGGTTGTCTCCATACCCATACATGTCCACCTGCTTGATACAATTTGAAATGAGACTCGTCTGACCAGGCAACATGTGTTCAGTCATTAACAGTCCAATGTCAGTGTTGACAGGCCAGGCAAGGTGTAAAGCTTTGTGTCATGCAGTCATCAATGGTAAACAAGTGGACCTTTGGCTCCAAAAGCCAATATTGATGATGTTTCATTGAATGGTTTACACCCGGACACTTGTTGATGGCCCACCTTTGAAATCTATAGCAATTTGCAGAAGAGCTGGACTTCTGTCATGTTGAACAATTCTCTTCAGTCATTGTTGTTCCTGTTCTTGCAGGATCTTTTTCTGGCTGCAACAATGTCAGAGATTTGATGTTTTACCAGATTCCAGATATTCACGGTACACTCGTGAAACGGTCATACGGGAAAATCCCCACTCCATCGCTACCTCCGAGATGCTGTGTCCCATAACTCATGTGCCAACTATAACACCACATTCAACCTCACTTAAATCTTGATAATGTGCCATTGTAGTAGCAGTAACCAATCTAACGACTGACACTTGTTGTCTAATATAGGCATTGCCAACCACAGTGCCGTATTCTTCCTGTTTACTTATCTATGTATTTGAATACACATGCCTAAACCAGTTTCTTTGGTGCTTCAGTGTAGTTACTTAAACTGGATCAAAGAGGCACTGTGTGTTATTTTATAGCACAATAAACTTTTATTTAAGAAATGTTTTAATATTCACTGTTTTCACAAAAATTGTCTCATTAGCTAATTTTAATAAGAAAATAAAACATTATTTCATGTAGTGGTTTAGAAACTAAAAGTAACTGATAGAGTATGGGGAAGGGGGAAGAGTTGCTCTCCACATGAAAGGACAACATAAGCAGTGAAGAAATGAAATCTGTGTGGCATTACACAGAAATACTGTGCATTTTAGGAAGCACAGATTATGGCTTAACCACCTGGATCACAGTTGTGGTCAGATTGCCAGGGAATATTAACATCCAAGCAACAAAGAGAGCTTGAATAGCTAGTCCTGTGGGAAACTAGTAATAAAAAATTTCTTCGCTGATAGTAACAGAACAGTTCTCCTCTCCTGAATGTGTTTGTAATTGTTAAGCAGGGAAATGGGATTTCTATATTCAGAAGCAATAAAGCAACTATCAAATAACACTTTCCTGGTGGAAATAGAATGTTTCACTATGTTCCTAAGTGTGAAGTTGCTTAGGAAGTGTCTGATTATAACATATTTATTTCTGGCACATTAGACCCTGATAATTTTACCCACAGAGTATAGTGACCCTACACTGCTTGCCAGCAATACCACTCTTTGTCTCATGATTGGTTAACTTGTAATTGCTTGGTCATGCACATGGATAATAGGAGAATGACGTTTCCCCTGTCTGTTACCTCATGATGCCATACATCAGGAAGTGCTCTACAACCTCATCACACCTTCCCATTCAGTTTTCCTAGATTGAGAGTTTAATGAATGTTATGTTGCATTATGTTCTGTTAGCACCTTCCTCATAAACTGATATCTAGAGTATACCTATTGTTATCAGAAGCTCTGTCTATTATGAATGTAATGCACAGTACAAAGTAGCAATTTCAGCACTATCACAGAATTTTCTCCAGCACCAGTCTCTTGTAATTCTCTGCCATATTTGTAGATGCTGCTCTGGAGATAGTAGTTGATGACTTCAGTTAAAGACTTTTCAGGCCAATAATGAATGCAGCCTGATCCTGGCAGAGTATAAACTGGCACGTGTGTATCAGAAACATGAGTGTAGTACTGTAAAAGCTAAATGCAGGTGAACTGCACAGATCATCACAGCCTTTTAGTCGACCAAAGCAAAATATAAATGATGTACTGGTAAAGAGAACTAGAAAATATTTCATTGTGAGCTCCTAAACATCAACACAATTTCAGGAAGTCTTCTGTTGTTTGGGTGACCATTAGAAGGATTTTCAGGAAACTGCAGAGGTGCCTTTAATAGACTATCTCAGGTAGCATTGCACAGCTCCTTCATGGAGAAGAAGCACTTACATTCTGTCCTTTCTTTCCCAACATTATTTTATGAAGTTTTGCTGAGAAGTATTGCCGTCAAATCTTTTATGTGAAAACTATTAAAATTTTTTAAATAAAACAAATGTTACTGGCATTCTACATCATTGTTCCTCATTTCTACATATTTATTTCTCAATGGAAAATCCAGGATGGAGTGTAACAATGTTATAAAAAGGATAATTGCTATTCACCATATTGCGTAGATGCTGAGTCGCAGGTAGGCACAACAAAAAGACTGTCAGAATATGTGCTTTTGGCAAACAAGGCGTTCGTTGGGGATAGAACATACACACCCACACACACTCACACACACACACACACACACACACACACACACACACACACATGACTGCCCAGTCTGTGTGGTCTCAGCACCCAGAGACTGTGATCATGTGTGTGTGAGTAGCATTTATGTGTGTGTGTGTGTGTGTGTGTGTGTGTGTGTGTGTGTGTGTTTTTCTATTTCTGACAAAATCCATGTGGCCAAAAGCTCATTTTCTGACAGTCTTTTTGTTGTGGTTATCTATGGCTCAGCATCTCCACTATATGGTGAGTAGCAACTATCCTTTTCCTGATATTATTACTTATTTCTCAAGGTAGTCACCCTAGAGATTAACACATTGTTTCCACTGAGAGACCAGTTTGTTGATACCATCACTGTGCAGTGTTTGAAAACTTTGTTGATGGACTCACAACCTCATCTCTGGTAGCACCACTTCAACACTATTAGGGTGAAATCCTTCAAGGTGTTCTCTAAGTTTTAGAAACATATGAAGATTAGATGGGGCAAAATCAAGACTGTGTGGAGGATGAGTAATGATAGTGAACCAAAGGCATTGGATTGTTGCAAGTGTTGCAGTGCCTGTGTGTGGTCTGACATTATCATGCTGAAGGAGAGGGTGCTCCATGTGTGGATGAACTCTTTGAATTTGAAACTTGATTGCACAGTATGCAATTTCTTCCACACTAATATAGTCATGTTACACACTGCCATGTTCCATGCTATAATTTGGAGCCCTCTTGTGGCAGAGGGCTGCAAATTGGTAGACATAAATAATAAGGATTTAGAATGTTAATGATGTTTGTTTTCTTTAAAAAGCTTAGAGTTTTCACATAAAGAATTTGGAGGCATTAGTTTTCAGCATTCTATCATTAAATATCGTACATATTAACCTTGGAACTGTGGCATAAATATAAGATAGCCCAGGTAGAGACTAGTGGCTATTCTATGTTTTGAAATATTTATTTACCATTAAATAGGCTCTCCAGCTACACCAGATTCTTTATCAGAGGTAACATGTATAGAGTATTATTTCATGAACCATGTATAAATTGTCACAATAGTTGTAACAATGGTTCAAATTGTTTCTATTAAAATATACATGATACATGATGTGTATCAGTATTATTTTTCTTTATTTCATTGCTTGACCACTGACGAAACACACTAAGCTAACAGGTTTTTTTATGTTCATTTCATCTATGTCTGTAGACAGCCATGTATGTTTTTGTGTTTTAAGTCAGAGATGTTGAAGAGGCATTTCATCCATTTGGGGTCATTCATTCTTTTTATATGATCATAAAAGTAGACTCCCCCCATGAACCATGGACCTTGCCGCTGGTGGGGAGGCTTGCGTGCCTCAGCGATACAGATGGCCGTACCGTAGGTGCAACCACAACGGAGGGGTATCTGTTGAGAGGCCAGACAAACATGTGGTTCTTGAAGAGGGGCAGCAGCCTTTTCAGTAGTTGCAGGGGCAACAGTCTGGATGATTGACTGATCTGGCCTTGTAACATTAACCAAAACGGCCTTGCTGTGCTGGTGCTGCGAATGGCTGAAAGCAAGGGGAAACTACGGCCGTAATTTTTCCCGAGGACATGCAGCTCTATTGTATGATTAAATGATGATGGCGTCCTCTTGGGTAAAATATTCCGGAGGTAAAATAGTCCCCCATTCGGATCTCCGGGCGGGGACTACTCAGGAGGACGTCGTTATCAGGAGAAAGAAAACTGGCGTCCTACGGATCGGAGCGTGGAATGTCAGATCCCTTAATCGGGCAGGTAGGTTAGAAAATTTAAAAAGGGAAATGGATAGGTTAAAGTTAGATATAGTGGGAATGAGTGAAGTTCGGTGGCAGGAGGAACAAGACTTTTGGTCAGGTAATTTCAGGGTTATAAATACAAAATCAAGTAGGGGTAATGCAGGAGTAGGTTTAATAATGAATAAAAAAATAGGAGTGCGGGTTAGCTACTACAAACAGCATAGTGAACGCATTATTGTGGCCAAGATAGACACAAAGCCCATGCCTACTACAGTAGTACAAGTTTATATGCCAACTACCTCTGCAGATGATGAAGAAATAGATGAAATGTATGACGAGATAAAAGAAATTATTCAGGTAGTGAAGGGAGACGAAAATTTAATAGTCATGGGTGACTGGAATTCGTCAGTAGGAAAAGGGAGAGAAGGAAACATAGTAGGTGAATATGGATTGGGGGGAAGGAATGAAAGAGGAAGCCGCCTTGTAGAATTTTGCACAGAGCATAACTTAATCATAGCCAACACTTGGTTCAAGAACCATAAAAGAAGGTTGTATACCTGGAAGAATCCTGGAGATACTAAAAGGTATCAGATAGATTATATAATGGTAAGACAGAGATTTAGGAACCAGGTTTTAAATTGTAAGACATTTCCTGCGGCAGATGTGGATTCTGACCACAATCTATTGGTTATGAACTGCAGATTGAAACTGAAGAAACTGCAAAAAGGTGGGAATTTAAGGAGATGGGACCTGGATAAACTGAAAGAACCAGAGGTTGTAGAGAGTTTCAGGGAGAGCATAAGGGAACAATTGACAGGAATGGGGGAAAGAAATACAGTAGAAGAAGAATGGGTAGCTCTGAGGGATGAAGTAGTGAAGGCAGCAGAGGATCTAGTAGGTAAAAAGACGAGGGCTAATAGAAATCCTTGGGTAACAGAAGAAATATTGAATTTAATTGATGAAAGGAGAAAATATAAAAATGCAGTAAATGAAGCAGGCAAAAAGGAATACAAACGTCTCAAAAATGATATCGACAGGAAGTGCAAAATGGCTAAGCAGGGATGGCTAGAGGACAAATGTAAGGATGTAGAGGCTTGTCTCACTAGGGGTAAGATAGATACTGCCTACAGGAAAATTAAAGAGACCTTTGGAGAGAAGAGAACCACTTGTATGAATATCAAGAGCTCAGATGGCAACCCAGTTCTAAGCAAAGAAGGGAAGGCAGAAAGGTGGAAGGAGTATATAGAGGGTTTATACAAGGGCGATGTACTTGAGGACAATATTATGGAAATGGAAGAGGATGTAGATGAAGACGAAATGGGAGATAAGATATTGCGTGAAGAGTTTGACAGAGCACTGAAAGACCTGAGTCGAAACAAGGCCCCAGGAGTAGACAACATTCCATTTGAACTACTGATGGCCTCGGGAGAGCCATTCATGAAAAAACTCTACCATCTGGTGAGCACGATGTATGAGACAGGCGAAATACCCTCAGACTTCAAGAAGAATATAATAATACCAATCCCAAAGAAAGCAGGTGTTGACAGATGTGAAAATTACCGAACTATCAGTTTAATAAGTCACAGCTGCAAAATACTAACGCGAGTTCTTTACAGACGAATGGAAAAACTAGTAGAAGCCGACCTCGGGGAAGATCAGTTTGGATTCCGTAGAAATGTTGGAACACGTGAGGCAATACTGACCTTACGACTTATCTTAGAAGAAAGATTAAGAAAAGGCAAACCTACGTTTCTAGCATTTGTAGACTTAGAGAAAGCTTTTGACAATGTTGACTGGAATACTCTCTTTCAAATTCTGAACGTGGCAGGGGTAAAATACAGGGAGCGAAAGGCTATTTACAGTTTGTACAGAAACCAGATGGCAGTTATAAGAGTCAAGGGGCATGAAAGGGAAGCAGTGGTTGGGAAAGGAGTAAGACAGGGTTGTAGCCTCTCCCCGATGTTATTCAATCTGTATATTGAGCAAGCAGTAAAGGAAACAAAAGAAAAATTCGGAGTAGGTATTAAAATTCATGGAGAAGAAGTAAAAACTTTGAGGTTCGCCGATGACATTGTAATTCTGTCAGAGACAGCAAAGGACTTGGAAGAGCAGTTGAACGGAATGGACAGTGTCTTGAAAGGAGGATATAAGATGAACATCAACAAAAGCAAAACGAGGATAATGGAATGTAGTCAAATTAAGTCGGGTGATGCTGAGGGAATTAGATTAGGAAATGAGACACTTAAAGTAGTAAAGGAGTTTTGCTATTTAGGGAGTAAAATAACCGATGATGGTCGAAGTAGAGAGGATATAAAATGTAGACTGGCAATGGCAAGGAAAGCGTTTCTGAAAAAGAGAACTTTGTTAACATCGAGTATAGATTTAAGTGTCAGGAAGTCGTTTCTGAAAGTATTTGTATGGAGTGTAGCCATGTATGGAAGTGAAACATGGATGATAACTAGTTTGGACAAGAAGAGAATAGAAGCTTTCGAAATGTGGTGCTACAGAAGAATGCTGAAGATAAGGTGGGTAGATCACGTAACTAATGAGCAGGTATTGAATAGGATTGGGGAGAAGAGAAGTTTGTGGCACAACTTGACTAGAAGAAGGGATCGTTTGGTAGGACATGTTTTGAGGCATCAAGGGATCACAAATTTAGCATTGTAGGGCAGTGTGGAGGGTAAAAATCGTAGAGGGAGACCAAGAGATGAATACACTAAGCAGATTCAGAAGGATGTAGGTTGCAGTAGATACTGGGAGATGAAGAAGCTTGCACAGGATAGAGTAGCATGGAGAGCTGCATCAAACCAGTCTCAGGACTGAAGACCACAACAACAACAAAAGTAGACTTATTGTTTGTGTATTATGTCTGTAATTTTTTCTAGTTTTTTAAAAGTAGAACAAGTTTTTATAGTTTGGACACAGCAAATTTTGTATGATCTTTTCTTCTTTTTATTCTAATTCCACTAGGGACATTTCTCATATAAACATGATGGTTTTTGGAAGAATTTTAATGATGACTTTTGGCATGTATAAAACAAACAATTTTTTTGTAAATGTTTCATGTTTCCATTTTTCTGGCACTTGTTTTCAATGCTTCTTTATTGAACCCATTGATTGTAATCCATTTGCCAAGGGATGTAAAGATTTTTATGCATCTTATTGTTATTATCTGGTGTTTAATTGGGATGTATTGTCCTTGACATTTGGTATTATACAATTTTTTCTTTTTTTTCCCCTAAAGATATCTGCTCTGCCATTTCTTTCAATACATTCTTTCTGTTATGTCCTGATGGAACTACAATCGTCAAATATAACTGTGGGTTGCTATGGAATATAGTGGAGTAAAACTACAACCTATGAAATATTAGTGCACTTTATTACAAGAATGATAAAAATATTTACTTAACTTTATACAATCCATTGCCACATGAATGTGCTGATTATTTACAGCTGTCTTTAAATGTTAAAGCATCACTTGATGTGCACTTTTATTAACTCTTCTCTTCAAGTATAAGGATCACAAAGTTCTGAAATATAGTTCATTCTAAGACATGAGTAATACATGTGTCCTAAGTAGACAATGTTTTCTGTTTGATTGGATGTCACAAACTGGAGCAGCCTTCCTCTGCTTGGCTATATATCAGCATCCTTGTGATAGTGCTGTGGAGCTGGGAGAGAGGGTGTGGCTTTGCCAGCACCTCCCATTCATTGTTGCAGTATGTTCTGAAGCACTGTTATATTTTGTGGTGCTGACTTTGTTTGGAACCATGATCTACCGTATTTACTCGAATCTAAGCCGCACTTTTTTTTCCGGTTTTTGTAATCCAAAAAACCGCCTGCGGCTTAGAATCGAGTGCAAAGCAAGCAGAGGTTCTAAAAAATGTTGGTAGGTGCCGCCACATCTAACTTCTGCCGTCGAATATATGTAGCGCTACACAAGCATGCTTTGTGGGCACAAAGATAAATACTGGCGCCAAAACTTTTTTTCTCTGCCCCTTGTTTCGGCCACTGCATTTTCTTACATTATCCAACGAAGTAAATACAAATTCCGTATTGTTCATCTTCGAATGTAGCAGAATTTCAATGTACTACGAAAATCCGACTGGCAAGACTGTTAGGGATGTTTGTCAATATGGCCAACTCTACGTTCCGAGTTTTTTCCTACCTGTGAGAAGAGATGGTTGCTAATAGGAACCCGATGAAATGTGAATCACATGCAGTATTCCCTTCACCATAAGAATAATACGAAAATAAACATTTTGCCATGTATTCTTTCGTGTTTGCTGCTATCTCATTTAAATCCTGCATGCCTAATAAACTACGAAACTAGAGTGAAACAACAGCAAACGCGGAAGAATATACGTATCGTGTCATGTTTATATTCGTATTATTCTTATGCCTAATAGTGATATAGTCAGAAATGAAGCACAGCAACTGACTCGATTTTAAATGTAAGATGACTAATTTCTGTGCAGAATTTGATGTACTAAATAAGCGGCCGCAAAGATTTTCAAACGGAGAAAAATTTGCGCCTAACTCTCGTTCAGAACATGTTCTATCATACGCAGTTATTATTTGGTTCTTGTTGGTTATCAAATAAAGCAGCAGTGTAAGTAACAACAAATAGCAGTCTCTTGCCATTGTTTCGCTAATGAGACGATTCCTCTCTCTCTCTCTCTGTCTCTCTCTCTCTCTCTCTCTCTCTCTCTCTCTCTCTCTCTCTCTCTCTCTCTCTTTTTTTTTTTTTTTTTTTTTTTTTTTTTTTTTTTTTTTTTTTTTTCAATAGTAAGCGGCGTTAGCGCGCACAAAAGCAATCCATGCCGTGAGCGGCGACAGGCGGTAAACACGCACTATCATACAGAATGCGACAAACATTGCATGACACAGTACAGTAATGCATTTTCAGCTTAGAGTGACGTAAACACCTATAACAAAAAAAACGGCACTTATCAGATCAAAGCAAAATAAGCAATCGATTCAAACCAGACGAAGCACGTGAAAAAGGAAGGGTACCCGTATAAATACGGACGTAGCGCCTGACGCATATCAAGGGCTACCTGGTAAAGCTTAACTGCTAAGCTTACGACTCGAACCAAACTACTGTAGGTGTATCATCATTCATTCGACCTAAATTGTGTCTCATATTACAATGGACCAACTTTGTTTCGATTTGGAGGTGCGGCCTAAAACTTTTCTCTTCCCTTGAATTTCGAGTCTCAAATTTCAGGTGCGGCTTAGATTCGGGAAATATTTTTTTCCTTTATTTCGAGTCTCATTTTTCAGGTGCGGCTTAGATTCGAGTGCGGCTTAGATTCGAGTAAATACGGTACACTTTCATTACATTATTTTTTGTTCTTGCTGGTTCTACAAAACCTAAAAATTATGTTTCCATGTTATTCCTCTTAGTCTCATCTTTAAATGTTCTTTAATTTTTTAAATGTTCTGAAACTTTTATTCCTTCTACCCTTATTGTTATTATTGTTTGTATTATTATTTAACACACAGTTAAACAAAAGTGGCAACAGTCCAGATCCCTGTTAAAGACGTGTTTTGATTTCGAAGGGGTTAAATAAACATTCATGGAATTTATTTTGGACTTGCTGTTAGTCAACTTTACCGTTCTCTTATATTTCCCGTTAGGTTTTCATCAGATTCTATTTCTGCTAATATGTCAACTAGCATATCACAGTGAAACTACAAAACTGGATAATATTACCTTACTATCAGCATATAATATCTAACACTTTCATATTCAGTATCTGGTCTGCTGTCAATCAACTTTACCAGAATTAGCCTTGATGTTTTAACTTCATGTCTACTCTTGGATGAGAGTTTTTACCAATATTCCTTACGGATAATCATTAAAAATGAATTTACAGCATTTAGTGTGAAGGAATGTACACACTGAGAAAGATGACGTGACTAAGGGAGACGTTTCTCATTTGTTGTGATTCGTTTTCTGTCCTCCAGGCCCCTTGACTGATTCACACAATGGAAAAAATGATCTAGAATATACAAGTATCCTTTGCCTGTGTACAGAAATGTGGAAGTAGATGTTATTCTGACAGGCACAAAGGTACATCAGAATCCAAGGAAACAAGCAAGCTGATTTAATAGCAAAAGTGCCTGCTGGGGTATATAATTCAATAGTGTGGCACTCCCTAAATACCATAAACTCACTGTTGGACATGGTCATAGGTCAGTGGAAAACTGCTGGGCACCGTGAAAAGATTTGCATTCCACTTCTGTTTTTCCTCCTCTTGGTCACTTAGACTGGATGAAACGGCTTTACACATCTTTGTGTATAGTTCAGTTTCTGATGAATGTGCTTTTATTCTCACATTGAAAGCCTCACTTGTTCATGGTCCTTGTGACACATGTATGCCTCATTTCAAAACAGTGCATTTGATGATCTGGAATTATATCGTTAATACAAGTGAGGTTCTGCTGTGTATTGTAGCTGGTGATAGAAGGAGTGTACTGTGCAAAATGTTTATGTTTCAGACATTATTATGTTGCACGGAGCCAGCTCATCCATTTTTAGTGTAATGATCAGCTAGTACATGTACTGTCTTAACAGTTTATTTTGTTTTTTTGCCTTACATGTTTCAAATATGGATGCTTCTTATGATTTTAATGTAGAACTATTTTTTACTATGAACTATTTTTTACTAATTTAAAAATGATACTTGTAACAGGTAAATAACACTCATCTAATAATATTTTAAAGTCGTAAAAACTGAAGCCATTCCACACCTTCAAAATATCATCACGTCATCTTCATCAACATCAACATCTTTTAATTTTTCTTCTTGTTGAGTATATTGTAAATGTTTGTGCTTTTCTCTTTTTGTAGGTTCTATCTCTGATGCATGTGATCCAGATACACTGCAATGTAAATGCAAACCTGGAGTTGGTGGTGTGAAATGTGACCGTTGTGAACCGGGCTACTGGGGGCTGCCAAAGATATCTGAAGGTCATGATGGATGTTTACGTAAGATATTATTTGATTTTACAAATGGTTTACGATATTTCATTCATTTAATGTTATAAAGTTTGTTTACCTTTTTGCTTGTTCTTTTCACTTCCAGTTGTTCATTTTCCTTTATTGTAGTGGTATTTACTCTTACAGCAAATGGTATATTCACTAAATATGGAATTATGTTTTGAAGTGAAGGAAGGACAGTATGTACAAACTGTTGCAATTATGAAAGAGAAGAACTGGACACAGAGAACACAGACCTATAGGAGCATAATAATATACATTGACACAATATCTGAATCTGAAATGTGTGATTTCATAGCCAAGATTAAGATCATAGGATAATAATGCATTATAACAATAATGCATTACAAAACAGAAAGCAGTCAATTGCTCAAAGATGAGGCATTATACTAAGAGGCTGATATAATAGAAGAGCAATAAGGCAACATAGCTAGGCAATAAGGCAACATAGCTATAAAAAGATACAAATACATGGAGTCTCGGGAGGAATGATCAGTATTAGTGATATGACAGGAACAATCTTTCAAAGCAAAAAAGTGTAGTAAACATGGTGTCTAAAACGCATGCATTAAGAGCTATGAGCACTTCTTCATCTTCGATATTGTGAAACAAATCTCTTCTACTGCAAGCTCTTGGCTTTATATGTTTTGGGATGGGTTAGTGTGGACCAAAACAGGAAAAAAATTGCCTGGTAAACATTGGCTCTAAAAAGCATACCTTAAGTGCTCATAGCTCTTAAGGTATGCATTTAAGAGCCCATGTTGACTGGATATTTTTTCCATGCTTTGATCCACAATGCCTCTCAAAATATGGAAAGCAAAAAACTTGGCAGTAAAGGAGATTTCTTTCACAGTATTGAAGATGGAGAAATACTCATAACTCTCAGGTCCCAGGACTTGAACACAAGTGGAAGAGAGTAGATCCAGAAATTAGATTGATGAGTATCCTAGTGGCACTGAATAGGTGCAGAAGAAGAGACATGTGTATATTGTCCACATGTCTTACTGTTGAAATGGTATCAGCAAGAAAAATGGACTATCAAAGCAATCTTGAGAAACTGAATCCAAAATCATCTTAAAATTATGTGGCACAGCTTCAGTAAAAGATATATTCTTGTAAGAAGATAATATGAATTTTAACTGACCAAATTAGAAGTTCAGCACTGGCATACCAAAGACGTAAATTCAAATTAGCAAACTGCATTAACAGCATACTTTTAATAAGAAATGCGTGGAATATTAAGTTACATTGGTTTATGCTTTTGCCAACATTAAAGTTCTGCTATAAGATGAATGGTTAGGTTGAAACTAGCTGCAGAGTAATAAAATAGAAACTTTTAACAACTTGGTGTCATCAAAATACTTATTGAACTGCAATCAATCAGTTGGAGCAATAGACAAGACAGTGTGACTTGATGCAGAATGCTTTTGAATCAACATAAAATTATTTAAAAAATTAGTCTTCACGTGATAAACAAGTGTACTGGTACTAAATTCACATGTTACTTACAAATTCTGTAAGTAAAAAAACTATTAATCCTAGAATATCATTTCACTCTTATTTGAGAAATTATAGAAAAGCATGACAAAGAGAGAACAAAATTAGGAGATTACATGAATGCATGATGCCTGTTCTTTCAGACACGTCCAAAAGAACAGACATCACACAGAATTTGTAGCTGTGATACATATTATGTAAATTGAAGGTGGAGGGAAGAAAGGAAAGGGAAGGGACTATTGATGTCAGCTGCATCAGGACTCAGCTGCATTAAGCACTGTGCCAACTGCACACAGTATTTATTGCAATTGTGCAGACTGTCTCGACATATCTCTTGGCCTACCCACATTCCCATTTACTGCCAACTACCCAAAGTCCCTGTCCATGTCCACGGTCCTCACTACTTTGAGAGTCCCACAGGAAGTTGGTCATCCACTCTACTGATGCCTCGATGGGCAATGATTCCACCACATTCAGTAGTGCTGATGCTCAACTACAACCGATATCCTGCCGGAATCATAAAGCAGTGAGCATGGAGGACATAGATGGGAACAGATAGATGGCTCTAGGTATTGTATTGTATTGAATTTATTGGTCCAGTTGTCTACAAAGCAGCTTATGCATAATAAATTGGACAAGTCAAGTTATAAGTATACAGCTGAAAGTTATTTCTAGGCATACTTATTTTAGGTTACAATAATACACTTTATACATAAGTATTTATATAACAAATTTCATAAATTTAAATATTCTTCAATGGAGTAAAAGCAGTCATGCTATAAATATGACTTTAGAGATTTTCCAAAGGTATTGACCTCAGCAATAGCTTTTATGTTTTCAGGAAGTTTGTTATAAAGATTACTCCCATGTGAAAAGTACCTTTTTGGCACAGAATTGTGCTGATTTGTGTTATATGTAAGTTTCTGTTTTGTCTGGTAAAGTGATCATGTATATCACAGTATTTATGCAGTCTGCAGTCCTTTCCTACTACATTTATTTTAAAGAATAAAATGGTTTCCTTAATGTACACACATGGTAATGGAGGTATACCAGATTTCTTAAACAATATAGCAGAGATGGTGAGTCGCGATAGGCACAACAAAAAGATTCACACAATTATAGCTTTCAGCCATTAAGGCCTTTGTCAGCAGTAGACACACGTACACACACACACACACACACACACTCACGCAAATGCAACTTGCACATGCGTCCGCAGTCTCAGAGAGCTGAAACTACACTGCGAGCAGCAGCACCAGTGCATGATGGGAGTGGCAACTCGGTGGGGGTAAGGAGGAGGCTGGCACAGGAAGGGGGAGGGATAGTATGGTGGGAGTGGCAGACAGTGAAGTGTTGCAGTTTAGACGGAGGGCATGAGAGAAGGTGCGGAGGGGGGAGGGGGTAAGTAAGAGAAATAAAAAGAAATTAAAAGACTGGATGAGGCAGTGAAATGACAACTGTGTAGTGCTGGAATTGTTACATTCCATCCTGGATTTTCCATTGTACAATTTCTTAAACAGAGGCTTACAAGAGTCTCTAGGCTTGTACCCAAACATGATACTAATGGCCCTTTTTTTGTAGTTTAAAAATGCTATTAGCTGTTCTAGAGTTGCCCCAGAAAGTGACCGCATATCTAAACAAGAATGAAAATAGGCATGATATGCATTCATTACTGTTTTCTCACTACAGCATGATTTTAGTGAGCGAAGAAAGTAACATGTTTTGCTCAGTTCTGCATTGAGATATTCAATACGTTTATTCCATTTTATGTTGCTCTGCAGCCAATGTCCTAAGAATTTGGCTTCAGTACTGTTACCAACAAGGTCGTCTTTGATAGTGACCAATGGGATAAACATGTTCTTATTTGGAGCATTGTGGAATTTTAGTGCAATGATTTTTTTACTGTATATTACAAGCTGATTATTCTGTGCCCAGCTGCTAAGTTTTTTCGTGACCATGTTTACTGACTACTGTAACTGTTCATTGCTGTCTTTTTGTGATCATGTTTACTGACTGCTGTAACTGTTCATTGCTGTCTCCTTTTAGTAGAATTGTGGTGTAATCTGCAAATATGATTGTTTTATGTGCGTCGACATTTACGCTTATATCATTTATGTACAGAAGGAACAGAAGAGGTTCCATTACTGATCCTTGGGGTACACCACATTTAATTTGTTTATAGTGAGATAAGTGTTCCAATACAGTTTTTAGATCAATATTTGTGTGCTTGATGCATGCTGTCTGCTTATGATTAGTCAGGAAAGAACTGATCCAATTGTTGGTCAGACCTTGAATACCATATCTTTCAAGCTTTGATAGCAGAATTTTATAATCCACCCTGTCAAAAGCTTTTGACGGGTCGATAAATAGTCCTATTGATTCATGTTTCTTGTCCATCAGGTTTAGGATGGAACTGATGCACTCATAAATAGCAGTTGTCATTGACCTCTAATTTCTGAATCGATGGTGTTCGTTGCATAGGATGTTGTTTTTATTTATAAATTTCATAAGTTTGTCATACATAATGTTTTCTAATTGTGATGGGTCTGTAGTTATTTACATATTTTTCTCACCTTATTATATACTGGAATAACTTTTGATATTCTCAATACATCAGGGAAAGTGCGTGCCTGATGTGAGCAGTCACATAAAAGTGTGAGTATTTCAATTAGGTTTGATGTTCTCTTCTCTTATTGTTGCAGGTACACCATCAATGCCCGCAGGGTTGGAATTTTTCAGTCCTTTCATTTCTTTAGTTACTTCATCTTGTGAAACAGAATTGATATACATTGATTCTCTACATGCACTTATTTTATATTCATTTGACTGAGTGTTCTTATGTAAGTCTGATTGTAATAAAATTGTTAAATGTGTTGGCTACCTGTAAGGGATTTGTCACTTCTTTATTTTTTTGAGATAGTGTTATATTTTTGCAAGATTGTTTATATCCTCCAGTTTCATTTTTTATAACACATAGCCTTCGATTTATTAACTGAATCATAAACATATTCATCATAATGCATTATTTTTGCTGCTTTTATTACTTTTTAAATATTTTGAAGTATTTTTTATGTTATGCGTGTACTTCAGGTGAGGAATTTTTTGAGTTACATACTTCATGAAGTAGTCTTTTCTTCTGGCGTGAAACCCTTATTCCCCTTGTGCTTCAACTGTTTGTTCTGGAGTTCCCCTGTATGGTTACAGTTTTCAGTAGGAATGCAATTTTAAAGAAATGGGTTAATGTATCAATGAAAGTGTTGAACTTTACATTTATATCATTCATTCTATACGCCTGTGACTGATTTCTTTCTGTAATAAGCTGCTGAAGTAGCTTACATTATCCTGATTATAATTTCTTAAAGAAATGTTGTTAATAATACTGCCTTTTACTTTTGTGCTTAATATTTGAGCAAGCCTCCATTAAAAAGTTTTAGTGAAGTGTTGTGTAAACTCTTCTTGACTCGAAATCGGTCTAGAGGTGTTTGGCAAATTTCTGGTACTCAGATAGCAGCTTTTATTCAGCCTTTAAATTATAGGATGTTGCAAGGTTCAAAAGGGTTACTATTTGTAAGGAAATCTATCCATTTTATTTACTTTATGTAGCAATGACTCCATTTTGTTTAAGAAAGTTCAAAATTTCCAGATGGTGATCAGTAAACTGTAGCAAAAACCAGGTTGAACTGAATAATTTTTATAGCTGCAGTTTCATAATCCTTTTTTGACATATGTTCTAGTTAAGTCAGGTAGGGTAATAAAATCTATGTTTTCCTTTGTGTAAATTGCCACCCCACCCTGCTTACTGTTTTGCCTGCAGTAGTAAGAAGCCAAAGTAAATTTGTTTATTTTCATATTCTGGTTTAATTCTGGGTTAAGACAGTGCTCAGAAATGCATAACACTGAGAAATATTTAAGTTCACCTGTTAACAATACATTAATTTCATCAATCTTATTATGCAGGGACTGCACATTATGGTGGTAAATTTTTAGATTGGGCTTTACTCACGATCTCATAATTGGGAGTCATATTTACAGCATTACTTACCATTAGTTTAAATTAGGATCATCAGTAGTGCTGTATTTTAGTTCTTCTTTCTCATTCAATTTGTTTTCCTTGCTGTTGTTGGAAGTGGCAATGTGGATTGGCCGAGAGGCATGCTGAGATAGTGCACACAGTTACGACAAACATTGCATCCAGGTGGCGCAATGGTTAAGGCAACTGCCTAGTAAGTAGGTGATCCCAGGTTCAAATCCTGGTTCAGCACACATTTCCACTCATCACTGCTGACTTTGCATAAAGGCCCAATGCAGCTGTCATCCACAGTCCCTTTCCTTGCCTTTCCTTTCCTTTCCTTCCTCCCCCTCCACAAGCAATTTATATAAAACCAGGAGAGGAAATCCCTTTGTGACTACAATAAAAGCACTTTTCAAGCATTGTTGTTTTGCCTTGGAAAAAAATCTGCCATGTGATAAGATATGTTGGCTGCAACAAATAATAATAAAAAAATCTGCCATGTGATAAGATATGTTGGCTGCAACAAATAATAATAATAATAATAATAATAATAATAAAGGGAAACTGTATGCTGTCCCATGTTTTGATATTCACCATACCATAAAACACTGTGCAGTAGTAATGGCAGAATTGCCAGGACTGGCTTGAGGCACATCGCACTGCACACCACAGGGTTACCAGTGTTTGAATTTAATTTTGTAGTTTAATCAGATACTTACTGCAAGTGCAGTTCTTTTCTTCTTCCAAGGAATGTTATGCCAAAGTACACTGAAATATCTTACAATTGGATATTAGACGATAACATAATCTCTAGTTACCCTTCCCTGTGACCCCAGAAAGTACAGTTGGTAAAGGCATGCTTTTTATATAAGTGTATGTTACAGAATATATGAAGTAGTCTGCAACAGACAATTTTTTGCATGTTTTTGAATAAAGCTGTTCTGTCAACAAACCACCAAGGAAACTGGGCAGTCTGTCTCTCACCTCCACAGAAGAGTTCAGAAGCCATTTAAAAGAACAGTTAAATCATGTATAATTTGGAATATTTCTATATTAAAGACTGTTTGCAGCACTATATCATTTGTTTCTAAAAATTATACACTATCCTGTTTTGATAGTTCTATGCAATAATATTGTTCAACATGGACTAAATACATTATATGCTTTTTGAAGAGAGCTGAGCGCACAACATCATGTAAATGTAGATGTTGTCTTGGATTTTTAGAAGTAAGACACTAAATCTTGTATAACTGTCACATTTTTGTACTGCCCAAGCTTGTGTGCTCTGAAAATTAGTGTAAACAACTGAGTGAAGTAACAGCTCTTCAGTAAGGAGGTTATATTCAAAATTTTAGTATTGCTAACAGATTGTTTAACCCTTTTGCAGGCCGTAGGGGATGTACTTCCAACTAAATGTATTTCTTTACAGCATTTAAGGGAATATGTGTTACCACTTCTGTACACTCCTGGCATCTAGTGGCAGTCCACTGTACCAGCTATAGTTTCTGTTTGTTGTGGAACACAGCCTTCAGGGCTGTGGGAAGTATAAAGCTCACCAAACAATGGCATGTTAATGGCTCTTGGGAAGTATGGTTACCACCAAAATAGTTTCTGGAAAGGGCTTGCAATGTGTTCTTACCATGAAGTTAATCTGGCACTCGTGGTCCTTGAGAAGCTTACTTACCACCAACTCAGGGGTATCCCGAAGCTTTTGGAAATATGTGTTACCACCTCTATCTATACATGACATGTTGTAGTAGTACACTGCGCCAGGTATATGAAAACTGCTACAACAATCAGTTTCTGTTCATCATGGGATCAAATGTTATTAGAACACATTGCTTCACTCCTGCAATATACATTATTGTGACAGTATAATGAAAAGGATAGTTGCTCCTCACCATATAGTAGCGGAGATGCTGAGCAACTCAGTATCCCTGCTTTATGGTGACTAGCAACCATCCTTTTCATTATATTGTTCCATTCAGTCCTGGATTTTCCACACATCATTGTGACCTATATCAGCTCATACCTCTATTGCATGATAAAGTTTCCATGTCTGTTTTCACTTTGTGGTAAGTAAATTTTAATATTGGTAACAAATATTATTTAAATAAATATTGTTTGACCTAGCAATCTTACACCATTGGTGTAGAAGTGTAGCTTGGATTTTGGGACTCTCCAAGAGCTAATTCATTGTAGATATTTTCTGCAGTTCCTTTAGTCATTCTGAATATAATTTCCTTCAGCACATCTTCATGCTTTTTGTGATCCCATTTGGTGTAATTAGCTGTTTGTGTCAAGAATTCTGTTTCATATACTGTTAGTCTTTTTGCATCTTTTGCCTTTATTTTCTAGGCACTGATGCCATATTGTAGACATAGGTCTTTCTAAAGTCTTATAAAGGCATGTTCTGGTTTGTTTCTGAATGAGAGAGGGTTTCATTACATTAATAATGACTCCCATTGCTTTTGTATATCGGGTGGCTTTTTTAGCTAGGTCTGTTTCTTCCAGAAAGGTTAGTTTATAGCCTATATATGTGAATGTATTCACTCTTTGTAGAATTTCTCTCAAACGGATCTTACTTTGTACTGGGTATTTCCCACAGAAGGTCACAGTTTTTGTTTTTTTGACAGTGTATTAACAAAGTGGAGAATTGTGCATTTGAAGGGAAACAATACAACAACAACACATGCTGAATTGGTGGAAGCAGAAATAAAAAATGCAGCATCATATAATACAGTGGGTAGGTGGCACAGATACATACAGTGTAGTCAAACAAGTCTGAATAATCAAGAACTACATGGCAGACCATCTCTCTGTGAAGAACAGGAAGTGGAAAAGAAGAGGAGGCCTTGGTGCATTAGTGGTAAAAATGAAAATCGTCAAAGATCAGTTTTCAAGCTGGGTTCCATGGCTGCTCACATCCATTTGAACAGTTTGCCAAACTGAGACAGCAGGGTAAACATTGCACCTATCTTAGGCCAATCCAGATGACTACCTACCTAATCACCATGGATGTGTGCTGTGCCTATCACTATTACTCCAAGACAAAGGAGCAAATCAAGTAGTGGAAATGTGTGGATTCACCATTGACAGAAAAAGGTGAAGGCTCAACCACCATTCAGTAATGCTGAGTATTTTTTGAACTGCTTCAATATGTTGCTAAAATTACGCTCATAAGGATCTAACCATCACCGAAGCATACTACCAAAATCTCCTGTTGAGGTTACAGGAGGCTATCAAGACAAAGTGTTTTAGTTCCATGACAACATGCCAGCTCATTCTGCACAGGTCTTACATAATGCTTCTTTCAGTTGTCAGATTTTCCTCAACCCCCTATTCTTCTGTCATGGCACCCTGTGACTCTCTCTCTCTCTCTCTCTCTCTCTCTCTCTCTCTCTCTCTCTCTCTCTCTCTCCTTGTAAGAAGAAACCATTGCTTTGCAGCCTTTTCCAGAATGCTGACAAGATAAATGTTGAATGTTTCCTGAACAACAAAAATCCAGATTTCTTTAATCAATGTTTCTGCCAAGTAATACATGTTAGGAAAGGGAGAGTTGCATTGAAAGTCCAGCATGTTGTGAAAGACCAGCACCACCTTTAGTTTTCATGGTCGCAGTTTAGTTTTTCGAGTAGATAATTAAAATTTATGGCTACCCCAAATATTTGGAAATTTTAATGTGGTAGAAAATCACAGATGCCTTTTTTTTTCATTTATTAGTGTAATACACTTCCACATGTAGATTATTTGACATGAAGTAAATGCCATATTTTATAAACTTGTGTGCATTCAACACTTCTGTTGATCAGGCAGTCAAATGAGGCAAAACTGTGGCAAAGCTTGTGTATAACACTTTGCTGTGTAAGCAAGTAAAAAAAAAACAGATCTGTAGGTACTGTATAGAATGATGCCTTTAAATATGATTGAAATTTCTGCAGGGTAGCTACATTGTGGATCTGTACGAGTTTGTTGTCTTTGAGTTGAGGCTGGGGATCTTCTGGAAAAGTAGGGGAAAAATGGATTAATAGAGCACTGAGGTGTTGATAATAGGGGAACTGCCTGTGAGAGGTGATGATGATGATGTTTGGTTTTGGAGCACTCAACTGAGCAGTCATCAGTGCCTGTACAGATGAAGTCCCAATTTTTACACGGTACAATTTTTTATAAAGGCCAATCTAGACACTGTTGCTAATGATGATGATGAAATGATGAGTACAACACAAACACCCAGTCCCTGAGCAGAGAAAAACCCTAACGTGGCCGGGAATCGAACCCAGGACCTCTTGATCCAGAGGCAACAACACTAGCCATTAGACCACGAGTGCAGACACTGTGAGGGGTGAAGTAATCTTACTGGGTAGTAATATTCCAAGACTGGAGCTGGAAATTTGTAGATTTTGTATTTGTCTCAGCCTTATGAAGACAAAACTGGGGGCAGCTGCATCTGAGCATTAAGTAAGAAAGATTGATCCATTGCTTTCAGCTTTTCATACTCCATAAAAGGTTTTCCAGACACTGTCAGGTTAGTCAAACCAATGTGCTGTTTTGACAGTTTATTGAAGTAACTGAGTAATCACGATTGAAGATTAAAATGATTTATGTTTAAACTATTCTACAGTTTAAATGAATTAGTTTATTTTCCTTCACTGCACCAATTACCATTTTCTGTCACAGCTTAATGCAACAGTGGAGAACTTTTACACCTTAATAAATCTCGTAATACAGTTTATGCACCTACAGTCCGAATGACATGAAAAATAGTGTTAATTTATAATATACACCTTCTTCTTCGCTACCCCAAGTCGTTCGCATGTGAAAAATACCTAACAGACATAAGCTTGTTTGTATAAAATATAATTGTAAAATGTATATCACTAGTACTGCAGATGGCAAGGATTTTTGAATATTCTGTGAAAGTTCGTATATTTGAATAGAATACATATAATTCATAAATGGAAGCGCATTAAAGATTAGATGTCTTTTCTTCAAACAATTAGCTTGTGAATGCTCCCCATATGGTGCTGTTCGAGAAGATTGTGAACAGATGACTGGCCGGTGCATGTGCAAATCTGGTGTTCAAGGACAGAAGTGCACTGTCTGTACTGGGCATAACTTAACTCTCGGTCCTTCAGGCTGTGTGTCAGTGTCAGGTAAGAATAATCATTAAAATTATGTAATTGTAGTGCAGTGTAATACATACAAAAAAATTAAATATAAGAAATGTCCAGTGTTCAATTTAGTGAATGAAATCTACATCAGCAGTCAGGAGAAGGTTATGGTAAGGGTGATAATTAGAGTCATAAACAAATATTAAATTTTCATCTTCTAGAACCTAAGATTTGTATATCAGTTAGTGTTGCATGTTAATGTTATTTCAGTACACTCTGCCTCTTTTCAATCTGTGCCACACATTGATACATACTGTATAATGTACTCACTTTGTTCCTCATCATTAATGCCTGTGTTCCAGCAGGGAATTAATAAGTGTTAGTGGATGAAACTGACGATATCTCCAAAACTGCCCATTGCAAATATGTGGTTTAGTGTCTGATGCTATATGTAGTTCCCTTATTGTGCTCTATAGTGGCTGTATGCTGCTAGCTGTTTTGCTATGGAGGTATCACAGTGTTTGAAGTGGTCACCATCACACCATGGTTGTTACCAGAATTCTTCCCTGTCTCTTTGGCATCAATGTATTTTTCAAAGTTAAAAAAAAATTAAAAAAATAAAATAATATAAATGAGATGCACTATAATATTTTCAAGCTCGTGTGAGTGTTCTCAAATGGTGACACTAGTGACACATTTTTGAATGTTGCAGAATATTCTCAAATATTCCAGATTACAACCTGGAAACAGCATGTGTCACATTGATCTGCATTCTGACAAAATCATTGTAACTATGAATTGCACTTGTTTCAACTAACTTTCCATTCAGCTTTAAAAGACTCCAGTAAGATTAGTGTACAGTATGACTATCAGTAAAGCACAGGGACAAACATTCCAATGTTGCAGAGTGAATTTAAAAGAATCTTGTTTCATAATAAACAACTATATGTAGCATGTTCATTTGTTGGACAACCACAAAACTTATTCATCTTTGCATTCAGAATCAAACTATCAACTGTAGCTTATATAAATATACTTTGAATAAGTTAGATGCTATACACATGATACGACCTGTTTCCAACTTGCTCTGGATTTGTGCAGACATAACTGAGTTTTGGAACAGTATTAGTTAGATTAGGGGAAATACTGTGCTGGAGACAGTAATTCAAGAATATCACAGGTTCTAATGAGGGAATTATTCACACCCAGAATGTTTTCCACATCACTCAACAATGATTTAAAAAAAAAAAAAATCCTTAGCATCCAAATGAGTGACAAGCCAAAATGAAGGCAACCTACTGGCAAACTAACCAGGAAGTTTAGTTTGGTATGTTTTGCATTTACAAGTAGCTTCTGTTGTGTTGACTTGGTAACAAGGGTGCTATAGTAAATTGCATACTTCACTCATACTTTAGTTCACAGCCATACATATTACAGAGGTCTCTTCAATTATCATGACATTCTTAGATTCACTTCCCTGTTCATTTGCTTGTTAGTGCTACTTTGGGCTGGTTATAAAAATCAACATAATTTATTGACCATTCACACAGAATAATACAAGTGTTAAAACTTTTAAATATTAAACTGAATGAATAATCAAACAGTCAGCAGTAGCTATATTTAGTGATGTTGATTAGCATCTCTAATCAACTTCAATAAATACAGCTATTGTGGACTATTGGACTTTTCATTCAGTTTTATATTTTAAACTTTTAACACCTGTGTTATACTGTATGAATGGTGAAACTATTATGTATAATTAATTGAGCCCTAGTTTTAAAATTATCTGTAATAAGAAGCAGATTCAGATGAATTGTGATGTATACAACAATACAAGATACAAAAATATCTTCCATCTAGACTTTGTTTTTTTACCTAAGGTTTAGGTATGGGAATCTAAATCTACATCTACATAGATACTGAGCAAGCCACGTAAGGTGTGTGATGTAGGATATAGTGTACCACTACTTGTCATTTCCCCTCCTGTTCCACTCACAATTAGAGCAAGGGAAGAATGACTGTCCGTACACCTCCGTATGAGCCCTAATTTCTTGTATCTTATCTTCATGGACCTTATGCGTGACGTATGTTGGCGGGAGCAGAATCATTTGGCAGTCAACTTAAAATGCTGGTTATGTAAATTTTCACAGTAGTATTTCCAAAAAAGAACACTGCCTTCTCTCCAGGGATTCCCATTTGAGTTTCTGAAGCATCTCTGTAATACTTAAGTTTTTCCCAGCCTAATGGTAACAAATCTAGCAGCCCTCTTCTGAATTGCTTTTATGTCTTCCTTCAATTTGACATTGTACAGATCCCAAACACTCAAGCAGTACTCAAGAATAGGTCACGCCAGAGTCCTATATGCTGTCTCCTTTACGGGTGAACCACTCTTTCCTGGAATTCTCCCAATAAACTGAAGTCAACCATTTGCCTTCCCTACCACAGTTTTCACATGCTCTATCCACCTCATACTGCTTTGCAAAAGTTGGACACCAGTAATACTGTATCTGAACATTACAGGTTTGTTCTTCCTACTCATCTGCATTAACTTACATTTCTCCAAATTTAGGGCTAGCTGCCATTCATCACCCCAACTGGAATTTTGTCTAAGTCATCTTGTATCTTCCTACAGTCACTCATCTTCGGCACCTTACCATACAGCATGACATCATCAGCAAACAACTGCAGACTGCTGCCTACCCTGTCTGCCAAATAATTTATCTATACGGAGAACAACAGCAGTCCTATCACACTTCCCTGAGGCACTCCTGACGATACCCTTGTCTCTGATGAATACTTACCATTGAGAACAACATACAGGGTTCTATTATTTAAGAAGTCTCTGAGCCACTCACATATCTGCGAATTTCTTCCATATGCTCACACCTTCATTAATGGCCTGCAATGGGGCACACATGCATGTGCATTTTCAATTAAGTATAAAGTTTTTACAATTACATTTTTTTCAGATTACATTATTTCTTATTACATTATAATTCATAATAAATTCAAGTTACAATGGCCTTTGGGATAAAACCACTACTTGACTTATTTTTTAAAAGTATCCCCTGTGAATATCTTAACTTCATGTGGTAACGAGTTATGAAAAACAGCTCCTTTGACATAGGGTATTTTTGCTATTAAAGTTAATCTTTTGTTAACCATATGAAAGTCTTTTCTATGCCTTGTTTCATAGTTGTAAATATCCTTGTTTCTTCATGTAATTTTAGTGTCTCCTTTCACCAGCGTTATAGTTGTTACCATATACACAGCATAAATTGTGAGAATATTGTGTATAATGAACAGGGGTTTGCAAGAAGTGCCTGGTTTTACATTTGCTGTGTTCCTCAAGGCTCACTTCTGCAGTATAAAAACTCTTTTTCCATATTAGTTTGGCATGTCCCGCCCCACAGTACTATTCCCTAAGATAAGAAAGGGTACACTAATCCATAATACAGGCTGTTTATAAATGAATGTCGGGTTTTAATGCTTTATGATATTTATTACATTAAACTTACAGTTATAAATGAAATGTCAAATGAAAGAGCAACACAAACAGTTTTACCAAGAACCTTATAAATGTTCAATGTGAGCACCATCTATCACACAGCACACATAAAGTCAATTTACCCATGTACCCAAGCACTGGATAGCCCGCAAGGGGCCCAATGACAGGGCTTGCTTTGCATGGCCTCCATGTTCACCTGACCTAACGCCATGAGATTTTTTCCTTTGGGGATTCATCAGGGATTGTGTGTACATGCCTCCGCTACCAGCAGACCTCCCTGAATTAAGAAAATGGATTGAAGCAGCTGTTGCTACAATCACTGAAGACACACTTGGAAGTCAAATAAAATGGCTCACGAGTGTGATGTGCGCAATGTTCTACCACGCGGAAATACAGCCATTGAAAGTGAAAATATTCCATGTAACAAATGTGTAACAGATATCGAACATTTAAAAGAGTGTATCACAAGTATGCAAACAGCGATTAACACTTTAAAGAATGATTTAACGAAACTTCGAAAAGAAAATACCGAACTGATAGGTTATCTGAAATCGAGTGCACCAATCAAAACATAACCGACAAAAACTGTAAATAGTGAGAAAGAAAAGCAGCATGAATGGACCAGAAGCAAAAATACCACAGTGAAGGACTCAAGTGTTTTTATTATGAAGTGCCCTGACAAAACCAACAGCGTTAATACAAATGGAAACTGTAAAAAAAGCAATCGACCAGTGCCCCAAAAAATGATACACAATGATAACAAGAGACAGAACATATTAATTCTTTCTGACAGTCATGGTCGTCACTGTGCAAAAATTATGAACAGTTCTCAAAATCAAAAACACTACATCTCTTCTGTAATAAAACCTAACACACAGTTAAAAGACGTGGTTTGTAACATAGACGGGAAGACGAAAGAATATACGAAAAATGACAGTGTCATCATTCTAGGTGGGACAAACAACATCCTAAAGAAATTTCAGGATTTCAAATGTGCCTTAACAGATTCTCTTCATAAGACAATCCACACAAAAGTTATCTTGTGCACAATTCTGTACAGATACGATGTACCAAAACTGATCAACAGAATCTATGCTGCAAATGAATTTTCAATGAGGACAGCAAAAAATTATGAGCATGTAATGGTAGTGGACGTCAATACATTCCTCAGTAGAAGCGATTATACAAAGCGTGGACTTCACTTGCGAATGGAAGGCAAAGAGAAATTATGTAGACATTTACAACTAGCAGTAAGTGCCAATCTGCAAATACCAGCTCTAACATACATACAATGTGAAGACCTTTCAGCAAATATGGCAGTCAAAACACAAGAAAAATCAGAAGCAGAAATGGATTTATCCAACTCGATAGTTATGAAAGATAAACGAGGAGGCGCAAAAAATAACTGTACTACACCTTCATCACTCAAAGAAGACACAGTGAAACAAAACTACCATCGACTAAACTGGGCTGTGATACCAGCAAAAGCATCTAACCCAAAAAAAGCAACAGAACCAAGTTCCACAACCGAAGATATTCAAGACACAACAAGAAGAACTGGGCCCTGGAAACCAGAAGCAGTACCTACAGAAGACCCACTAAGGACATCAGCAGATTCAGTCTCAAAAGTATCACCAAGGACATCTAATTTTACATGTATCAGTGAACACCAACAATCAACTACTACCACCCTAGCAACAGGAGGAAGTTCAGCAATTCCAGTGAGAAGAAATGTAAGGCGACCATGTCATGTACAAGATTTTTTTTATTCCCAAAAATCCTCAAGACCAAATTAGGATAACTAGTGCACCTATCAACACCACCTCCAGTAGCAGTCCTTGCAGCAAAAACAGAAACCACCTCAACATCGACCACACAAGTAAAATGACCAGAGAGATGGAGAACTGCCTCTTTTCACCATCAGGACATTTTCTTATGACCAATGGAAAAAACCAACTCACGCTTCTAGATGAGAACGAAGATTTCTCACACAATTTAAATTGAGGAATAAAGGCAAGTGGTCAACCAAGTACAATCAGAACAAACCTAAAATCTCACCAGGTCACTCTTCTTCATCAGAATATACAGTCACTTAGGAATAAAGTAAGAGATCTTGAAATCTTGCTATCAAGTGAACTCAGATACATTAATATACTGTGCTTAACTGATCACTGGCTGAAAGAAAATGAGTTAAAAACAGTGAAAATAACAGATTATATGTTAGCAGCACAAACTTGTAGATAAAAGTTTACACGTGGAGGGAACTGCATATACATAAAGAAAGATATTGAATTCAATAACTTAGACAATGTTTAATCCTTAAACACTGAGAAAGATTTTGAAATTCCAGCATTCAAATTAATTGTAGTATGTTTATATAGATCTCCAGATACCCACCTAAAAAAATTCAATACTCAGCTTGATACTTTACTAAATAAAGTAGTAATCGAAAAACAGTTCTTATATGTGGAGACCTAAATGTAGACTTTAGTAAGCGAAGAAATTCAAAATCTGAGCTGATGGACATATTAACAGACAATAATTTGGAGATTACAATCCACTCCCCTACATGTGAAACGAATCATTCTAGCACTACCGTAGACCAAATAATAATAAGCTCCAAAACAAAATATAAATCAGTTGTAATAAAAGCTGGACTGGCAGACCATCATGCACAGGCTATAAGCTTTTGTGTAAACACTAATCCATCCTATAATTATATGAGGAAGACTACACACATGGGCAGAACTTTCAGAAATACTGCAGTGCAAACATTCCAGCATTATCTCCAACAAGAATCAAGGGAGATAGTGTATAATACGGAAAATATTTCTGATAAGTTTCAGACATTCATGAATATTTTTAAATATTATTTTGATCTTGCTTTTCCATTGAAATCCAAAACAGTGCAAACCACTAAAAGCAACAAGTGGATTACTAATGGTACAAGGAAATCTTGTGCTAAAAAACGGTACCTTCACAATATTGCAAGAAGCTACAACACAACTCAGGAGTTTGATAGTTACTTTAAAAAATATAAATCTATCTTAAATAAAATAATAAAGGAGGCAAAGAAAGGAGACAATGACAACGACATAGAAGATGCTTCAGAAACAAAGCAATCTGGCAAGTTGTGAAAAAAGAAACCAAATCTTACAAAAGTAGAGTTAATAATATAGTATTAAAGGCTGGCTTGGAAAACATTAATAACCCACAGGAAGTAGCTAACATGTTTAATAACTATTTTATAAATGTAACAGAGAAACTACTACAACAGACTACTAATAGATAACAGCATACAGAAACAGGGGAAAAAGTCTCAAGCAGATCAATGTTTCTGTACCTAACAAATGTGGAAGAAGTACAGGTTACAATAAAAAGTCTCAAAATGAAACACTCTACAGGTGTAGATGATATACCTGATTTCATTGTAAAGAAGTGTGGGGACTTGATTACTGAGCCCTTAACCCACCTATGTAACCTATTTTTTGCTACAGGAACTTTTCCTTCATGTTTGAAAATAGCAAAAGTAAAGCCATTATACAAGAAAGGAAACAAAGATGATGTTTCCAACTACAGACCACTGGCACTTCTGTCTGTTGTCTCAAAAATATTAGAAAGACTTTTCAATAAGAGGCTAACAGACTTCTTAGAGGTAAATGGCATTCTGTCAGAATCTGAACATGGATTTAGAGCAAACCACTCAACCGAATCTGCAGTTCACTCCTTTCTATTAGAGGCACTGATAGCATTAGACAACAAAAAACTTACCATGGGCATATTTTTATATTTGTCAAAGGCATTTGACACCATTGTTTCAAAAAAGACCATTGTTTCAAAAAAGGATGATCCTGCCACTTCCTTGCATATATATACTTAAAATATATTGTATTTAAAGCAACTTCCGGTCAAAAAGACCACTCATCACTCAAAATAACACAATACACAGCTAAAATGCAAGACAAAAATTGGATGTACGTGTTCAAAGCGCCAACACAAAGTTATTTCAAAACAGCCTTATCCATCCTAGTATCAAACTATACAGTGCCTTACCAGATACCATTAAACACATACAAAACATTGGTCACTTCAAATCTAAACTGGAGTCATACTTGGTTGATCACTGCTTTTACACAGTAAATGAATACCTACAAAACTAAATTTTTTTTGTTTACCCAATGTAGTCTCATTCAGAAGAACATTTGTATTTTATCTCTCTGTACATAATGTAACAACATTTATTTAAGTATTCATCATTAATTGATATATTAATGTGTGTTATTATGTACAAAGTTATATTATATGTAAAACTGTTAATATTAACAAAAAAATCCAAATATCTCTTGTACATTGTGCAGCTGTAGATGAAAATGGATCAATAAATCAAAATCAAATCAATGTTTGGAAAGAACTCAGCTATAAATTCAAAAGGGTTTTCATGCACAAAGATTGTGTCACAGGCCTCAATTACTCCAATATATAGATAATATTTATTGTTGCAAAAGGAAAATTCACTTGAGGAAACTGTACATTTAAGAGACAAAATTGCTATTCAGTACTTGACTTCAGGGCACAAAGATTTTAGAACTGCTCATAGACGTATAAAAGTACACAAAACAGTTCTAGCTTTCAGAACTATAATTTCCTTCCATGAGAAGAAAAAAGGGATAGGTTGTGGAAGATTAAAAAGGGAGGACAGGTCACTGAGACACCAGACTCTGTTGTGAGGGTGAAGCAAGAAAGGAATTGATATTTTGTGTACTTCATGTGTGTGTGTGTGTGTGTGTGTGTGTGTGTGTGTGTGTGTGTGTGTATGTGTGTATCAGTGTATCAGCAGTACTAAAATTTTCAATTTTTTTGTCACTGTAGTCATGTTCTGAAATCACAAGACACATCTAATGCGACTAATGATTTTGACAACATTTTAAGGTACTTTGTGTTTGAAATGTATATGAACTGTGAGTATTCAACATGACATAAACTTCTTACAATGGTACATGGGAAAATTCACTTCAGAGGTAGTGCTTCATCAATACAAAGTATCTTGTAAAAAAAATGCTGGGTTTACGTACTTTAAAAGTAATGATGGAAGAAAATTTTAGCAGCAAGAAGTGGTGTAGTTGTAGCAGAAGCTATATGTCTGAGGTAGCTGCACAAAATTAGGGAAAAGATAGTTCAAAGTTGTTACCTTGATAAACTATGGGTGAATCAGAATGGTTTTATGAAAATGTGCTTAAAAATGAGTGATGATACTGGCAAGGTTTTTGGTTCCCTTAGGAAAGGTTCACAGATAACTAGGAATTCTACACACTAGCTCTTCCTCTGATTTTCTTTCTGGGAGCAAATTTGTATTCAGGTGTAAGAAAAACAGAATGACTGCTATTAGGAAATGAATGCTGTCACTTTCAAGATCTGGATCATCGTAATGGACAATGATATTACAGTCTTAAAACTGCAACCCAGACCTGCTTGTAATATTAACACAGAAAGTCAGTATCCAAAGCAGAATCATTATCTGAATAACAGCAATATGTGATTGACTGCAACTCATACGATGTGCTATACTAGACTGGGTTAGCAGCTGCCTGCATTGCCCAGTTCCTGTTGTGAAGAAAATAGTTCTTGGAGATTCACTGTGACTGTGAATTTGTAATCAGAAAATGTTTAAAGAAAAACTGCATGAAGTAAATTAATATTGCATAAACCCCGAGAACCCGTTTTACTTCTGGAAACTTCAAAAGCAAGCCTATGTATGAGAAGTTTCCCAATCCTGTTAAAATTGTGATACTAAAATTCTTTGATAGTGCAAACAGTAAAACACTCTGAAGTTAATTTGATAAATAAGGACACAGTATACTTTAATTTTGCTTACTCAGATAAACGTGGAATCTGATTAGATCGACGAAAACGGTATACCCAACATCCAGGCTGGTAATTAGTGCAATTATTCATCGAAGATCGGTAAGTGATATTTACATCAACAGGATAAATACCGGCATTAGGGAACAGTGCAACAGACTCGGTGCAGTATTCATTGACCCAAACAAATTCTTAAACTACAAGTGTCTGGGAAAAGACGGCCTGCACTTGAATAGATTAGGCTCTGTGAACCTTAGTAAAATGTTCATAGACTTGTGTAAAGTCCTAAGATGCAAGGGAAACTAATTCATTGTGATAGGGGTGACAAAGAAAAAATTCAAACTGAAAATAAAAAGTTTAGGTACCAAACAAAGGATGCACGTAAAATAACTAAAAGCAAAAATGATCTATTGATGCACTGGAATATAAATGGCTTAGGGGCAGAACTACCAAATCGTAAATTCTCAAAAATAGACGAACTAAAAATTCTGCTTTCAGAATCCGTAAATATTAAAATAATCTGCCTAAATGAACACTGGTTAACAGAAGATAGCATAAAAGTACTAAATAGCATTAATAATTTTAAGGTAGCTGCTAGCTTTTGTAGAATAAGCAAATCTCGTGGAGGCTCCTGCATTCTTGTCAATTCTTCCATAAGTTATACAGTAAGAGATAGTTTTAATTATTTAAATGAAGAGAGCGTGTTTGAAAGTTGCTCTGTAGAACTGAGTGATCTGAATACACTGGTTATAGCAATCTACAGAATTCCTGGATGTGCGGTAACAAAAGTGTTTTTAACCAAATTCGAATGCCTCCTGGAAAAACTCCAGAAAGAAAGTAAAAAAAAAGTTGTTATAGCAGCAGACTTCAACTTAAATGTCTTAGTTGAAAGCAATGATTCCACAAAATTTCATGACTTAATTCATAAATCTGGTTTCAAGCTAAATTTTTCTGAAGGCACTAGAGAAAACAGCAGATCAGTGACCTGCATTGATAATATTATTACTAACTACAAATTTGACAGTGGAAATAAGCACAAATACTGCTTAGACTTGGGCATTTCAGATCACTCAGCTCTGTTTATTGAGCTCCCAAAAGCAAATAACCTAAAGCTTCCAGAAGTGTGTATAAAAAGGGATCTCAGTAAAAGTAAAATGGATTTATTCCGCAGTAAATTAAGTATAATAAGCTGGCCTGTAGACTACAATAGTTCAAGCTCGATAAACTATGACAAATTCTTAAATTGTTTCTTAGAGGTATTTAATGAATCATTTCCTCGTAGATATAAGCAAAAGAAAGTTAATGGTAAACTCAAATGGATTACAACAGGAATAAAGATCTCTAGTGCCAGAAAGAGAGAGCTCCACAATGAGTTAAAATCAAACAGAAATCCAGATTTTGTTATTTATGTCAAACAATATAAAGCTGTATTTAGGAAAGTTGTGGCGGCAGCTAAAAAAATGGCAAACAATAAATTCATACGAGAACACAGAAATAAGACAAAAGCAGTGTGGTCAGTTGTTCAGTCTGAACTAGGAGCCAAAGTAAAAATTCATGAGATTTAAAAAATTAGACATGAAAATGAAATTATAGTAAACCCTGTTCAGATGTCAAGTTGTTTCAATGAATTCTTCCTAAACATAGTAAGATCGGATGTGGATATGACATTCTATCAGAGCATCACAAATTTGGAAAACAGCCAGAACACATCTTTTAAACAATTTGAAAAAATAACTCAAAGGGATGTGGAAAAGGAAATATTGTCTCTAAAAAACAAAACCTCACATGGGTGGGATGAAATAACAACATCTGTAATCAAGTATGTGTACGATATTATTTCCCAACCACTGTCAACTATTATAAATCAATCTTATGAACAGGGATGCTTTCCAGAGGTATTGAAATATGGTGAGATCAAACCTCTATTCAAGAAAGGATCGACAGAAGATATGGGGAATTACCGCCCTATCTCTCTCTTGCCGGTCTTCTCTAAAGTGTTTGAAAAGATTGCAGCAAAACAAATTAATAACTTTCTTACTGTAAATGATATAATTTTTAAAAACCAGTTCGGATTCCAACAGGGTAAAAGCACTGCGAATGCTATAAATGAGTTTATCCAAAAAATATGCTCCACGTTAGATAAAGGTAGAAAGGTCACAGGTATATTCTGTGATCTGACTAAAGCTTTTGATTCAGTGAACCATGCATTACTCCTCCACAAATTACAGATGTATGGAATCAGAGACACTGCTTTAAAATGGTTTAGCTCTTACCTGTCAGGTAGGAAACAAAGAGTAATTTTAACTTCAAATGGAACCAATTATTCATCAGACTGGAAAACAGTTCCCCAAGGAGTCCCACAAGGTTTGATATTGGGTCCCTATCTGTTTCTTTTTTACGTAAATGACATATTGATGTTCATTCAGTCTTATTTGCTGATGATACATCAGTTCTAATTGAAAATGAGGCATCTGAAAATATTCCAGAAAAAGCCAAAAATACTTTAGAAAAACTTGAATCTTGGTTCTGTCAAAATGGACTAAAACTAAATGTAACTAAAACCAAAATGATGCAATTTGAAGCTAAATCAGTAGAAAGGAGTGAAATAAAGATAACTTGCAATGATCAGGATATAACAGAAGCAAACCACGTGAAGTTCTTAGGCCTAAATCTTGACAAAAATTTAAATTGGAAGGTACACATAGATTACTTAGCAAATAAACTGAACAACTTAGCATTTGCAATGTGTATTTTGTCAGGTGCCACAAACATGGATACCAGAAAGATAGTTTATCACTGCTACTTTGAGTCAGTTATTCGTTATGGCATAATCTTCTGGGGAAATTCAGCAAATGTCACTAGGCTCCTAGTATTACAAAAGAAAGTAATTAGAAACATGTGTGTTGCAAAAAAACGGGAATCCTGTCGACCACTGTTAAAAAATTTAAAAGTACTATCTATCCCCTCACTTTACATATATGAGATGGTGGTGTTCCTATATAGAAATCAACATACACTAGACAATTTCCATTTTGACCACAACTACAGCACTCGCCACAGAGATAACTTCAAACTTCCAACACATCGTTTAAAACTTTATGCCCAAACACCAGAGTATATGGGGTTAAAAATTTTCAATAAAATAAAGGGCAGCAATATATTTAAAATGGAGATTGGTTCACTGAAAAGATTGCTCTTTACTCTACTGGTGGAAAAGTGTTATTATTCTGTCGATGAATTCATTGAGGACAGCTTCACAATCTGAACACAGGGATTGTAATACATTTATTATTTTATGTACATGTGTAGCTGAAACTTAGAAATGTAAAATATAATGTAAGCTTTTGTATTTCTCTTAAAAAAGTGAAAAAAGTTTCTTTTGTAAACCTTGACATGTCTCCTGTACATCAAATCAAATGATTTGAAAATTGTATGTAATGAGATGAATAAACCACATAACATAACATAACATAACATAACTTGCATATAGACATGAATGGATGGAAATATGACGTTAAGTGGCGTGTAAACAAAGATCGCGTACTTTGACAGTTGTCAAGTTCAGAGTACCAATACACTAACTTGAACCAGTGGTGAGTAAGCTACTTCTCTGTAATTGGTCGGTGTAAATAACTTTAATGGCGGATGCCTCAACTTACACGTCTAGCTACATTTCACTGTACAACACACAAATTCTCCTGCCTAAACTACTGTATACACACATCAAAGCACACACTTCCAAAACATACATACAATGCATGCAACGACTAGTACAAATACACTGAAACGCAAAAACAAATAAATTATGGCAATAACTACTGTTAGTGGTGGGGTCAACAGTCACTGAAGGTTAACAGTCTTTATGATACACACTACTATACTTTTATTTATGGGGTGAAACATTAAGAGATAGTCTGTTACAATGCAGAAAGAAATTGGTTACAGTTGTGAGTTCTCGAAGAGAGATATGGTTTTGAGTCTTATCTGTTCTGGGTTGGCGTGATATGGCGAAGGTGGTAGAAGCAGTTAGAAGTTGCTGATACGAATCCTGTAAGTTTATCCATTTGCCTCCCTGGCAGTAATATATTCTCTTTTCATTACATCCTGTTTTGGCTGGCAGTGGTATTAAGTTGTGTAGCAAAAATTTGTTGCAGGCTGGAACAAAGTGTGGTAGTGACTGTTTATGCAGCACTTCAAGGTTGTAGTATTTCAACTACAACTTTCACACATGATACTTCGGTACAGTCCATACATCATGTTTAAATTAACATTCCATTTTCTATGATTTACCTATTGCAAAGTTAGACGGTTCACCTACTGTTAATATACATGGTTCACGATAACACTGTTCCCGCGAAAACGGTCATTTATGTAGCAACACTGTTCACAGTTTCCACGTTGGCAGTTAGTGTTTTAACATATGTCACATGTCATAGTCAAGAAAATGAACAATATTAAATTCGCAGTTTATGTAATGCAGTTCAATTCTAAACCAGCAACAATACTGTCTATTCACAAGTGCATTGTCACTACCACAAGAATCGTTCTGCAAAAAACAACAGCGTTCGCATAATACAACAGCCATTTAGAATGTCCATCATTTAGTCAAATTTCAAACTGTGTCTAACACGTGAAAGTCCAATATTCATATTGCATTAAATGCACACCATTACTACACACAATACTTGCTTTCGTACCGTCATGCTCACACACCATCTGCGGCTGTGTGCCACACTGTTCGACCCAACAACTATCGATACCTCTCTCACTCGTTCTTACAACACTTCTGCCTATTGCAGTACATTTCACACAATACATTTAACAAAATTATCTGAATGATCATCAGGAAAAAAAACCAAGTCTTTACATAAGGAACTCATATAGGAAAGAGCAAACTAAACATAGTCGCACTTCATGTTCTATACTATATAACCAAATGAAAAATATTCTACATCATTAGACATATAAGAAAAGGTCATAAGAGAAAGAAAAAAATATATCTTGTTATTACTCATGGTATCACACTGTGAGAGTGGATAGACCACATGACATTCAACATACGACTCTGGCAGCAATCATCGATTGCAAGATGCATCACATTGGAGCTGTAATTGATATGCACCATTGGCAAGAAAACTGACACATAGGGCCAAAAATGTGCAGGCTTATGCTGCTGCTGCTGGCAAGGAGATTGGGAGTGAGAGGAGTGGCAACATTCTCTGCCAACAATAGATTGAGCTGCATGGTTGTGGGGCCATCCAATTGAGATGGTCCAACAAGGGACTAAGGCAATAGTGGAGATGGTAGCATGCCAAAGGCAATGGGTTGTGCCAGTATGACAAGGGTGAGTGGAGATAAGGAAAATGGAACAGTTCTGTCCCCACGGGTTTCCACACCATTGTTCACTAACCAAACTGCCACAGGAATGTGGGTGGTGTGATGGAAGGGCAGAAGGCATGGCTGGTTCAGATGTTCAAATTTGTGTGAATTCCTAAGGGACCAAACTGCTGAGGTCATTGGTCCCTAGATTTACACACTACTTAAACTAACTTATGCTAAGAACAACACACACACCCATTCCCAAGGAAGGACGGACAGGAGCACTTCCTGCAACTGTGGCCAGGGTCAGAACTGGTTGCGCTGGTGAGTCAGATCACCTCTGGCCATGGCGTCAAACAGCTGATGACACCTGTGTCCTACGATGAACACTTGGGCCCACTCTGAATGCTGGCCAAAGGTGTGTGACCAGACACAGGTGACCTATGTGTAAGCAGGCACACTGTACAGAACGCAGGAGGTCTAACAGGGAGCAATGCCAGTACCCACACAGTGTTTTGGCTGGACTGATCCCATTGATGGGAGTGGACTGATAGATGGCAAGAAAGCTGTGGAGGGCTGCCTTGGTGAATAACGTAGGCAAGTCCTTCCACTTCTGAGGTTTAAAAGTGCTGACCATCTGCTCAGCCTCTGCATTGGAGACAGGGTGAAATGGTGTGGTGGTCAAGTGTTCGATACTGTTACGGTGAAAGAAGACCTGGAACTGCAACAATGAAAGTTGATGGCCATTTTCCAACACAAGAGTACATGTCAGAATTGTTGAGAGGGCATGAATGGTAGCAGAGCAGGGAAGTTTGAAAGGATGTCCTCCACCAGCAGTCACATAGCTCCCTAAAACAACCTGGCAAAATCAACATGGTTGGTCAGGGTGGAGTCATGGGGAGAAATGTTGTACAGTGGCCACCTGATTGAGGGAGCAGGCACAACAGGAGCAGCACACACATTCAGTGTTGGCATCGAAGCCAGAGTTGTAGATATGCCACTTGTCCAATGCCTTCATGTGCATCATCCCCCAGTGAGAAGCATGAAGGAGCTGGAGGGTGTGAGGTCAGCGTGTGGGCAGAATAGTGAATTGGCACTCAGATTTCTCTGTGGTCCAATGTTAAGGTTCCCTTATGGGGTTGAGCAGCAAATGCAATTCGAAATGACTGAGCGAGACCATGTAGGTGTGACAGGAAACATGCTCTGGCCACCCCTTCTGTACATCAGACAGAACTATCCACTACCCCTGCTTGCCCCAGGCCCAGCAGTCTGCTGTTCAATGCTGGCAGCTATGTCCAGAATGCCTGCTTCAATGATCAGGACTGAAATGGAGTTTTTTGCTTTGTGTGAAGCACATCACAACACCAAGGAGGGTAGTTGTTTCTGACCTGTTTCTGAAATTACAAAAACGATCACTTGATGCTGAGGGGGGGGGGGGGGGGAGTAGAAAAATTGGCATACTCAAGTCTCTTAAGAGAAACTGGTGATCTGGATACCCATGAACTCAGCTGAGACTTAAAGGCAAAAAAAGATGGTGACAAGCCAGAATCAATGGTTGACCACTGGTCATTGTGGTGAACTTCTTTTGTGAAAGCATAGTGAGTTTCAAAAGCAACCTTAAAAGATTTAGCAATTTTAAGCACTTCACCAAGACTAAGGTCAGATGTGTTCAGAGCTTTTACCATAACCCCCCCACCCCCTCGAAGGCAAGGCACTCAATCACATTCCAAATCAGTGATTCTGCATATGAAACTTTACTGCTCTGAAATGTGCAAGACTCTGCAAGTTGTCAGCGTATGCTGTGTAAGACTATCCATGTTGTATATGACAATGATTAATCTTTAGTTTAGCTGCAACAAGGTGTGTCTGATGACCATAGAATTTGGTTAACAAAGGACAGTGTTCATTGAAAGACAGGTCACTAGGAATCAAGAGTGGTAATAATTATTGAATCAGTTTATAAAAACAGCTTCTGGGAGTATACGTAATCCATTGACCAATTCATATAGTATAACAGGTGTTTATATACAACTGTTAAACGACTGAAATACAAAACTGAATAATAAACCCAATAGTATCCTGTAGCTATATTTATGTAAGTCAATTAGACACTTATACAACTGATTTCGCAACTTTTAAGGTGCATCCTCTGGTTCATAACTGTACAGAAAATTTTTATAAATTAATACTCTGATAATGGGAAAAATGAAGTTATCTGAGGTAAGTTAAAGCACTGAGTGAATAGAGTTAAACAAGGAAGACAAAATTGTAAGGGTTGTTTCAAAAACAAGGTTCCCACATTTTTTTTAGACACAAGGAATTTTTGATTCGAAAAAACAATTACACTGGTGGAAATGTTGATCTTTAAGCTTTTTTCCACATAATTCCCATATTTTCTATGCATTTTTTTCTGTCGAGTAATCCACTTTTGCGTTCACACCTCAAAAGAAGTCCGCCACCAACCCGTTGAGAAACTTGGAAACTTCATCTTGCAATTCCTCTTCTGTCTCAAATTGTAGACCTCCTGGGTGCTCCTTCAATTTCGGAAACAGATGGAAGTTGCTGGGTACCAAATCGGGGCTGTAAGGGGGGTGGTCAATGACATCCCAGCCAAATTTGTCGATTAACTCCTTCATTTGTTGTGACACATGTGGACGGGCATTGTCATGGTGCAGCCTTATGCCTTTGCTGAGTTTTCTCCTATGACAATTTTGTATTGCCCATCTGAGCCTTTTCAAGGTCTCGCAATAACCTGTTGAGTTTATGGTGGTCCCTCTAGGCATAAAATCAATGAGCAGTACACCACTCCGGTCCCAAAACACCGATGCCATGATTTTTCCTGCTGACAGCTGCTGCTTAAACTAGTGGCGATCCGGTGTGTTCCCATTACCACGATTGTTGTTTTGTTTCCATAGTAATGCAATGCACCACGATTCATCTCCCGTAACAATAGAATCAAAGAAGTCTTCCTTATTCTCGTCGCATTCACTCCAGAACTTCCAAGCACAGTCAACGTGCTGCTGTTTGTGGACTTCTGAAAGCATGTGCGGCACCCAGCGTGCACACAACTTGTGGTAGCCTAGCTTTTAATTCAATATCCTGTCAACTGAAGCTTCAGAAGCCTCAGGAATTTGAGCAGCCAGTTTCCAGATGGTGATTCACCGATCTTTGAGCAGGATTTGCTCAACTTTCGCCACAACTTCGTTGGAGATTGACAGCCTCCCACTTCGTTGTTCATCGTGGACGTCCATATGGTCATTGGAAAACTCCCTACACCATTTTCAGATGTGTTGAATGCTTATACACGTTTCCCCCTACATTTCACTCAATTGCCAATGAATTTCTGTCGGTGGTAACTTTCTTGCGTGCAAAAATCGGATGACCGCACGGCAATGATGGGCTCCATTGCTTATGGCTGTCAGGCTGGTACTGACCATTGCAGAGCCATACTGGTTGTTGGAATTGGTGGTAGGGGATCCGGTAAACATGGTGGTGTTGCCAGATTTCGCATTGCACCATGCACGGTAAGGATACAGATTTGGGAATCTTACTTTTGAAACAACCCTCATATTCATCTAGTTAGGAAATTATGTGTGGATCACACATGCCTCAGAAAGAATGGGCCTTTACATATTTAATAAATATGATTTGTGATTTCATACCAGAAGATGGTTACCTGCAAAATATGTCGTATGGTATAGGGAGCTATTACAGAAAGCCAGAGAATAACAATTCACATGTCAAGACAAAGTTCTCATCCTTCTTGAACTGATAAAAACCATCATCACTTATGAATGTCCAGTCAGTAAAAGTGGATAAATTGAATTAGGAATCAAACTGATCCTTGACTAAAAAACAGTTCAGCAGTAACTAACATGAAAAAGGAATGGGTACTTACCCATGCAATGTAGAATTGCCAAAAATGAGACTGATCTGTGTAAAAATCATGTTACTTGATATAGGCCCACGGGAATATATTTCAATCAGCAAAGTGATGACAGCTCTTTTTCATGCTGGGATCTAGAAAATGCAACAAATAACTGAATTAATGAAGCAGCTCTCCTGCTGAGGCATACAGTGTAACTGGTCTTCACTGTTGTAATGTGTAATGGTAAATGTTTGGCTGCTTACCAAGATTTGGTCATTATTATTTGTATATTTATTTTCTAGTAAAGTAATTATTTTTATCAGTAACAAAAATTTTAAACAGACTAATTTCTTTGTATATGCATTAACACGTTAGGTTTTTGTGTGAAATCTATGGAAGAGGTGGCTTAGAGTTCCTGTCATAATGAAAAGGGAAATGGCAGACAATTGCAGAAAGAAATGGTATGTGTAATGCTTGTGAGGAAGGGCAAAGTCACAACAAAACATAAATCAAGAGGGACATGAGTGTTGAAAAATAACCAGAGTAAGAATGAAATGATGAATGTGTTCATTTTCATTTACACACTACCAATTATTTTGAGATTAACCTTTCTCTCTGGTTGCTAACTGCTAACAGCTCACTGTTAATACCCAGGAATTTGATTGATAACTGTTAGCCAATAATTGCTTCCACATTCTTCTTTTGAAATTGTCTATTTCATTCCACAAGTCAACAGAAACTTCTCGCCTCCTCCAGCTGTACACCTCACCCTCCTTCAACATTTCTCATATATTTTCATCTCTCTTCTTCTTCCCTTTTGTGTGTTACAGTCTCTGCAGGACCATGGAAGCACCTCTATTCATATTCATTCTAATCACATGTCCAGCAAACCTTGCCCTTTTCAGTCTAATTGCCGGCTTATATTGTCCTCATACCCCAGAGATCTTTATGATCTAGTACTTTCCTCTCTTTGTATATCCATTGATCAGCGCCATTTCATTCTAATGTTATGGTCTCATGTGCATACAGTACCACATTCTTCACTGCTGCCTTGTAATGTTTGATCTTGTGTATGTAGAATTATTTTTGTTGTATTTATCTCTTGTCATACAGAAAACTGACCTCATCATCTTTATCCTATCAACTATTCCCTCATTGCTCCTCTTTCTTCCTCTTATATATTCACCCTGAAATTTACATTTGTTCACCAGTTGCATGCCTTCTGGTGTTCTTCAATCCCCAGTCGTATTCCATACCATGCCTTGTTGCAGGTGATTCTCAGTCCCACCTTCCAGGCTACCTTTGATTGTCAAGTTGTGACTTTGCATCTTCTTTTGCCTCATGCACTGTTGCTATGTCATCTGCAAAAGCTAGGGAGTCTACTTGAACCCTATCAGCCTTTTCATAACCCAAATTCATAATCAGGCTTATACTACAGTAAGAGAATCCCAGTCTGTTACATTACACAGTATACAGTGGCTAAACTTTCCATACACTAGTGTGAACCAGCTGCATTTTATTTACATTACTGATATTTTTTAAGTTCATCCTCAATCTGACATTCTGTCACAATGTCAACAGATTTGCCATTAATAAATCCCTCATTACAACTTCTTCCTCCATTTCCACAATTTTTACATTCTCAGTATCTTTTTGCACTTTTAATAATCCAGCTCATTAATATTATCATTACAAAACTACTACTTCTTCTGACTTGGCCTAAAAGGATTAACAGTAACTAATATCTGCTTATCACATTGGTTTTCAATTTCCCTCTCCTTGGATGCACTATCATTAGTGCAAGATGTTGTTTCAGAGTCCATACTTTTATTTGAATTTTCTGATATATCCTCAAAACAAATTTCGTGGTATCTAGTTTACTAACTGATTCACAATTAATTGCATTTGTTTTTAGAATGATATTTTTACTTTGCATCATATTGTGTGCTGATATGAAATTTCCTGGCAGATTAAAACTATGTGCCAGACTGAGATTCAAACTTGGGACCTTTGCTTTTCGGGCAGGCAAGCGCTCTACTGACTGAGCCACCCAAGTGGAACTCGTGAGCCATCCTTGCAGCTTTACTTCCATCAGACCTCATCTCCTACCTCCCAAACTTCAAAGATGCTCTCCTGCAAACTTTGCTGGGCTATCACTTCTGGAAGAAAGAGTATTATAGAAACATGGCTTAGTCACAGCCAGGGGGATGTTTTCAGAGTGAAATTTAAAAAGCATTACTCATGTGAAGTGAAATTCAACTTGCCCTTTTCTCAAAATATGTACTACAAACTGTGGATGATGGACAACAGGGAGATTCCATATTTCTAAAGTTCCAAAAAGTATCTGACACTGTACATCACTGCAGACTGTTAATGAAGGTATGAGCATACAGAACAAGATCCTAATATGAGAGTGGCTTGAAGAAAACTTAAGCAATAAAACACTGTATGTTGTCCTTGATGGTGAGTGTTTATTTCAGTTTATTGGAAGAATTTTAGAAAAGTGTGGTTCATCTGTGAAGGAGGCAGCATCATGTAGGACACTAGTGCGAGGTATCCTTGAGTACTGCTCAAGCGCTTGGGATCTGCACCAGGTCGTATTAAAAGAAGACATTGAAGCAGTTCAGAAGTGGGCTGCTAGTTTTGTTATCAGTAGGGTCAAACAACGTGTAATCATTAATGAGATGTTTTAGGAACTCAAATGGGAATCCCCAGAGGGAAGGGCTCTTTCTCTCTCGCTTTTTTTCTTTTTTTCTTTTTTTTTTTCTTTTTTTGTGTGTGTGTGTGTGTGTGTGTGTGTGTGTGTGTGTGTGTGTGTGTGTGTGTGTGTGAACTGGCATTTGAAGCTGAAAGCTGACTGTAGAATGATCCTATTCTGCCAGCATACATGTCACATAAGGACTATTAAGATAAGATACAAGACATTATGGCTCACTCAAAGGCATATACACAATCATTTTTCCCTCCCTCCATCTGCAAATTGAACAGGAAAGGAACTGACTAGTAATGGTACAAGGTACCTTCTGCCACACACCATACAGTGGTTTGTGGAGTATGTAATGTAGATGTAGATGCAGAAATTTTCAATTTGCAGCAAACTGTGCACTGATGTGAAACTTCCTGGCAGCTTAAAACTTTATTCCAGACTGAGACTCGAATGCAGGACCTTTGCCTTTCACAGGCAAGTACTCTACCAACTAAGGTACCCGAGCATGGCTCATGACCTGTTCGCAGAGCTTTACTTCTGGCATACCTTGTCTTTTACCTTCCAAACTTCAGTGAAATTCTCCAGCAAGGTTCACAGTAAAGCTTTGAGTATGTGTCATGAGTTGTGCTTGGGTAGCTCAGTCAATAGAGTACTTGCCTGCCAAAGGCAAAGGTCCAGAGTTTTAGTCTCAGTCTGGCACACAGTTGTAATATGTCAGGAAGTTCCATATTAGTGCACATTCCACTGCAAAGTGAAAATTTCATTCTGGAAACATCCCCCAGGCTGTGGCTAAGCCATATCCCTGCAATTTCCTCTTTCTTCCAAAAATGGTATAGCTGCAAGGCTCACAGAAGAGTTTCTTTGAAGTTTGGAAGGAAGGAGGTGAGGTACTGATCTGTGACAGCAAGTAAAAACTCATCAAAAAACTGAAATTGGTATCAGTGTACAAAGTATTCGAGCTCTTTTCTGAAATGCAGTGACCACAAATTATATGTTCAAAACAAGCATTTTTGAGAGATCATCCTTTGTGCTCATCCAGAGAAAAAGCAAAAATTGATGATGAGCATGTTGAATTAAACCAAAAACATCACAGCAGCTAAGTGGTTAAACTGTAAGCATAAATGTGGACATGTGCTTAATGATATGCTTTGTCACCATTGCTGTTATTGTTTAATGATTTTCTTAGGAGCCGGACTTCATATGCTCACCACTGTTAAAGTATTATTTTAGGCTTGATGAGAGAAACACAGATGATGTGAAAAAATGATTTTACTTCCCCAGTTGATGTAACAAGCTTGTTAGAAGTTGGCTCAGTGAATTTCTGTGCACTGTGCTAAATGTAAATTTGAAAGAAAGCTCAGGTGCAACAATTTCACTTCATGCCCTCTATCACTGCTTCCAATCTTTACAGTCGAGAGTGTGTGGTGTGTGCGGTGCAAAGTATATACATGAGTGGTGTATATAGTTGTTGCAACTGTATCGTGTCAGATTTGGACATGAAAGCCTTTAGAATGTGTTATCACGAAACCCTTTTTCTATTTCCATCTGATATCTCTGTCATAGGACATCATCTGCATAAACAGTATATTTTCACCACTTCAGAAAATTCTTTCACCCATACGTGCACTCCCATCACTGAAGGGCCACTTCTTCTCTCCATACATGCAGTAGGCGAGCTCATTCTAGTTGGTGTGGTGTGGTGGCTGCGCTGGCAATTGGATGAGTTAACAAGTCGCCAACCAATAAGAGTTCACTAGCCAGAAATGGGCAATGTTTCCTCAATTATGATCAAGCATGTTCTTTGAGACTCAGTGTTTGAATTTAAAAGGTTGTCTATTGATATAGTACAACGGAAATACATGCAAAAAGATGAGACTGAGTTATAAGTGGAACAAGAAAAGGTGGTAGCCAGGCACCTTCATCTCGTATTGGCTCCTTCGGGAACGCTTCATGTCGACTGTCTTGTTTTTCCATTACCATTGCAACCTGGCAGTAGTTGTATCAAACTGCACAGTGAAGCTAAATGTTGCAAGTTGTGTTGGCAACACCAATCATGGATTACATCACTCTCCTCTCTCACATCTCCCCTCTCCACAATGACGTAAAATATTCCCTAAACTCCACCACCACCCGCGGTGTGAACCATCTGTCTTTTGCACAATTTATAACTCATTCAGTAACATCAAATGTCAATAGGATGAAAACGGGACAAATTCAAGTGAGAAGTCAAGTAAGAACTTAGAGTCAAGGTGAACCTTACTAGGAAGAAATTTAAAATCGGTGAATTTTTAGCTAAAGTCAAGCGAGACGTTGAGCAAGAACTTAGAATCAAGGTAAACTTTACTAGGCAGAAATGTAAAATTGGGGAATTTTTAGCATTGATCTTACAGAATTTTCACAGAGGCTACTAATTTATGGTGTAGAGTCACGAACAATGTAAAATCATAGAATGTAAAATCAAAGTTTCACTGTATACATCTTCTAATTTATTCTTTCACAATTTTTCATACTCATCAATTCCCTTTTGCGAGTAAATTCATATCCAGTCTTTGACATTACAGTGCAGTATGAAATACAACAATTATCTGAGCCATGACTGCACTGAACATGAACTGCGCTGTCACATTGCAACTTTATAACACAGCTAACTGATTCTAAGTGCTTTGGCATGACACTGGCCCGTATATAGAAAAGTAATAATTCTTGTTGCCATATACATTATTTATTTTAGAAATTATATAGTAAAATTAAAGCATACTTACTTGTATTTTTTGCCAGAAAATTATTTTTTCTGATTCCAGTATACATCCACCAGTCAAATAACTGTAGCAATATATTTTGTATCAGTTCAGATATCAAACCAGTGTGTAAACACACCCACCCAACCACACACACACACACACACACACACACACACACACACACACACACACACACCTGTGTGCCTAGATCGTACTGGCTAGACATATGATGCTGGAATTGCATTTTGGCTGGTGGACTGGAATAGTATGGGATTGTCTCATGAGGATGAGTAGAGGAAGAGAGAGGCAAGAGACAGGAAGAGGGATTGGGTGTGAATAACTAGCAGCTAAGAGGGAGGCAGTATGTTTGCTGGCTTGGAATGTGGGATGGATGAATGGGCTCGGCATGTAATGCACAGATACCAGAGCCAGTGATTTTAGTGCATGTTGAAGTCGATCTGTAGGCAGGGATTGATAGGGGATGTCAGGACAGTGGGAAGGGAAACTGTTGGATGGAGGGTGCGGGGATGGTGGGTTTACAGAGACTGAGGTCAGGAGGGTTATAAGATTGAAATATGTGTTGCAAGGATGACTCCCATCTACATAGCTCGGAGAAGCTGATAGTGGAGGGAAGGATCCAGATGTCACAAGCTATGAAGCAGCTGTTGAAATCAAGCATGTTGTGCCAGTGGCTGGTGAACCCTGTTCTCTGCCACACTTTGACAGTGGCTATTCATTCTGGTGGACAGCTGATTGGTTGACATACCAATATAAAAACTGCGAAGTGGTTGCAGCAGAGTTGGTATATGACATGGCTGCTTTCACAGGTGGCCCTGCCTTGGTGGGATCAGGTAACCAGTGACAGGACTGGAGTGGGAAGTGCTGGGTGGATGGATTGTCTTGCACCTGGGTCTTCCACAGGAACATGGTCCCTGTTGCACACACCAAAAAATCATTATTTTACAGCCTGGTCACCCATGGACCGTGTATCTGCAGCCATGAGAACTCCATTGTCACATATGCTGAAGGTCTCAGGAGGGTCTTAACAGACAGGCACTCTTCTACAAATCTACTCCATAAACAGTTATATTCTCTCACCCTTAATCCTCCTATGAGCCCCACAAATCAGCTACAAAGCAATGCCCCCTTGTCACCCAGTATCACCCAGGACTGGAACAACTGAACCAAATCTTTCAGCAGGGCTATGATTATTATGATCATGCCTGGAAATGAGAGACATCCCATCCACGGTCCTTCCCAAACCTCCTAATGTGGTATTCCAATCACCCACCCAACCTACGCACAATCCTGGCCCAGCCCCCTGCCACTCTCCAGCTCAGCACCTTGCCACAGGTATCATATCCCTGTGGAAGACCCGGGTGAAAGACCTTGAACAGGTTGCTTCCAATCAATGACACTTCCTACCCTAGTCATGTCACAGTCTAGTCTTATCCTATCATAAGCAGCTATGTCATGCACCAACTCTGTTGCAATCCATGCACAGTTTTTTATGTCAGTATGACAACCTACCAGCTGTCCACCAGAATGAATGGCCACTGACAAAGTGTGTGGCAAGAACAAAGTTGACCAGCAAGTGCCACAACATGCAGCTGACTGCAAAATGCTTGGCTTCAGTGGCTGTTTCACAACCAGGTCCATCTGGATCCTTCCCTCTGTTACCTGCTTTTCTGTACTACACAGATGCGAGATATGCTTGCAATGCATTGTTCACTCCCGTAACCCTTCTGGCCTCATTCTCTGAAAACCCTATGTCCCCATACCCTCCACAGAGCAGTTTCCCATTCCTCCGTCCAGTAACCAGGTATCACATGCCCATCCTGTACACCTACCGCACCATTCTCCCACATTCTTAACCAGCAAAATGCTGCCTCCCTCTGAGCTGCTAGCTACCCATCCCCAACCACTCTTTATGCATCCTGTGTCTTATTTCCTCTACCCAGGCCACTTGGTACAACTCCACACCACCCTAATCCACTTTCTGAAATGGAATCCCGGCATTGTGCATCCACTGGCAAAATTTATGGTCACAAGTGTGTGTGTGTGTGTGTGTGTGTGTGTGTGTGTGTGTGTGTTGGTGTGCAAGCACTTTGTATGTGTATTTGTACTCTAGCTTGACAAAGGATTGCCCGCGTGGCCAAGTGGTTCTAAGCGTAAGCGCTTCAGTCCGGAACCGCGCTGCTGCTGTGGTTGCAGGTTTGAATCCTGCCTTGGTCATAGGTGTGTGTGATGTCCTTAGGTTAGTTAGGTTTAAGTAGTTCTAAGTCTAGGGGGCTGATGACCTCAGATGTTAAGCTCCATAGTGGTTAGACCCATTTGAACCATTTTGACAAAAGATTTGTTCCAAAAACTAGCAGGTTTTCTTTTTCTTTTGAGTGTGCCTGTCAATGACTCAACACTCCTGCTGTTTGTTGAGTGGTCTCCTTTACTCCTAAATTATTTATGTTAGTTATCAGTTTGTTATTTGACCTATATTTTATTTTATATTCTTGGTAACTGTTTGTAATTTAGCATATTTATTTCATAGTGGTTTCATTATCATCTCTGTGTAGTCAAATTTCAGATCTATGGGTATATGTGTTTGTTTCATCTGAAAACAAATGTGTTGCTGTACAACCAGTAGTGCAGATGCACTGTCTGGTAGAAGTTGCCAATGAAATCCTAGTTTAGCAGTTAAATACATTTGTGAAGAATACTTTTGATTAATCAGTTTGTAACAGTAATGATTTATTGCAAAAAAGAACTTATTGGTATTCTATGAGTAACTGCAATCTAAGATAAAAAGTATAAGAAATGTAATTTTCCTTTTTAGAAGTGCTTGTTCCTGGAACAGAACGTCCAATAAGAAGATCAACTACTTATCAGTACACAGAGGCTCTTGATGTTAACCTTCCCATCTTTAAGTTTACAAGGCATCTGTTGGTCCCAGTAGCACCAGATGACAGATACTTTTACCATTCTGGCAGTTTGCATCAAGAAGGATCTGATAATAACAGTGGTAAGATATAGAGAACATTTTATGTCTTGGTAGGATTGTTATTTTAATCCTGTATATGCTAGTTAAAATTTTATGATTTTAAAGTGCTAAATTCTTGTAAATTAAAAGATATTCTGTAGGTTTAAAAATTCAATAATTGACAGTGTTGGCTTTCTAACAAAAATATGAAAGTTAAGCATGCAGACATGTATACAATACTTGCAGGAAAGATTTACAAAAGTGATTTGATTTGGTTTTAACTTTTGCAGATATTTCATTTGAAGCTGTACTTCAACCTACACCTGCAACTGTTCAGTTAGTTATTGCTGCGATTGGAGAAAGATGTGGTACTAATTCATCTTGCACCATTCCTAAGAGCCACTGTATTTCTGGCCAGTGCATGTGCAGTGATGGCTATTTCGAAGCACCAGACAGGCAAGGCTGCATTGGTAAATTAATTTCAGTTGTAATCACAAGTCTGTGATTTGTTAAGTGCCATTACTAATGGGAAAAATACTTGCACTTTGGCTGTTATTAAAATTGTTATTAAGTTTAGTCTTAGCTCATACTAGCAACTTTTTGTTAGTTACTCACTGGCTGTAATAAGTCCACCACAACAATGGATTGCATGTAACAGTAAACCTGTATCCAGTATGGGATGAACTCTCATGTACTCTTCAGTGGGTGTTGTAAGATATGGGGATATAGTGAAGAAAATATAATAACAAAAGAATGTCAACATATTAAAATATTTAATCAACTTTCAAATCTAAGAAAATTTGCAGGGGTTGAAAAATCAGCCAACCAGTTGCAAAACAGAGATTTATTAGCACTTTACCTAGGTTTTCATACTTCTAAAAATATCTTCTGCAGAAAGAGTGGTCCTTGTTACATCACATGATGGAACATTAGATTAGATGAAGCCGAGACACTCTTGTCATATATAACATAGACAAAATAAGAATTATTCTAAGCCATGGCTTTACATAGCAGCCAGATCACATGTATCATACTTTAGAATGAATGCTCACTAGTAAATTCCCGCAGGTAGAGACTCTGGCATGACGTTCATGTAACTTATGAAAATATTTTATCCTGTGACTCCTGTTACACTTTATGTTGACAAGAGCCTCTAACTGTGGGCATTCACTAGTGGGCATTCATTCCAAAGTACAACGTATGTAATCTGGCTTCTATATAAAGCCATTGCTTGGGATAATTCTTGTTTTGTCAATGTCTTATAAGACAAGAGCCGCTCGGCTTCATCTAATCCAACATTCCATCATGTGATGTGACAAGGCCCACTCCTTCAGAAGAAGATACTTTAGAAATATCTAAACCTAGGTCAAGGCCTAATAAACATTTATTTTGCAACTGGCTGACTGATCTTTCAACCTCTTCAGATTTACACAGTTGCTGTTTTGCAGCCATGTTTAAGATTTCTAAGAAAATTTGTAACAGAAGCTAACTGTATTCTTCCCACATCTCAAAAGAGGAGTGAAGTGAGCAGGAATCTTGAAAAATGTAGCTTTTGCAATTAACAAAGCATAATTCACCAAGAAAAAGGAAATGATAGGAAAGGAGCAAAAGAAAGGTCCAATTTTGCAGGTGCTGGAACGAAGTGAAAATCATTGAGTGAGAAATGATACCAGTTGTAGGAAAGGATTAAGAAATTACTAACAGGTGTGTGTGTGTGTGTGTGTGTGTGTGTGTGTGTGTGTGTGTGTTGAGGGGGGGGGGGGGGGGAGGTGCATGCAGGCCAGTTTCTGCCCTCTTAGCTGTTATTCAATAGACACCAGTCTTTTATCATTAGTGGACCTTTGTTAAAATTAAAGTAATTTTTGCAATTTAATGCTACCATCAGTGGTTACATTCTAACTTTAAATCTAAGTGTTTATACTTATGAACTTGAAATTATTTTTGGATTTTTCATTTGTTGAGTCTAATCGAAATGTTCAAATATCTTCTTACGCTTATATCACTTGAACACATTTAACTACTAACTTTCTGTGAGTTTCGTAATCTATACTTTTCTCCAAGAACTATCTTATTTCACATGTCATAACCTGAAATTTTGTCTGTGCACTTAACAAACTTCCTACGTGACATAGATTGAATTGATGCATCTTTATAACCTCAGTACTCACCACAAAGCACAGACACACATATTATTTAAATCAGTGGAGAATAAAAATCAGAAAATTCTCTCTGTATTAAGCTATTGTTGTAACAAATGCTACATGTGTGTAAATACATTGACATACAAAACAGGGAGGTGAAGCAGAGCCAGGCTGAATCCAGGTGCCAGAACATGACTGTTGGTCTTGTATATGTTATTTTAGATGGTTTTCCATGTGTCATGGCAAATGTAGACCTGGGTCCATTTCCTAATAGAAACTGCAACACTCAAAGAGTTAAAATACAAATAGACACTGTATACAGTTCCGTGGTTCATAGACATATGGCACACATGACTTTCCTCCATTACAGTGGCTGGTATTTGTGAGAGCAGTAAGAGCACCTTGTTACAGAATTAAAATTAAAGTAGCAGGCAAGTCAAGAATGAACAACTGCTCATCACTGGTAGACAATCACTGAGGATAAAGAAGCAGTTTAGTTCTAGTCACTGAAGTGAAATAAAGTCATATCTTCTTAACTCTTCAGGCTTCCCTGGCAAGATCTTGACATGTGGAATAATCGGGTCTACTGCCAGCAGTAGACCCGATTATTCCACATATCATATCTTCTTCTGTCTTTGTTTGTCTTTAGTGTATTTGTCATATGACAGGTTTCAACTGGAGAGGCTCCATTGCATCCTGCTCTAAGCATTTTCCTCCATCTGTATATATGTTCATCCTCTTCTGGTGTCATGAATCTTTTCAATTCTCTTCCTACATCTTCCACATTTCCATCTATAATTCTTTGTTGCAGACAATTCCTACATCATATATATACCAGCCAAGATTTTTTGCTCCTTCTGGTCACTTCCACTTATCTTCTTTCTTTTTCTATTTTCTTCATTACTAAGTCTTTCAGTCCATGTATCCTTAAGCATCCTTCTCTGTAGCCACATTTCAAAACTTTCAGGATATTTTTCTTCTTTCTTTTTAACTGCCCATGATTCCACTGTTGTACAACACTACACTCCAGACGTAACATCTAGCAAATCATTTCCTCAGCTACAATGGAATTCTTCTAGACGTTGGTGATTACTTCACCTTTTCAAGTTCTATCTTTCCCATCTATATCCTTCCTATTTCTCCTGTACAGCTTCCATTCCATGTTGTTAAACTCCATAGGCATAGAAAGGATTTTACTTGTATTTTTTTCCATCTGGGAATAAGTTACATCACTTTTGTCTTCCCTATATTTATCTTCATTCCGTACTCCTTGCCCTTTCTTGCAATACTCATCAACATCTCCTCTAGCGCCTCTTCTGATTGTGCCAGCACTGCTCAGTTATCCACGTATTTTATAGTTTTTGTCCTTCCTCCTCCAATTTCAATGTTTCTTGCATCCTTTTTTTTTGCCTTGCCTGTCAGTTCTTCTCCATATATGTTGAATAGCTTTGATAGAGTGAGCATCCATGCCTTACACCTCTTCCAAAGCACATCTCTTCCATCTCCTCATTCCCTACTCTAATTGTCACTTTATTTTTTGTATACATATCCTTCATGAATTACTAGCTTTTCAGTCTGAACCCACATCTTTTAAAATTCTCAGCATAATTCTCCAGTTAACTATATCGAAAGCACCTCCTTGTTCATTACTATCATTCTTCCTCTTGTCCCTTTACCCTCTCTAAACCCAAACTGGACTTCCCCACTATTTTTTTTTCAATCTCTGTAGTATGACTCTTATTATAGGCATTGATAAAACTAATTGTCCTGTAGTCTTTGCATTATTTTGCATTTCATTTTTAGGTAGAGGTACTAGAGTGGCCTTGTGTAGATCTTGAGGACAAATTCCTGTGTCATAAATTCTGTTCACTAACTCACAAGGAACCCCCCTAACCCAACATGTCAAAACCTGTGCTAAAATACGTTATGCAAAAATAATACATGGAAAGGAACACACTGTCAAAGTTATAATTGCTAAGACACACTGCAAGTATTTCTTTTTTTTAAGCGTTGAAAATTAATGAATTTATAGCTCAGCAGGTGGCCAAAGAAATGTACTCCTCTACCATAGCTGTAGCAGATAGTACAACTGCAACACGACAGGTACATAGTATTGGTTGACAGCACATTGGTAAATAGATAATAGGGCACCGTGCAGTCATGATTTGTAAACTGAATTTCAGTTTCTCTGACAGTTGTTCACAGTTGTTACTCACTCAAATTTGCAGCTTATTTAAGATCAATAATAATTAACAGTTTCCTTTGAGGCATTACTAGTTGTTAACAATGGAGATAAAACTGAAGTAATTTTCTTTGTGTTTTCTGCATACGTTGTTGCCAGTAGTATCTGACTTTCTGCACTTTCCAGAGTTTCACAGTAATGTCAAATCCAGTTACTTTTCTCAATCTTGAAAACAAGAAATATGAGGAATCAAAATATGAATAATACTCAATTGAAATTGCTTACTTCTCGTGAAGACGTACATATCTGTTATTTATTAATTACTTTCTTGGACAGTCATTTGAATGGTTTCAGTATTTCATTCGAAATTGTGGAAATATTAGAAGAAACAGGAAATAACCCTGATGATTCCATGAACTGTTATTCCAACAATGGTTTTTGTGCTCATTAAAGCCCAAAACAAAAATACAGTACCTTCCTAGCCCAAAGAAAACATGCACAGTAATAATGTTCAGTGACAAAGAAAAAGCTGTAAATGTTTTGATTAAATGAAGGAAGGAGAAACACTTATATATAGGTGGTGTGCAAAGCTGGTTTTGCTTCATAAAATTTGAACATGAATTGTATAAATGGAAGGTGAATTCACACAAAGTACGAAATATACACCAAAGTGAAACTTGCAAAAGTGTGAAAGAAAAAATATTTGAAAGATTTAGAACTGTTCTCATGAGAGTCAGTGCATTATTACCAAGGGAGATCTGAGGACCTCTGAATTGCAAGTGAGATGAACATTACTGACTTTCATACCTCTTTGAACTGGTTAAACGGATTCAGTAAATTATATGGAGAAGGAAGTCACAAAATTTTGAAGTTTACTTCAAGTAAACATGTACAGGAAATGTCATTAATAGATAATATAGTAGGGAACTTTGTAACTGACTTGAAGATGGAGCTTCTTGCTATCTCCTAAAATGCTATGTATAAGGATAATTAGACAGTTTTGTGCAAGGACTGCTTGTGACTCACACTTTATTGTTTCAAGCAAAAAAAGGCAGAGCTGCTTGTGAAGTCAGTGAATGCTCTGATACATTCATATACAACAATGCCAGTGATATGAGTGAATTACTGTATCCATAGCGTTGTGTCTATCATATGGAACATCAAGGCAAGTAACCACCAAATTAAAAAGTGGACTTTTTAGTTGAAAAATATCTTGTACTCAACATAGCAAAATCTGGAAAAATGGATGAGAATAATTTTCACTACTACATCTGAAGCATTTTCTTACCAGTTGGAGGAAGTAATTCATTGTTTTTCTTGGATTCTTGGTCTGGATATAATGACACCTCTGTCTTTAGGAGGATGACAAAAAGACTTAATATAATACAAATTCCACTCAGAATTAATGGTGTAATTCACTGACTCAATAAAGAAATTTCTTGACATTGTAAAGCATTTTCTAGAAAATTGTTGGACAATATAATTCCCAATACCTCTTTGCCATTTCAGATTTATTAGTGGAACAGTACTGTGAAATTCAGTCATTCCTGTACTGTCAGTTTGCATCATCATACACTCCTGGAAATTGAAATAAGAACACCGTGAATTCATTGTCCCAGGAAGGGGAAACTTTATTGACACATTCCTGGGGTCAGATACATCACATGATCATACTGACAGAACCACAGGCACATAGACACAGGCAACAGAGCATGCACTATGTCGGCACTAGTACAGTGTATATCCACCTTTTGCAGCAATGCAGGCTGCTATTCTCCCATGGAGACGATCGTAGAGATGCTGGATGTAGTCCTGTGGAACGGCTTGCCATGCCATTTCCACCTGGCGCCTCAGTTGGACCAGCGTTCGTGCTGGACGTGCAGACCGCGTGAGACGACGCTTCATCCAGTCCCAAACATGCTCAATGGGGGACAGATTCGGAGATCTTGCTGGCCAGGGTAGTTGACTTACACCTTCTAGAGCACGTTGGGTGGCACGGGATACATGCGGACGTGCATTGTCCTGTTGGAACAGCAAGTTCCCTTGCCGATCTAGGAATGGTAGAACGATGGGTTCGATGACGGTTTGGATGTACCGTGCACTATTCAGTGTCCCCTCGACGATCACCAGTGGTGTACGGCCAGTGTAGGAGATTGCTCCCCACACCATGATGCCGGGTGTTGGCCCTGTGTGCCTCGGTCGTATGCAGTCCTGATTGTGGCGCTCACCTGCACGGTGCCAAACACGCATACGACCATCATTGGCACCAAGGCAGAAGCGACTCTCATCGCTGAAGACGACACGTCTCCATTCGTCCCTCCATTCACGCCTGTCGCGACACCACTGGAGGCGGGCTGCACGATGTTGGGGCGTGAGCAGAAGACGGCCTAACGGTGTGCGGGACCGTAGCCCAGCTTCATGGAGACGGTTGCGAATGGTCCTCGCTGATACCCCAGGAGCAACAGTGTCCCTAATTTGTTGGGAAGTGGCGGTGCGGTCCCCTACGGCACTGCGTAGGATCCTACGGTCTTGGCGTGCATCCGTGCGTCGCTGCGGTCCGGTCCCAGGTCGACGGGCACGTGCACCTTCCGCTGACCACTGGCGACAACATCGATGTACTGTGGAGACCTCATGCCCCACGTGTTGAGCAATTCGGCGGTACGTCCACCCGGCTTCCCGCATGCCCACTATACGCCCTCGCTCAAAGTCCGTCAACTGCACATACAGTTCACGTCCACGCTGTCGCGGCATGCTACCAGTGTTAAAGACTGCGATGGAGCTCCATATGCCACGGCAAACTGGCTGACACTGACGGCGGCGGTGCACAAATGCTGCGCAGCTAGCGCCATTCGACAGCCAACACCGCGGTTCCTGGTATGTCCGCTGTGCCGTGCGTGTGATCATTGCTTGTACAGCCCTCTCGCAGTGTCCGGAGCAAGTATGGTGGGTCTGACACACCGGTGTCAATGTGTTCTTTTTTCCATTTCCAGGAGTGTATTTTACAAATCTGATCAAATGTGCCTGGTATGCACCACAATATGCAAAGCAACAGCAATGACATTTTCTTCCTCCATTCCAATTCTGTCTAAATAAAACCATTAATTACTCTGAACTGTCTGAATTAATTAATTTTTCTTTTATTAGGTGTGCTTTGTGTAACAAAAATGTTTCTCTTTGTCATCCAATACAAACTTTGCATTTTTGTGACAACTACATAGAATAAACAAGGAATGGTTTCATTGTTACCTAACTACACATTATTCAAAAATCAGCATAAGAACTGTGCTACAGGAATTGTCACAAAATATTTAATATCAACAAATTAAAGTTCTGATTGATGCAAGTCATCTGTAATGTAATATCATACAGTGCTTTGATTGTCTTTCCTCTATAAGTCACTTCTGACACAGCTACACCTGCAACAGTTTAGCTGTCGATATGAACTGCAAGTTCAAAACATTAATGAAGTGAGACGTCATTGGTATGGTTGTAAGTGCTTAAAATTTGCTACATGGCACTACATCCTCTTGTCACAACTACATCTACTTATTTGCTGACTTGAGTGCGAGGCAGGAAGGACTGCACAAACCACTGTTATGAGCAGTTCTTTCTGTGATGGTAATGAGAATAACTTTAACATTTTTAAATACTTGCAGCACACATCAGCAGCTAAATTTTTGACTTATTCTTCCTGAGGGGAAAATTTTCGGGTTTGGTTTTGACATGTTGGACTGGATTATTCCCATGTCAGTCCGTCCGGCTATTGAAGTTAGACCTAAGACTTTCGTTGCCTCAGATGGTATTCTGTACAGCCCAATGCTTTCTTTTCCCAGAGCTCCCAAGTTATGTTCTCTGTTTCCCTATTAGAACCTTGGTCTTCTTCATTTTGTTCCTCTTCATCTTCCAAAACTAGTTTGATATGATCTTCTTCCCATCTTTATTTAAAATTCCTTGCTTGTTTATTTTCCTTGCCTCTCTTGTTAAGGATTTTACTGTTTTCTACACTTCTTCCAATTTTCCTTTATTTCCAGTTCTTCTATTTGCTCATATTGTTTCCTCATCAAATCCTCTCTAGACTGATCAGTTAACTCTCTTAGTTGATTGCTCAGCTTTCTGTGCTGTCTTCTGCCTTCTCCCAAATTGTCATTTTTCCATCAATATACCGTATGATAAGCTGTTAACTGTGAATGTTTGGGCATCACAGACAAAATGACAGATCGAATGGCTGAATGGGAGGGATGAAAATTGGACTACCACTTTCTGTATAGAGAGAGAGAGAGAGTGTGTGTGTAAAATATCTACTGATCTTTTCATTTATTACAGAAAAACATCTCTATCTGTTTCTCAGTTTCACTTACATTACTTATCAAAATAGTTTGTGATAAATAAGTTATTTATGGTTCATATTTGCATGTAAACACTATACCTCAGAACTTAGTTACCAGTTTCTCTGAATGACTTTCGGTTTTTGTAATGGTTGTTAATTCTAATCTGAATCTGCAGTGAAGATCAGTCTCTAAAATTAATAAACCCAGACATTATATTTTGTACACCAGTGGTAAGTCGATTCACATTTGTGTTCAAATGCTGGGCACCTTTGTCAGTTTTGTCAAATAATCTTGTGTACAATCATGATTCTTTTATGTTTCAACAAGTGTTCCTACTATATAATGGTTTTCTTTAATTATGTCATGGATAATATATAATCAGGGGAAATAGTGGAACCACCAAAGTTACATAAATTGCTAGTAGTTACAGACAAAATTATAAACTACAGAACTTTCATGAAAAACAATTCTCTTGTGTTTTGGAAAGGGTAGACAATTATAAATTGATAGCTTTGTCTTCGTTTGCCTCAGTCATATTTATTCTATGTCCTCCTCATTTCTTTTGATCTGGCAGTTGTTTAATCCTCTAGTTTAAGCAGTTTAGAGTGGTTAATTGCTTATTATTTTGTATTTTGCTCGTAAGTAGATGTTTTCGAGATAACTTTACTTGTATTTCTAATTTGTTACCGTTAATATTACTGATAAACAACAAATGACAAATCTGAACTGCATAGTTACCTGGCCAATGAAAAGAGGTTATGTTTCCAAAGTCACTATTTAATCAGTTAATACCGAATATCTGTAGAACTGATATCTGACATGTGTCACAATCTGATATTAATTTTAGGATCATTAATACACATCATTTTTGTGTGCAAGTACTAACTATGAATTTGATTACATAGACTTCATGCCTGTGATAACTCATGAACAGTAAATGAACAATGTTTATTTTATAATGAGTCCCTTTTTTATTTATTACAAACTTTCTTGTAAAACATGCCTATGCTATGATGTAACTTCCAAATAATAAAAGCTGTTATTCAAGAAATCTCATCAATCTAATGTGACTAGTTCACCTAAATACTAATATTAAAATAATTTTAATTTCCCTCAAAACAGCTTACAAAATACCATCATTTGATGGGAAGTCATATATTCAGCTGAAACGCCTGAAAGCTTACAATAAATTAAGTGTAGAACTGGAATTCAGTACATACACCAACAATGGCATCATCCTGTACAATCAACAGAAATTTGATGGAACAGGAGATTTTGTTTCTTTGGCTGTCATCAATGGGTAAGTCATAAAGTAGTTATTTTGAAGTACCAGTACAATTTAACCTTAATGTATTATCCTTGCAATCATCACTGTCTTTACCACCTGCGATGTAGGATGTGACACCTCCACTGTGTTTGGATGAGGTGCCCTGCTCACCATGTATGAACCTTCAAAAATTTGGTAAAAATTCTCTATCTTGTTACTGGTATCTGATGATTTTTTGTCGTCTTTATCAAATTTGTCTTTGTTGAGAACACATTGTGGTATTCCCAAAGCAAATTCTTTAATTTTGCCTTTACAGCTTTGTTAATTCCTATAATTTCCATTACTTCAACTCATATTCCATTGTTTGACACATGTATTTCACTATTGAGCTGACTATTCTTTTCTTTAGCAATATAACCTCATTTTATTGGATTTCTATTGAAAGCATTAGCTCATCACCATCATGTAGCATCAGTTCTGTGCTTCTTTGCAAAGACTAGTAATATTTGCAAACTTCGTCTTTGTTTTGTTATAAGAAAGGATCTGTTGGTGGAACATGCTGAGGTGGTAGGTTTTGAGACGGGTTGTATGACACAGAATATAAAGGACCATTTACTTTGATGGTCGTACTACCCTTCTCAAAATCTAGTATCTTGGCGTGATCTACCAATGGATCCTTTCTTATAATAAAACTGATACATACATCTTTTACCATCATAGCAGTTACTCTCAACAATGTTTCTTGTTTCCGCATTTCTAGTAATACTCGTTTTTTTATTCTTATCTCCAGTGTCATCTATGATCACAAACCTCTGTATCGGTAATACTGGTACTCTCTCTCCATTTATTATTTTTCCATAAAGTCCTCCTAGAATGGTGCGTATTTTGCTGCTGGTGTCAATGGCTGCTACTGTTCAGTAACATTAATTTTAACACTTGCCACAAACTGATGATTCCCTTTACTCTCATTCCTTATTCCTTTCCTCTTATGTATGTTTTCTTGGTCACAATCATTATACTGTCTATAGTCACAAAAATGTTAACCACTTTGTCTCCCATCTATTGCTTTTCTGGAAAAACCATTGGTGTATCTTTCATTCTGATTTGTGGGGACATTGTTTAATCATAAGTAAACAGTAACTTAAACTTATATGTAATCACCAGTTTTTTATTCAGTACTCTTTCAATTTATTTATATCTGCCTGAATAGTTCCTGTGGTCCCTTGTTTACGTTTTAATCACTACTTAAATGAGTTTATATGGTTTCTGTTTTTACCGTGAGTGAGAAGTGTGTGACATGCCGTAGGATCGTTAGTTCTGGGGTATGGTGTGATGGGTGCTGTAGTTTCTTTCATTGGGGTGGATGTAGTGGCATGGGAAATGGGGACATAAATGAGGCTCACCAGTGGTATTGTAAGATCTGTAGTTGAGATAGGAAAATACTGGAACAGGAATTGAAAATTGCAGCTCTTCAAGCTGACCTAGACAAGGCAAGGAAGGATCTGGACAGGTTAAAGAGGGAGAAGGGTGAACAGAGGTGGGAAGTGGCAACAGGTAATAGGGGGAACAGGCAAAGGAGAGCATCGGACAGCTTTGTCATAAATCTTGAAAATAGATTTGACCTGTTGCCTCAGTCAGAATCAAATGAGCCTCATGTAACTGAAGCTGTATAAAGGGCACAACAAGCTTTCAAGGACTTGAAAAAGGTAGGGAAATTTGTAAAGAGAAAGAAAGTTCTGTTGTTAGGTACTTCCCATGGTAGAGGTGTTGGCCAACTACTGCAGGAAAATCTAGGTCCAGAGTATCAGGTCACAAACTTTTTCAAGCCTAGTGCAGATCTGGGTCAGGTAACAGAGGATGTAGGTTCTTTATGCAAGGATTTCACAAAGGAGGATGCCGTGGTTATAATGGGTGGTCCGGAAAATAGCATTGACAGAGACTCTGAATATTCCATAGAGAGTAACCTGGTGAAGATAGCATCAGCAACGAAGCATACGAGTGTGGGATTTGTGTCTGTGTTGAGACACCATGATCGGCCTCATTTGAACTCTTCTGTAGGGAGGGTGAACTTGGAGTTGGTGTGGCTGCTTAGGACGGATATAGGGTCCCATATTGGTTTGATTCCTGTGGATGCTATCAATAGGTGGGACTACACTAGGCATGGCCTTCACCTCATTAGGAAAGGGAAGGGAAAACTGCCTGGGTTAATTGCAGAAAACTTAAGGGGGGACACTGTCACAAGTGGTAAAATACCAGTGGTCACAGGTGTCAGAGGGGTGCCTTTTTTAGGATAGGGAAGGGGGAAAGAAAATGAGTTTTAAGAGAGATTGGCAGACACACTCAGTTTGAGAAAACAGATGAACTGGAGTCAGATTTTAGCATACAGCCTCCATTTAAACAATGTTTAACAGAAAGCAATCAGAAACTGCCAGTTCATCTTCGCCACAGCAGTTATAATCCCATTAGTATGCAGTATCAGTTATCTTTATTACACCATAACATTCCGGGACTCAGAAATAAAGTAGATGAACTATTCATTTGTATCGATAAAATGAATTCATCTAACCAAATTGACATAATCTGCCTCTCTGAACGTCAAGTTAGACAGTTCAGGATTTAAGCTAGCTTCCTATTTCTGCAGAGTAGATATGGATGGAGGAGGAGTTGCCACATTTATTAAAAACTGCCATAAATTCAAAAAGATTGACATTAATAAATTCTATTTAGAGCAGCATCTAGAAGCATGTGCAACAGAAGTAGAGTTCCATAACAGATCCTATATAATAGGAACTATTTACCGAGCACTTGCAGGAAATTATAATCTGTTCATAAATCATCTAGAAGCTCTTTTGGGTTATTTGACAGGAAGAAACAAAGAAATTTTGACTGCTGGTGACTTTAATACAGATTTTCTAATCCAATCTTCCAGTAAACATTCACTGCAGTTATTAATGTTGTCTTTCAATCTAACTCACATTGTAAACTTTCCAACTAGGATCACTAAATCCTCAAAGACAGCCATTGATAACATTTTTATAGACAAATCAAAGGAACAAAATCATATAATAAAACCTGTTATAAATGGACTATCAGATTATGACATGCAGCTCCTTGTTTTATACGTAAATTCTAAGCAGATTATCAAGACAGCTAAATCTGAGTACAGGAGAGTAGTCAATCAACCAAAAATTGAGTGTTTTAGAAAACTGCTCAAAGATATGAACTGGAAAGATGTTTATAGTGCTCATGACATGAATGAAAAATATAACACATTCATGAACAATGTCAGTACCATGTTTGAAAACTGTTTTCCTCTAAAAGTTACTCAAATTAAACAGAAGTCTATAAAAAAACATGGATTACACAAGGAATAAAGGTTTCCTGTAAGACAAAAAAGAAAATGTATCTGTCGACCAAGAATAGCTCCAATGCTGATGATTTAGCTGAATACAAGGCTTACTGTAAAATATTAAATAAAGTAATTCAGACATCTAAACAAATGCACTACGAGAAAAAGATAGCAATGTCAGGGAAAAAAATAAAAACAATATGGGATATAGTGAAAGAGGAGACGGGTGGAACCAGAAAGGAACAGGAGCAAATAGCACTAAGGGTAGATTGCACATTAGTAACCAATGGGCATAGTGTGGCAAATCTATTTAACAAGTACTTTATAACCGTTACTGATAGAATGGGACTGTCAGGATCAGTAAATAATGCCCTTGAATATCTGAAACTAGCCTTTACAAATAGCTTCAGGTACATGAATACGTCACTCACTTCACCAAAAGAAATAACTTCCATAATAAAATCTTTAGAAACAAAGCGTTCTAGTGGTCATGATCAAATATCAACAAAGTTAATTAAGGCATGTTCTTATGAGTTTAGTACAATTTTAAGTTACTTGTGTAACCAGTTAATTGTAACTGGGACATTTCCTGACTGGCTAAAATATGCAGATGTTAAGCCTCTATTCAAGAAAGGGGATAAAGAGATACCATCAAAGTACAGACCGATTTCACTTTTGCCAGCATTCTCAAAAATTTTAGAAAAAGTAATGTACAGGCAGCTGCTCAACCATCTGACCACAAATAACATATTATCAAGAGCACAGTTTGGATTTCTGAAGGGTTCTTATATCAAGAAGGCCATTTACACCTACATTGAAAATGTACTTAATTCATTAAATAACAAATTACAAACAGCAGGTATTTTCTGTGATTTGTCAAAGGCATTTGATTGTGTGAACCACAACATCCTTTTAAATAAATTAGAATTCTATGGTGTCATGGTGGTGGTTCAAGTTATACCTCACTAACAGGAAACAAATGGTGTCAGTGCAAGGTACTAGTGAATTAAGTCATCAGTCATCATCAGAATGGGAAGAAATTACATGTGGTGTCCCACAAGGATCCATCTTAGGGCCATTGCTTTTTCTTGTGTACATTAATGATCTCTCATCAGTTACACTGTCAGAAGCAGAGTTTGTTTTGTTTGCAGATGACACAAGTATTGCAATAAATAGTATGTCAAGTGTAGTTCTAGAAAGATCTGCTAATGATATTTTCATGGATATTAATAAATGGTTTAAAGCCAACTCACTGACATTAAACTTCGAAAAGACTCACTATATGCAATTCAGAACCTGTAAGAGGTTTCCACCCAGCATATGCATAAAGTACGAAGAAGAGCAGATAGAAGAGTTTGACAGTCTTAAATTCCTGGGATTACAACTTGATAATAAATTCAGTTGGGAGGAGCACACCACAGAACTGCAGAAACACCTTAACAAATCTGTATTTGCAATTTGAGTGTTAGCAGACATATGTGACATAAAAATGAAAAAGCTTGCATACTTTGCTTACTTTCATTCCATAATGTCATACGGTATAATGGACTCTTCAAGTCAAACAAAAGTTTTCAGAGTCCAAAAGCGTGTAATACGTATTATTTGTGGAGTAAATTCACGGACGTCCTGTAGAAACCTCTTTAAAGAATTGGGTATACTAATTACTGCCTCTCAGTATATTTACTCCTTAATGAAATTTGTCCTAAATAATTTATCTCTTTTTCCAACAAACAGCTCAGTTCATACATACAATACCAGGAACAAAAATGATCTGCGCAAGGACTTAAAAGCACTTACTTTAGTTCAAAAAGGGGTCCACTACTCAGGAACACTCATCTTCAATAATTTGCCAGTAAACATAAAAAATTTAATTACAAATAAAGATCAGTTTAAAAGGAGCCTGAAAGACTTACTAGTGCCAACTCCTTCTACTCCATTGACAAATTAGTATTGTTATTTCAGCTTTAAAAAAAAATTGAGATGTTCCACATCCATGAGGATCTCCTCAGCTCAGATCTATGGAACGAAAAACTAATCTAATCTAATTGTTATGGTTTCTGTCCCAATTATCCTTTGACTTCCATCTTACAATCTTTCAACTATTATCCTTTGTTGCTTTTTCTAACAAAGCAACCACCTGACTCAGGGCCTTGTTAATATCCTCAGTTTTCTTTCTATGATTCCCGATGGAGTGTACATTTTTATAGCTATGAATTTGTGGCAAATATGTTCTTTCAAACAGTGATCTTCAGTGCTAACATTTTAACTATTATTATTTACTGCAGGTCTACTTTTCAATTTTGAATTTGGTTTTTTCTTTACATTTCCAGCAGAAGGTTCAGTATCTACATCATTAAAATCACTGATCTCATGGTAAATACTATTTACCTACTCAAATACCTCCTTTGCATTACTTATGTCAGATTTTCTATCAGATTCTACTTTAACACCCAGGTTGACTGATCCTGATCATCTGGGACCAACTTACTATTTATATCAGAGACTGTCCTTATACATTCTTCAGTCTCGTCACTAACCATAGTTTGCCAAGTATTAATGGCTACCTCAGTTTTGTTGACATCAAGAGTGCTTGCAGGTTTTTCCCTACACATGTCCATGAGTAAGTTCAAGGACATCATTATCTGCTCATCATTTTCTCTGATTAATTTCTACAGCACACATTTAATACTTGGTCACTGTTATAAACATAAACAAGTTAACAATGTAAATACAATAAAATCAAACACCATAAAATCCAAGATGGAATAATCACAATATTATGTAAAGGATAGACTGCTACTCATCATATAGTGGAACACTGAGTTGCACACAGATGCAGCAAAAAGAAAAAGTTATTCAAGAATGTATTCATACATGTTGGGAAAAAACAATGGTTGATCTGCCAACTGTCATTGTCCCATTGCTTACTGTTGTGAGCGTGTTCCATTTATGGGTTTTGAAACAAAAATAATGATAGTTTGTGTCACTGTTCTACCAAGCATAATGTCCATTTGTGAACTTTCAGTATTAGTGTCTCAGTTATTTAGATTTGTTTTCGATTTTGTAACTAGACGAAAATATAAAAGTGCATGCTGCAGTTGTAGAAAATGTTGAAAGTTTTTCTAACTACAAGTAACTGTAGTTAAACAACAGATGTTCCCTCACTTTTGAGAATATATGCATGCTGACTGTCATACACTCCAATAGTTCTGAGATGGTTATACAACAATCCTCATGATACTTCATTAATTGTACTTCTTAAAGAAAAACCTAGTGATTTTAAATTAATTATCATTTTTGTAGTATCTTTCCCAAATGTCCATAAAGTTTTATTCTAGTTTGATGGTGTTCAAACTTTTTAGCTGCAAGGCAATCTTGGCCTGAACATAAAACACCTGTAGGCTCTTTCACATGTATCTGACTTGAAGTTTGGGTTAAGTAAACTTAAGTTTAAAAAAAAAAGTAACAGTTGTTATTTCATTATTAACTACTAATATAACAAACTTTAATCAACTTTCAACGTTATTTTATCTTAATTTTGCAACAGAATAAATGGAAAGAGTGAGCTTGCTTCTTCAGCAGGGCCAGCTCAATGTCCAAGCAACACACCAAGCTGAGAGGGGTTCCAGAAGCACAAAATTTGTATACAGGGTGTATCATAATTAGTAGTGAAAATAATCCATTTTCACACTTATTTGTTTTGGTTTTATTTGTAAAGGCCTTACTAAGTACTCAAGGAATGGCAACTAACATATGTGAAGAGAAAGGAGGGGAGGAGTGTCAAATGATATGTCACTTTCATGGAAATGTGTTCTCACACTGCCCCTGAGCATCATATTGGAAATAGTGACTCATGTCTCTTTCTCCACAGTCATTCATGATCTATATTTCATGCTGATGGCTCCCAGTGCTGAAAAATCTACCTCATGTGAGTTGGTTGTTGCAAAAGGTATCATAACTTGTGGAGAACTGTGACATACTTGCTGATACTCCTGCTCCATGAAACTCCAAAATGCAAGGAATGATGAGGAAATGATCTTCAATTTCAATGTGGAGTCTGAAGGAACATCAATAAATCACTCTTGTTCTTCAGTGGTAAATGTTGATGTAAGTTTTGCACTGAAAGGAGCTTTACTCCACTTGTAAATTTAACCTCCTTCTGAAAAGCAGAGGGTAGTTATGATTAAATTTTCACTACTTGAAAGATCCCCAATGAAAAATGAGTGATCTTAGAACAATAACACTTTGTGGAATCATTTGTAAGGACCTGCATAAGAGAAATAATGAATAAAACATTGAAAGAAACACATTTCAATTTCCACATGAGAGGGCAACATTTATTAATTCATGCCTTGTTTACATTCCAGGTTACAAATGTTGCTCAGTATGACAACTATCTGCATCCGTGACAGTCTGGAACTGCACTAGAGACACCATTTCACAATTGTTCGTAACATTTTTTGAACAGTGGACCATTGAATGTCCAGCTCATGCTCTGCTTGAAGATAACACATTGCATCCAGCATTCTCAGTCTTGGCAACAGTAACTTCTTCAAAAGTTTTTGGTGCAATTTACCATTGGTGTCTCCCAGGAGCAGTTACCCAAGTTGCCAATTAATTTGAACTTCTTCAACCACAGTGCAGAAAGAGGACCTCTCCTTATTCATGTAATGCATCAATACTCATGGATAGCAGCAGGACAATTGTTGTTGTTTTCATATAAAAGACCCATATTGACTGTGTTCAACTGTAATGCACACTGTCGCTTGTGTTTCAGCCCTGTGTTGCCATACCATTACCAGCACCTAATGAAAGTCACAACAGTAACATTGCTGACAACATGAATTGTGCAGCGCACAGTCTGAACTCCATTCCTATAAAGTTATGTGCCCACATGTGAAATGTTTTTCTGTCCACACTGGTTCTAGTAGTGAAAGTTTAATTATAACCCCCATGTACTTGAGAATGTAATCACTGATTTTAATTACATGATCCACAAACTCAGATTTCAGTCTTTTATTCAGCTGAAATTCTTTGTCTTCTAAAACCATCTGAAGAGCATGGAAAATGTAATAGATTTCCAAATCATCCAGAGTTTTTTTTCCATAATAGTAGTTTATGTCTGAAAGCTGAAATGTAGTCTGAGAGTATGCTGGTCTCACTACCTTGGAGGGATACATGTAATGAACTGAATTTTTCAAAGATATCACAAAGATATGCCAGTTTCAAACCAATGACACTGTCTATGATTTTCTTCAAACTCAAATGTTTCTCCTGAACAAAGTAGGAGTAAAGTTTATTTTTGAGTTCACACCCCTGTTCAAGGCATTCCCTAGTGAAAACCAATGGGAGTTACTTAGCTATGTGTTCCATTGATCAATTCACAGTAATCATTATGATGTGAAATGCGCCAAGTGCATAATAAATGGACACATGAATCAAGATTAAAATAAATAAATAAAAATAAAATAGCTTAAAATTTTTATTGCTTACTCCATTCCCTTAAAGGGCACAAAATGTGTATATTATACCTATAGATTTATTTATTCTTGTTTGAGAATTCATCTTTGGTATAGAAGGAGTTGTCAAGAGGATATGATTTCAATTTATTTTTAAAACTATTACTGCTGTCTGTCAGACATTTTATTTCATCTGGTAATTTATTGAAAAGTTGTACAGCAGTGTATTTTACCCCTTTCTGTGCCAAGATAGGTTAAGTAGAGGGTAGTGTAAGTCTTTCATTCTTCTGGTATTATAATCATGAATGTCACTGTTGTTTTTAAACTGGTCCATGTTGTTGAGAACAAATTTTATTACTGAGTAAATGTACTGTCAGGCTGTTGTAACAATTCCTAACCTTTTAAACAGATGCCTACAAGATGTGCAACTGTGAACCCCACACATTATTCTAACCACTTTCTTGTGAGCAGTGAATACTTTTTGTCTAAGTGTTGAGTTACGCCAAAATGTTATTTCATATGACATCAGAGAATGAAAGTATCCGAAGTATGTTAGCTTTCTAATTTCTATATCCTCAAAATTAGCAATTATTCTGATTGCAAAAGTTGCCCAACCTAGTTGCTTTAGGAGATCCAAAATATGAATTTTCCAATTAAGATTCTCATCTATACATACACCCGAAAACTTAGTATGCTCTACCCCGGCTGCTGACTTCTGTCGATGTGCTATATTTATTGAAGGAACTGTACTCCTGTACTCTTTGCAAAAGTAGAAAATTGGATGTACTTTGTTTTATCAAAGTTCAGAGCAAGACCATACACAGAAAACCAACCAATAACTTTTCCGGAGACATTATTTGTATTTTCTTTTACTGGATTAATAATTAAGCTTGTATCATCAGAAAACACTGTCACTTTTGCTTCTTGTTTCAGGTAAGAAGGGAGGTCATTCACATATATCAAAAACAGCAGGGGACCCATGGTCAAACCCAGTGGAACATCTAATGTAATTTCACCCCAGTTAGATGAAGTGGGAAAATTCCTTAAATCACTTAAACCATATAAAGAAATGTTTTTCCTTCCTGTTCCATAAACATGACTTAAACCACTCACAAGCTATTCCATTTATACCATGGTATTGTAATTTCTGTAACATTATGTCTTGGTTCACAAAAGCACTTTCAATAAGTCACAGAAGATTCCTGATAGTGGCATTTTACTATTTAAAGACTCTGTTATGTAGGCAGTGAAATTGTATACTGCAAAAAATTAGGGAAATGCACTCAGCTCCCATAGCAATGCACATTTTTTGAAAACATCTGAGCATAAACGGCCAATTGTTAATGAAGTTTACCAATTTAATCTCTGACTGAAGGACCTCATGAAGGACAGGGTTCATGATTGATTTGTAGTGCCAGTACTTCGTGACTAAAACAATGTGTCCAAATAGCATGAGGAGCCTGGTCATGAATCAGAGCTTCCAATCCAGCATAACAGTCGGGTGTACTAAGACCTCTATCTGTACACAAGGCTACACTGTTTTCTTCCATAAGACTGTAGTGTTTCAAAAAGGTCTGCTGGTTTTGCTCCAGGAGTTGTTTTCCTGCAGGAAAGAAAATCTTCATGAAATTTCTTGTCATGTGTAAATCACACATAACAAATTAAATGGATGCCCATCATTGTCATTGTCTGTAGCTTCATCGAACTGAATTACAAAATCATGATTACCTTTGAGATTTTGAAACAAGTGATCATTAATGCCATCAGCCATATCAGGTATTCAGTAACTGATAGTATTGTAGGGTAAAGGCACATATGCCAGTTACTTGGTAGCTGACTCAAGTATCATGACAGATACCATGTTTAGTGCAGCTCTTAAAATAATGTCTTCATTACAATGTGAGGTTTGCCCTTTACCGTATAGTAGGCAGCTTTTTAAGATGAAAGAAGAGCCTTTGGAGCTTATTTCATGGAAGCTTTCCTTTTTTAACTTGTGGGAAAAGTACTCTCATGTTTTGTTTATCAAACTATCACAGTATGACTATGACTGTCATTTCATTTTATTAGGATACGTGCTTTCAGAAACTAGAGCTTTGAAACAAATGGCACACTACGGTTATTCTTTATTTCTGAAAGTGTAAAGCTGAAATTTGAGTAGCAGTCATCATATTTCCTACATTTTCATCTGTTCATGTTTTTAGAATTGTATTGTACATTTGAAATGTCCCACATTGTATTTGAATTTAAAAAAATTTTCCGTGCTACAACGCTGCCATAGGAACAACACTTACTTGCCCAGCTGGTAGCCGTCACTACAATCACACATATTGTTCCTATACTCAAAAAGCAAACCTGTAAACCAATTATTTTTATGAAACCACCATGATTCCCCTACTGTAAGGCCATGACAGGCAGTTTGTAATCCCCTGTCCTAGTTCATTTTATAACTCACTTTACATGTGTTTCATATCACTTTTAAATCATTTTATCAATGTTGCCAGGTAATTTTATTGATAATTTACCTGGAATTTAAGGTTACAAAAATCGAAGCCCTGTGGTTACAGGCCCTTTTTTACTCACAGTGAATTCTCACTAGGAGTAACTGAATCTACTGTGCTTCCCCCCCTCCCTCCCATGCCTTCCTAAGAGCACCCCCATTTAACATCTTCATTTATGGCTTTACATTCTATGATAGTATTATGAAAAGGATAGGATGCTACTTACCCTATAGATAAGATATTGAGTTGCAGACAGACACAACAAAAAGACTGTTATACATGTGAGCTTTTGGCCAAAAGGCCTTTCACTAACATAGGAAAAAACACACAGACACACAGACACACACACACACACACGCACACACACACACACACATACACATTCACATTCACAACTCACATGCACATAACCAGTCTCTGGCCAATAGCCTCAGTGCCTGTCTGTGCCTCGACACCTCCTCTGTATGGCGAGTAGCAATCTAACCTTTCATAATATTGTTCTTATTCCATCCTTGATTTTCCATTGTTTGTATTTACATTCTTTTTTACTGTTATCCCTTTTACTGTGAGTGTCCTTAACATATGCTTCATCTATGTGCACTACCAATTTTTTAGTGTTCTTAACATATTCTTCTGTTTTGTCCTCAAGTGCTTCCAATTTTTCATCCACACAATTCCACAATTTGTTAGTCCTTCTAGCAGATTCTTCTAGTTCATTGAGAGCTTCTACATTTTCATTGATAAGATAACACATTTTCTAATATTTCTGCCACATTCTTCTTTTTTTTCAGTTAGTCTCCTTGATATAAGGGCAATCCAAAAAAAAAGTCTTCTATTTTTTGGGGACTTAGAGAAACTGTTCATATGATTGTTGGCCACATATTTGTGAGTGGCAGTGCCTCTGCTCTCAAATAACTATGCATGTACTTTGCTGAAATGCCGAGTCTTGGCCTGGCAGACATTAAAAACAAAACTTCTGTTGAATGTTGCCACCAAGTGTGGAGTTCATGCGTAACTGGCTGGCTAGGCACCCAGCGGGCAGTGCGGCACTATGCTTTGTTAATTTTTTCAAATTTTTGCATCCTTGAGCCCCTGATTACCAGATGTACATCTAGCGGTTCTCGGCTGATGCCCCCGGTTACAGGAGTCAAGGATAACACTTTATTAATAATTATAATACAAAGTAATATCACCAGTTACAGCTACATTCTCAGCAAGTACACCGAGTCCTTTCACCCATACATGTATTTTCTCATCATTAGACACTTGGCTGGTGGAATAATGCCCTCCAAGATCCAGTATAGACAACAAATACAAACCCATGTCGTTGTTACTACAAATGATTAAAGTTCTGTTAAAGTGTTGTGAAGTCGAGCCTAGTTAGTAGTGGGTTGTGTGTGCTCTCACCTTGGTGATCATTTACCAGTTTTTCAGACCACTAAAGGATCATGTAATGTACATTTACATCTATATCTGTAGTCTGCAAACCACCATGAAGTGCATGGCAGAGGGTATGTCCCATTTTGCCAGTTATCAGGGTTTCTTCCCATTCCATTCATGAATGGAGCACGGGAAGAATGATTGTTTGAATGCTCCTGTGTATGCAGTAATTATTGTAATTTTATTCTCATTACCACTATTATGCATAATTATTATGATGTTTTTATTTTGGTCTTCAGTCCAAAGGTAGATTTGATATAGCTCTCCAAGCCTTGGTCTCTTAGTTGCAGTTGACTGAAAATTTCAAAGCCCTAATGATAAATGTGAACAATCACATAATAATTTGTTGGTGTGGACATGATTTTAACACAGTCTCCTGGTGATGGGTTGAAAAATGATGCTTTGAAGTTAAAAACCACCTAATTTGAAACATTTTTGCCCCTCATTCATGCATTTTAGCAAACAATAACATCATCTGGTGCATTACATAAACTATTCCAAAAACATCTACTAAAAGAAAGTTTCAAGAACTGGTTTCAAATGACGACTCTAGGAATATACTACAGCCCACTAGGTATCATTCACATAAGGATAATGAGGATAAAATGCAGTTCAATCAAAAGTCGACTGCTGAGGTATGTAATTCTATAGAACCTTTTACATAGGCAGTGGGCACAGACGGATCATAATAATTATGTGTAATAGTGGTAATGATTTTTGTAGCTCTCATATTTGTGAATTAAGCTTATGACTGACTATCTGTATAAAATAATGTATGTATAAATAATAGAAGAACTTATGTACTCCCCATGAAATTTTAAGTATCTTCTTATCAAGCTGAGGTCACCCTTGTTCAGTGGTGATAATAATTGGTTGGCAGAAGCCATGATACATTCAAAAATGACCTTAATTTGTTGAGAGGAACTTGTGCCCTGTCCCATGTTTCTTCTATTAATTACTAAAAGCAGCAGAAATGTGATGTCATGAGGTATCAGTTGTGGATAAACTGTTGTCTTTATGGTGTCACTGTAGGCTCCGTCTGTGCCCACTGCCTATGTGAAAGGTTCTATAGAATTACATACCTCAGCAGTCGACTTTTGATTGAACTGCATTTTGTTTATACATTTGCGACAAGTTAAAACTAAGTACCATACTTGGAGTCTCACCAGGTTCTTTGTATTTTGCAAGTGGTTTGTTACCAATTGTTCCATCCGTATGCACCTCACTGCTAAGCTCAAAGTTTGAATTGTCACTTGTTGCTCTCCACATCTTCCAATTTCCACATAGGCTGTACCGCTATGCTGTTCAATTGGCATCTGTGAGGTAAATGGTGCAGTTCCACCCATGGTGCAGGGCAGAACATACACAGTTGAGTCTAATATAACAACAAAAATAGTCAATTTTTGATAATATAATGTAACTGGATAGACAAAAAAATCTACTCGCCAAGCGGCAGCAGAACATGCACATAAAAAATGGTTATAATTATGCAAGCTTTCAGAGCCAGAGGCTCCTTCTTCTGGCAGAAGGGTTGAAGGGGAAGGAAGAGGGGTGAAGGAAAAGGACAGGAGAGGTCTCGGAAAAGAGGTAGATTTTGGAAAGTCACCTGGAACAGCGGGTCAAGGGAAACTTAACAGACAGGATGAGTTGGAAATACTGACTGTTGGGGACTGCGCTGGATGAGATTTGAAAACCTGAGTACTTAAAGATGGAAGACAGGGTAATGTGCTAGACAGAGATGACTGCTTAAACATCATGCACAAGTTAATAAGAGTGAAAATCTAAGTGGTTTGTACATAACAGAGGTGGGAGGGGGACCACAAAAAATGGACAGGTAAGGTTTTAGTTTTCCACGTCTTTAATTTTCTTTTCAGCTCTGCTTCTCCTATCAGTCACTACTCCCATACATAATTATTACAGGTTGCTCCATGGTATGAAATAAAATAACAACTAACATCAAATCATGCATTTATGAAGATATGTTGATTAGATCTTATTTGTTCCTTATCCTCCCACAGTTTGTTCCTGTTGTTCAAAATCATCCTGCAGGTTCATCCAGCAATGTATTTTCGAACTGCTCTTTTCATAACTGTTTATTTTTAAATGATTTGAAATTCAATTTTATTAACAGTCGTCTGCTATGAGATTATTTAGGTTAAAGTAAGTCAGCATAATCTAATGGCTTTAATAGTAATCTGTGTCCTTTATGTTTCAGGCATGTGGAGTTCCGCTACAATCTTGGTAGTGGACCAGTCTCAATAACATCACTTGAACGTGTTCAACTAGGTCGGAAGCATCACGTAATAGTGAAACGATACCATCGAGATGGTGTGTTACGACTAGATGGTGGAGAAGATGTCACTGGTCAGACAAAAGGCTCACTTCGTGCGCTTGACTTGGGAGAGGACGCCTTCATTGGATATGTGCCCACCAATGTCTCCAAGTGTGTGGGACATCAACCACGGGTATCCCATGTGGATCTCCTAGCTATGTTCTGCCATCAGTCATGTCTTCCTATTAATGTCAGAATGTGATAAATAATGTCATTGTGCTAATTACAGTTATAATTTGAATTATTTCCTTGCAATAATTGCTCAATAAAAGTTTCATAATTTATTCTGTTGACCAAAAAACTGATGTGAATGACATACAGTCATGACACAAGGGTCATTGACTAAAAGAATATGATTTTTTATTAAGAATCTATTATGAGAATGGAATACAACACTTATTTATTTTTCAGTTTAATCACTGTCAAGTTCCATGCACTTATGTTAGTGCTGAACTAGCTTCTCAGTTCTACATGCAAAGAATTATTGGGGCATTTGCATAACTAGTTATGTACTGCTGCCTGGATTCCTCATCAGTGAACCTTGAGCCACTATGAGCTTCTTTCAGTGGGTTAAAAATGCACCCAACTTTCACCTCCCATTAAAGTGCAGTAAAGAAACACCTCCTCTTCTGCCTTGTACTATCACAAAGGCTCCCTGCTCTCTTTCCTTTCTGATGTCAAATGTTTTTGGACCTACCTCACTCACACTTTCTTGAACATCAGTACTTCATGAACAGTATGGTTGGCTCATCTGACACTAGTGTTCACTGCTGCTGCAATAACACTCACTGATACATGCCTGTTTTGCCATATCAGTCCATCAACCCACACAATGTTATTCTCCATGATGATACAGAAAGAGCATCCTGGGTGTGGTGAATCTTTGGCACTTGTTACACCTTTTTTGAACTTATCTGCCCACTCATACACTGAAGTTTGACTCAAACAATTTTTACTGTATTGCACTGCCGTCTGACAATGAATTTTGATTGATTTCAACTCTTCATTTATAACACTTCACTGGTCCACATTGGTGCAAACCTGCTTGGGTGTTGCCATCTTATGTTACTCATTCCCAGCATCCTGTTTATGAGGTAGGCATGCCAGGCCCATCTGATAATAGTTCTATACACCACCAAAAAATAACAATGGAGGACAAGCTTTGTTGAAGTTTTGTGTTTCCATACAACATTCACACAACTTAATTTATTGAATGGACCTTGTATGAACAGTCAGGCATCAGATTTGGTACACTGTGCCTTTGAAATATGGAAAGTGACTTTTGTTAGTTATAGCATTCAAGGCCCCCCCATGAACCATGGACCTTGCCGTTGGTGGGGAGGCTTGTGTGCCTCAGCGATACAGATAGCCGTACCGTAGGTACAACCACAACGGAGGGGTATCTGTTGAGAGGCCAGACAAACGTGTGGTTCCTGAAGAGGGGCAGCAGCCTTTTCAGTAGTTGCAAGGGCAACAGTCTGGATGATAGACTGATCTGGCCTTGTAACAATAACCAAAACGGCCTTGCTGTGCTGGTACTGCGAACGGCTGAAAGCAAGGGGAAACTACGGCCGTAATTTTTCCCGAGGGCATGCAGCTTTACTGTATGATTAAATGATGATGGCGTCCTCTTGGGTAAAATATTCCGGAGGTAAAATAGTCCCCCATTCGGATCTCCGGGCGGGGACTACTCAAGAGGATGTCACTATCAGGAGAAATAAAACTGGCGTTCTACGGATCGGAGCGTGGAATGTCAGATCCCTTAATCGGGCAGGTAGGTTAGAAAATTTAAAAAGGGAAATGGATAGGTTAAAGTTAGATATAGTGGGAATTAGTGAAGTTCGGTGGCAGGAGGAACAATTTTGGTCAGGTGATTACAGGGTTATAAATACAAAATCAAATAGGGGTAATGCAGGAGTAGGTTTAATAATGAATAAAAAATAGGAATGCGGGTAAGCTACTACAAACAGCATAGTGAACACATTATTGTGGCCAAGATAGATACGAAGCCCACACCTACTACAGTAGTACAAGTTTATATGCCAACTAGCTCTGCAGATGACGAAGAAATTGAAGAAATGTATGATGAAATAAAAGAAATTATTCAGATAGTGAAGGGAGACGAAAATTTAATAGTCATGGGTGACTGGAATTCGAGTGTAGGAAAAGGGAGAGAAGGAAACGTAGTAGGTGAATATAGATTGGGGCTAAGAAATGAAAGAGGAAGCCACCTGGTAGAATTTTGCACAGAGCACAACTTAATCATAGCTAACACTTGGTTTAAGAATCATGATAGAAGGTTGTATACATGGAAGAACCCTGGAGATACTAAAAGGTATCAGATAGATTATATAATGGTAAGACAGAGATTTAGGAACCAGGTTTTAAATTGTAAGACATTTCCAGGGGCAGATGTGGACTCTGACCACAATTTGTTGGTTATGACCTGTAGATTAAAACTGAAGAAACTGCAAAAAGGTGGGAATTTAAGGAGATGGGACCTGGATAAACTGAAAGAACCAGAGGCTGTAGAGAGTTTCAGAGAGAGCATAAGGGAACAATTGACAGGAATGGGGGAAAGAAATACAGTAGAAGAAGAATGGGTAGCTTTGAGGGATGAAGTAGTGAAGGCAGCAGAGGATCAAGTAGGTAAAAAGAACAGGGCTAGTAGAAATCCTTGGGTAACAGAAGAAATATTGAATTTAATTGATGAAAGGAGAAAATATAAAAATGCAGTAAGAGAAGCAGGCAAAAAGGAATACAAACGTCTCAAAAATGAGATCGACAGGAAGTGCAAAATGGCTAAGCAGGCATGGCTAGAGGACAAATGTAAGGATGTGGAGGCTTATCTCACTAGGGGTAAGATAGATACTGCCTACAGGAAAATTAAAGAGACCTTTGGAGATAAGAGAACCACTTGTATGAACATCAAGAGCTCAGATGGAAACCCAGTTCTAAGCAAAGAAGGGAAAGCAGAAAGGTGGAAGGAGTATACAGAGGGTCTATACAAGGGCGATGCACTTGAGGACAATATTATGGAAATGGAAGAGGATGTAGATGAAGATGAAATGGGAGATACGATACTGCGTGAAGAGTTTGACAGAGCACTGAAAGACCTGAGTCGAAACAAGGCCCCCGGAGTAGACAACATTCCATTGGAACTACTGACGGCCTTGGGAGAGCCAGTCCTGACAAAACTCTACCATCTGGTGAGCAAGATGTATGAAACAGGCGAAATACCCTCAGACTTCAAGAAGAATATAATAATTCCAATCCCAAAGAAAGCAGGTGTGGACAGATGTGAAAATTACTGAACAATCAGTTTAATAAGCCACAGCTGCAAAATACTAACACGAATTCTTTACAGACGAATGGAAAAACTAGTAGAAGCCGACCTCGGGGAAGATCAGTTTGGATTCCGTAGAAATACTGGAACACGTGAGGCAATACTGACCTTACGACTTGTCTTAGAAGAAAAATTAAAGAAAGGCAAACCTACGTTCCTAGCATTTGTAGACTTAGAGAAAGCTTTTGACAATGTTGACTGGAATACTCTCTTTCAAATTCTAAAGGTGGCAGGGGTAAAATACAGGGAGCGAAAGGCTATTTTCAATTTGTATAGATACCAGATGGCAGTTATAAGAGTCGAGGGGCATGAAAGAGAAGCAGTGGTTGGGAAGGGAGTAAGACAGGGTTGTAGCCTCTCCCCGATGCTATTCAATCTGTATATTGAGCAAGCAGTAAAGGAAACAAAAGAAAAATTTGGAGTAGGTATTAAAATCCATGGAGAAGAAATAAAAACGTTGAGGTTCGCCGATGACATTGTAATTCTGTCAGAGACAGCAAAGGACTTGGAAGAGCAGTTGAACGGAATGGATAGTGTGTTGAAGGGAGGATATAAGATGAACATCAACAAAAGCAAAACGAGGCTAATGGAATGTAGTCGAATTAAGTCGGGTGATGTTGAGGGTATTAGATTAGGAAATGAGACACTTAAAGTAGTAAAGGAGTTTTGCTATTTGGGAAGCAAAATAACTGATGATGGTCGAAGTAGAGAGGATATAAAATGTAGACTGCCAATGGCAAGGTAAGCGTTTCTGAAGAAGAGAAATTTGTTAACATCGAGTATAGATTTAAGTGTCAGGAAGTCATTTCTGAAAGTATTTGTATGGAGTGTAGCCATGTATGGAAGTGAAACATGGACGGTAAATAGTTTGGACAAGAAGAGAATAGAAGCTTTCGAAATGTGGTGCTACAGAAGAATGCTGAAGATTAGATGGGTAGATCACATAACTAATGAGGAAGTATTGAATAGGATTGGGGAGAAGAGAAGTTTGTGGCACAACTTGACCAGAAGAAGGGATCGGTTGGTAGGACATGTTCTGAGGCATCAAGGGATCACCAATTTAGTATTGGAGGGCAGCGTGGAGGGTAAAAATCGTAGGGGGAGACCAAGAGATGAATACACTAAGCAGATTCAGAAAGATGTAGGTTGCAGTAGGTACTGGGAGATGAAGAAGCTTGCACAGGATAGAGTAGCATGGAGAGCTGCATCAAACCAGTCTCGGGACTGAAGACCACAACAACAACAACAGCATTCAAGGATTTTGAGAAAAAAATATCAAAGTTTTGTGAAGATTAAAACATAAGCTTCCAAACCTAAAAGAACATTCTGGGACTTACTTTTGTTTATTTGTTCTTCAAATATACCAGTAATAATAATTAAGTATCACAACAAATATTTTATGAATAACCGTTTTTCCCCGTTCAGAAGGATAACCAGCCTGTGGCTGTTATATGTAGTAACTGTGACAAACACAGTTCCAGTTGCAACAGAGATTTATTTGGCACAACCAATTTTCACTCTAATGATGGTCATTATCAAGTGATAACAGCCAGAGACATCCTGACTAACAAATACTGAAAAATATTATGTGTGTAGAACCAATTTACTAATTCACATAATTTTCTTCTGGCTGATGTGCTTTTACTTTTGTTAAAGAATACACTTGATGCATTAATGTATGATTTCAAACTGTATCAGTGACTGAGAGACATTGAGTGTGATTGTTTAAAATAGAACAAAGAATGAGAAATACAAAAAGAACACTGTGTCACTAAAGAACTTCCAGAGAGCTGCTTATGACTGCTCCTCTGTCAAAGTTTTTGAAACATTTTCATAATAGATGAAAAAGAAACTGGAAAACTATTGCTATACTGTGAAATGCTGTGTAGATATAGAATAGTTATAATACTTGTACTGAAGTAACATTTCAGATCTCATTTATACTGAGATAATACTTGAGAAATTATTTAGAAGAATGAAGCTAAGTTGAATCAAATGAGTTTGAATTCTAAGTGCACAATGCAATTGTAGAAAAAGCAATTTACCATTCATACAGACTATTGAACTAAGTAACTCCAAATTCAATTTACATAACTAGTGTAAGTTAATAATGATGTAAAAGGAGAAGTTAATAATGATGTAAAAGGAGAAAGAAAGGAGGAAAATGGAACCAATGTCTGTTAAAGATGTAATGCTTTAGGAAACACTGGACAAGTATGATCAGATACATGGACAAAGAAGTGGAAGAAGAGCATGTACTTGGGGACATAAGTGAAAAACATGAAAACGGAATTCACTGTACACAATGGAGTATCATAATCAACATATACATTTACCAGTGTAGCAGTTTACTGTTCTGTGCATAGCAAAAGAGGAAGCAAGGTGTCAATACTGACACTAAAAAAAATTGCACTGTTTTGAAACACTAATAAATTAAGCTAAGTTAATTAGTTAAAAATTTCTGTTTAAAAGTTGTTATTTACAGAAATCTGATTATGGAACATCTGCTGCTGTCTAAATGTTTGCATACTCACACATGGGGAAATAATTGTAAATTAGCCAGAGTGAGATGCCAGAAATTCAGTGGTGCGTTGCAGATATCCTTCTTGTAAATTTATTGTTTTGCATAAATGATCTAAGACATCAAATTCTTTTACACATGAGTTGCAGCCATGTTCTGTGTCTATATGTAACTATCTGCTCTGTTTTTGGTTCAGATGCCTTGTTACTCTCATTGCACAGTTGATGATGTAGCAAAACTGGACAGGATGTTTAATCAGGTTACTGATTTCATCTTTGATACTTACCATGAAGAGACAGAATGGCTGGCAGCACTTACCTAAAGCTGCCAAAAGGAATACTTGAAGCAGCAAATAATGATTATGATATGAAAAGGATAACTGCTACTCACCATATAACAGAGATCCTGAGTCACAGATAGGCACAACAAAATGACTGTCAAACAAGCAAGCTTTCAGCCAAAAAGGCCTTCATTGGAAGTAGACAAAAAACACACACACATATTCAAATGCAACTCATACGCATGTGACCAGGGTGCATGGAGGAGGAGGGACAGAAGTTGGGGTAAGGGATGGTAAAGACATGCTTGTGGTAGTATACAGGGATGTGGTGGGGAGAGTGTAGGGCAGGTAGGTGAACTTGAGAGGTTAGACAGAGGCAGGGGGAAACGGGGGTGGGGGGGAGTTGCTGCCAGTGTAATGTCTCATTTCATATATTTTATATTTCTTTATTTAATTAAGAACCTACTGTGAAACATATATTACTTGTGATTTCTTGTTTGCACCCAAGTGCCCCATAGGCGAAAGTGAACCGAACTGCTGTAAACTGGTTTTATGATAAATTCACTGTCTGTTTCTTCTTTTATTATTACTATAGCAACTTGATGATGAGTCATAGATTTACAACAAAATGTGTATCACAGGCAGATATTTTCAACATCCTACTAATCTGTATGACAGTGGCACAATATTTACACTTTTACAATCTAGTTCTAATGGAAAATTATCATAATACTGCTTTTAGTTAACACACTAGATTTCCTTATGATAAAAATACACATATGTCCATGATGTTGACACAAAGATGTGACCAGAACATAGATTAACAAAATTATGAAAAGGATAGGTTGCTGCTCACTGTACAGCTAACACATTGAGCTGCATAGAGGCACAATGAACAGACTGTTATGTATTAGCTTTTTGCCAGAGTTGTTTTCAGAAAACAGAAATGAACAACATTCACACAAGCTCCCTGTTTTCCCCCCTGCTCTCCCTCTCCCCACAGCCTCCTAACACTGCACCTGTCAGCCCTGCCATGCCACCTCTGCCAGACAGCATCAGTTCCTCTTCCCCCACCTGTACCTTTCTACCACTCTCCCTTTCCCACTCCGCCCATGACTGTTGCTCCCATTCAACGTGTTTCTGTTGCAGTCTGTCTGAAGTGGCCAGTGATAGTGGTCCTTTGCATGCAAGTGTGCTTGCTTGTGAGAACTTGTGTGTGTTTCCCTTTTCTGGAGAAGGCTCTGTCTGAAAGCTAATATGTTGCAGTCTTTTCATTGTTCCTGTCTGAAAGCCAGCATGTTATCTTTACAGTGAGTAGCAATCTGTCCTTTTCATAATATTGTTGATATTCCACCCAGAACATAAATTATTCATGGATTGACTCAAAGAACTTAATAAAAGCAAATACTAGTTACTACATGATGTTAACACGTTAAGTGAATGACAGAGATGTTGATCGTATGAATACTGCTGGTACACTTTCCATAATAGTAATGCAAAGATGTTACTGTGATGAAAGCAGAAGGTGGAGTTGTTACAGAGATCTTACTCATGTGATTACCAGGTTCAGACTGAAAATTTTTGAGGTGCGGGTGCCGTATAAAGACTGGTGTAGTGATTTTTTTGTGATCTTTACAATTATATTATAATTTATCAAACTGTAAGGTGAACATTTACTAAAGTTTCTATATGTTTCAACAAAAACTTGTGTAGAAAAAATATTTTTAGTTACAAACTAAGAAAGACTATAAAGTTATTTTGTATGTCTCTTTACCTATTTGCAAGTAATGTCACCGAATAGACAAAAAAATCTACTCACCGAGTGGCGGCATGAGAACACACATATAAAAAAGATCTTACATATGCAGTCTTTTGGAGCCAGTGGCTCCTTCTGGCAGGAGGGTTGAAGGGAAAGAAGAGGGGGAAGGAAAAGGACTGCAGAGGGTTAGGAAAATGGGTAGAGTTCGAAAAAGTCACCCAGAACACCAGATCAGGGGAAACTTATTGGATGGAGTGAGAATGTTTCACTGGAAACTAGCAATACTGTTACAATCAGCAGGTTAAATATTATGATATAAGTAATGAAGCTATACAAATATTGTATGAACAGCATTTTGGCAGATATAGGTGCACACTGGTTATACCCAAAGTGTATAACTGAATATAGATGAAAGTTGAGAGAAAAATTAGTTATTTAAGAGGTGTAGAACAACACCAAGTTGAGTGATTTCACCTTGCTACATTTCAACCGTTGTTTTAATTTTTACCATTGCTAGAGATTGAAAAACTGTTATGGAACCTTTCCACACCAGTGTCTGCTAGGGACTACCTGTTAAAAGCAGTCACATTTTGTGCCATTACTTTTCAGTTGCCTTTTTATCCTGTTGGCCTATATAGTCTTAAAGTCTTTGGTTAAAAAAAATGGAAAGGAATTAAGGACACACAGTCGCACTTCGTGATTTTATTTAACAAGGTTCTTAATTTCTGAATTTATTCATTGTTAGTGTGTAAAAGATTTCACTGGTTCCATTACAGATGTACAGATTCAGTCAGTGAAAGTCCATGAACTGAAAATAACATGAATAGGGAAATGTTCTCACCAAATGGTGACAGATTAAAAACATGCAGAAAACATGAAATGGTAAAGAGGGTCTTCTTCTTCTGGCAGAAGAAGATTAGAAAGGCTGTCCCAAGTGAAAGTCAGGATTAAAGGGACCATGCAAGAGGGATATGTCACATTAAACATTAATAGAAACATGCCATAAATAGGTGGGACATAAAATACAGGAAAAATAGTAAAGAGGAAGGAAAATTAATGAAAAGGAAAGACATAATAAATGAACAAAGGAAGAAGAAGAAAGCTTGAAAAGTGACATACCACATCAGTGGCAGGAATAATGCATTTGTGGAATAAGTACACATCTGCAAAGTTCTAGGGAACTGTATAGTAAGAGAGAAACCAGGTAGCCTGCAGGCTAAAATAGGCATCAAGGTCATGACTCTCACATTGTGGAGCCTGCAGGATACTGTGTGTTACCAGTACATATTATCTGTTTGTGTTCATTCCATCTTGCTGACACCTTACTTGTTGTTTTACCAGCATAAAACCTACTAGGTCTGTAAAATGGGCTGGTGGGGTAATTACAACAATGCAGGTACCCCCTAGGGGGCTCACCACTCTTTGGTTGGTTCATGCTTGGCTACCACAGGGCCCCAGCCTTTGCAACATCTTTTCCCTTTCATGCTGCATGTCCATCCTCTAGCTATTACTTTTACCCTCCCTTGAAGAATATGTCAGAGATGTTTCTGGAAATGTGTTCTGCTCAGTAGCTGATATCAGAACAGTCTCTCTGCTGTTTTTTGTTTCTTTTTTCTTTATCTGTTCCCCTCCTCCTATCCTTCCTCTGCTTCAGTGTTCGAGGTTCCTCTTTCTCTTCTTTCTCCCTGTGCACTCCTGAAGGCTGGCCCAAGCAACTGACACAGAACAGGTGATTGGGTAATGCTTAATTCCCAGCCCTGGGTCAACAGATAGGATTCACATATACCTCCTGGTACAGGTCAGGCCCACGCTGGGGTGACTGCCTCAGCTGCTACCTTCCCAAATAGCTGATTGGTTCCTCTGTCAGGTGTTCGGGAAGTGTGACCTGAGGTGTGAACGATCACCTAAGGTGGGTGCAAACCCATCTTAGGAGGGCCCCAGTTGAAAGGAGCACGCCATCGGAGACACTGGAAGTTGGGGGGATTTTCTCACAATGAGCCAATCATCTTCTTTACAATCAGTGTCTACTAAACATAAGCGGAATGAAGCTAATTCAAAGAACATCCCAGCTGCACCATTATTCCTTATGGTTTCACTTACTAAAGAGGGTCAGTTCTTGGCTACATTAAATCCGTTTATTATTCTGATAGGTGTTGATTGCCACGCCTGTGAAATTCTACTCTCTTTTATGCAATGTCACTTTGTGTTTGGAGGCTACTTGTGATTCTCGAGCACAACAACTGCCTGCAGCTTTGCTCCTCCGCTACTATTCTGTTCATGTTGAGGCCTATTGAACACTGAAGTGTGTCCATGGTGATATTTACACTAGGCTGCTCAGTAGCCTGACCAAGGCAGAAATCCAAAGCTACCTCTGATCAAGTTATCACTGCAGTCCATTGGGTGACGAAAAAGGTGGATGCATCCTTATTGCCCACATGCACTCTTGTTCTCACTTTCAATATTGTGGTGCTTCCATCAAAGATCAAAGTAGGCTATGAAGTTATCACAGTCTGACATTACATTCTGAAACTGTGCTACTACCAGTGTCACCATTACAACCACACTCAAATGTCCTGGCAACACCTGACCAAATGTGTAACCTATGGTATGGATGCTCATAAGGGCGATTGTCCGTCTACTTCCCCCTGCTGTATCAGTTGTAATGTTGATCATGTTGCCTCCTCGTGAGATTGTCCCTTATATCTAAATGAGCAGGCCATCCAGGACATCTGGGTGAAGGAAAAAGTGCCTTACCCGGTCACTCACAAGTTGTTGGCTGGTCAGAAACCCTGAGTTCTGCCATCCAGCTCTTACACATTACTGTTCTCGCTACACCTTTCTCCACAAAAGACATGGTCATGCAGACATGCAACCTCAAATTCAGCACCACAGTTGTAAAATAATTCAGTGTCATGGTAGCATCCCCGTCTCCTCCTCGAGCTGTACAAAAAGCCACGAAATTTTCATGTCATGGGACGAAGTCATGTGCTACACAACCAGCAGGCCATAAAGGACAGAAGGAATACTCCCACAAAGACTTGTTACATCCCTCCAGCCAACAAACATCTGAGTCTTTCTTTCCCAACCAGAGAGGCTGCAAGAAATCAAACAAAGGCAAACGGTCTTCTCCTTTGCCAACTCAGTGATCTTCGACAGTGTCAACGTGTGATACCCTCGCCCTGGCCAACCCATGTCTCCAGTGTGCACTGACAACTGTCTTTCTGTCCTGAACTCTGCAGAGCGACAGAAGGAATCTGTCAACACCTCTGTATATTTCATGGAGCAGGATCCTCCAGCCTCGGGTGCACTGTAGCAGTGAGTCTTCAAAGGTTGGCACTCTGCAGCCACCAAGGTGACACATCTACATTTTTTCCCTCTTCCCCTTACCTCATTGATACTCTCCTCCAATGGAATGTTTGTGGCCTTCAATCCAACAAAGAGGACTTGCAGCTACTCTTGGCATCACAGTGTCCACTTGTTCTCTGCCTCGAGGAATTGTGTCCTCGTGACGGCTTTGAGCCGTGGCATTTCTTCCCAGTCCACTCTGACCTTCCCCCAAGGATGGCTTTCCATCTCATAGGGGAGTCATGCCGCTGACCTGGGGTGATGTTTGTAGTCAACCCATCTTCCTGATGACCTGGATTCAAGCTTTTGTGGTCCAGATTTTCCTTCCTCTCTTGACCTTTTGCTTTTGACTGTTTAGATCCCTCCATCATTTGGTGTCACCAGGGCAGACTTCCTCCAGCTTATTGCAAACTCCCTCATCCCTTATTGCTGCTTGGTGACTTTAATGTGCACTATCCCCTTTGGGGTTCTCCAAGAACCTATCTGAGGAGTGCTCTCTTGGCTAACATTCTCAATCAACTCAACCTCATCTGCCTTAACACAGGAGCACCCATGTTCCTTTCAGACTCCATGTACACCAGTTCCCATTCGGACTTCTCCTTCTGCACTGCACAGCTTGCCCATCATCCCAAAGCGGTCCATTCTCTCTGACACAAACTCAAGTGACCATTTGCTGTGTGCTGTCCAATTTGCTCACTCGTACCCCACCAATGTGCACACCCAAGTGTCAGCTTTCTAAGGCCGACTGGAGGCATTTCTCTTCCTTGGTGGCCTTTGATGAACAATATCACCCCATGTATGATGAACAGCTAGAATATTTTACAAACATTATCTTTGACACCACAGAACATTCCTTTCCTCACACTTCCTCTTTACAGTGCCGTGTCCCAGTCCCCTGGTGGACTGAGGCATGCTGTGATGCAGTTTACATGTGGAGCTGTGCTCTCTGCATTTTTAACCTCATTCTATGATGGAAAATTGCGTTAATTATAAACAGTTGTGTGCACAGTGTTGCCGCATTCATCAGGACATCAGAAAAGCTAGCCGCATTTCCTGTTTCCTTTACTAGTTCTTTTTCCACTACCTCTTCCATTGTATGGGCCAATCTCTGACAGCTATCTGGGACCAATGTCCATCCCCCTATTTCTGGCCTGACCATAGCAGATGATGTCATAGTGGACACTATTGCTATCTCCAACACCCTGGGCTACTATTTTATGGAGGAGGCTCGGATGATACCCTTCTCTTCTCAGAATTGTGAGTGCTACAATGCCACCTTTACTGTGTGGGAGCTAGATCACGCTCTCACTTAATCACAATCATCTGACCCAGGGTCAGGCGATGTTCGCATTCAGATGCTGCAGAACCTTTCTCTTGTAGGCAAGTATAATCACATCTGAGTAGAGGGCACGTTTTCCAGATGCTGGTGTGAAGCCACCGTCACATCCATACCTAAGCCAGGTAATGACAGACACCTTCCTTCTACAGTAGTTATTGCCCCATTTCTCTAACAAGCTCTGTTTGCATGGTGATGGAACATATGACTCACACACAGCTGGTATGGTGGCTCAAGTCACAATTTACTAACCACTGCACAGTGTGGATTTCGAGCAAGCCATTCTACAGTTGACCATTTCATCACCTTGTCCACTCATGTCATGAATGGGTTTCTACAAAAATACCAAACTGTGGCCATGTTTTTCGATTTGGAGAAAGCCTACACCTGCTGGAGGTCTGGTATCCACCGTATTCCTCTCACAAGTCTTACCTGGCTGCCTGCTGCATGCAGTCCCTCAGTGTCCTACGTGTCCTCAGCAGTACTTCCTGGGGAGCGGATCGGACGACCCTCCTCCATTTGTACCGGTCCCTTGTGCAATTGAAACTAAACTGTGGGTGTTTCATTTATGCACCTGCACATCTGGCCATCTTATGCCATCTCAATACTATGCACTATCGTGTCATCCATTTAACAACTGGCACCTTAATCACTAGCCTGGTTGAGAGACTCTGTGCAGAAGCTGCCAAACTACCACTATCATACTGCCGTGAGTTTCTCCTGAGCAGATACGCTTGCCATTTGTCTGCCATGCCTGGCCACCCATCCTATGTCTCCTTCTTCGATGACTCATTTGATCGCCAGTGTGGGTCAGATGATTGTGATTAAGTGAGAGCGAGATCTAGCTCACACACAATAAAGGTGGCATTGTAGCACTCACAATTCTGAGAAGAGAAGGGTATCATCCGAGCCTCCTCCATTCATTTCTGATAAGGAAGGCAGGGTGATAGTGGGTGGAGCTCAAAATCTCCATAAAATAGTGGCCCAGGGTGTTGGAGATAGCAATAGTGTCCACTACGACATCATCTGCTATGGTCAGGCCAGAAATAGGGGGATGGTCCTCCTGGAGCTCACTTTCGGCTCTTGCTGTGACAGTTCAACTTCATGCTACCTGCCACTTTCCTGATGGGTGAGAACCCTCTCCACCCACACTTCATGCAGTGGCCCATGTTCACCTTGGCCTCCATTCACTTCCTGAGGACACTACTCCAACCTCACTCTATCGCTGTAAGCTTCATGACCTTTACATGGAACTTCGCGATAGTACACTGATGGCTCTCGGACTGTCCATGGTGTCAGGTGTGCCTTCATCATTGGCACTGACAGTTTTTGGTATTGGCTTCCAGAACACTTCTCAATATTTATAGCAAAGCTCTTTGCTTTGCATCAGGCCACACAATACATCTGGAGACACAGACTTTTGAATTGCATCATCTGCTCCAACACTCTCAGAGCCTTTCAAAGCCTCTGTGTGCTGTACACTGTCCATCCCTTAGTGCAATGGGTCCAGGAAAGCTGTCACTTGCTCATGCTTGATGGAGCCACTATGATGTTTATGTTGGTTCCTGGTTACATCTGTCTGATAGGAAATGAGGCCACTAATGCTGCTGCCAAAGCTGCAGTCCTTGTACCTCAGCCCGCTAGTTTTTCCATTCCTTCAAATGATCTCTGTGTTGCTGTCTGTCAGCAGTTGGTGTCACTTGGGCATCACTACTGGTCCTCCCTTTCAGGGGAACTAGCTCTGGAGAATTAAGCCTCTTCCAGCAGCTTGGATGAACTCCTCTTGGCTCGCCATGAGGATATCATTTTAACCAGATTTCATATTGGGCACTGTCTTTTTAGTGATCACCATTTGTTAAGTGCTGCTCCCCCAGCTCTTTGTGCTCTTTGCCGTTTCCTGACAGAGTACCCTTTTTTTTTTAACCACTTACATCCTCATTTATGTTTGCCATTTGTGTTATTGGCCATTTTAGCAAATGATGCACAGACTGTCAACCATGTTTTACTTGTTATTTGTCATAGTAGTATGGCAAAGGACATTTAATCTTTAGTTCAGGACCTCCATTTCTCTAAGGTGTATTTTATGAACCTTTCTCCAAGTCCCTGTTTTTGGCTGTCTTTCCTTCCATCCAGTGGGCTTAAGTTTAGTCATTCTTAACTCCTTTTTTTGTCTTTATGTTCTACAATTCTGACATGGGTGCATATGACCCTAGTTGTTTTCGCAATCTAAAACAAAACAATGAAGGCAAAGGTAATACTGGTGATGTTTTCCTGTAAGGAGTAAGCATTCAAACAAATACATCCGTCATGAATACTAAGGCTGTAGCTGGCTGAATATTTTATATCAAACATATGGCAGCTTTTAAAGGAGTCCTACTATGAAAAGAAATGGAAGCCCAGACCATCACTCCTGACTGTTGGGCTGTTTGGTGGGCAACAGTCAAGTTTGATTCCACATCTGTCTGGGGCATGTCTTTGGCCTGGAACCTCACTGTTTGGTGTAGGACTGTCTTTAAGTGATGAGTCTCACTTCAAATTTATCCCCAACAACCAGCGACTATTTGTCTGCAGATGCCCCGGACAGTGGTGGGATTCCAACCTGACTGTATCCCACCATATGGCTCGACAAACAGGTGTGGTGGTCTGGGGTGCCATTTCGGTTCTTAGAAGGACCCCTCTGGTTGTCATCTGCAGCAGCCTTACAGCACAGCAGTACACTGACGACATTCTACTCCCCGTTTTGTTGCTCTTCATGGCAAACCATCCTGAGCATACATTTCACTCACACACAGCCAGAGTTTCTACTGCTTGTCTTTGTGCTTGCCAAACCCTGCCTTGGCCAACAAGACCACCAGATCTCTCATCAATTGAGAATGTTTGGAGCATTATGGACAGGGCTTCCAAACAGCTCAGGATTTTGATAATCTAAAATGCTAATTGGACAGAATTTTGCATGATATTCCTGAGGAGGACATCCAACAACACTGTCAATCAGTGCCAAGCTGAATAACTGCTTTCATAAGGGCCATAGGTGAACCAACATATTATTGATTTGCTCAGTTTGTAAAGCTCTTTCTTTTGAATAAATCATCCAGTTTTCCTGAAACTGTAGTTGTTTGTTTGTACATGAACATCACATATACTAACTTCTGTTCAATTTGGATAATTCTTTCATGGTGCATTATCTTTTTGTCACAGAGCATACATTAAATTCAAACCTTCGGCTTCCTGCCTTTTGGTATTTTTCTGTTTTGGATTGTGTTCCATTGAACTCAGAAATGCAACACTGAATATATCACATCACTAACTGATGGTGGATACTGCAAATGACGTAGTCAGGCCACCCGGAGAAATGTAAATGCCAACACTTTTACCGCCACTTTTAAATTATGCATCTGTAAATTTATATCTTCAGCTTATAAATGAATCACAAGGAACTTGTGACTCAAGTTTATATTCAGTAGAAAGATCTCAAAATGTTCCATTTGAGTCACACTTATTTGTTAGTTAAAATATTAAATCATTGCAAATGGATGCCGAATTTTTAAATGAAGTAGGTTCTACATTACCACATTATGCTAGTCTATCAGAGAGTGAGGTGTGTACACCCCGACATATTATCAAGATACCAGATGAATGATCACACACCATGCTATTGCATAACAGCAACATATAAATTATGAGGTATTCTACTTTTTCTTTATGTTGACATTTTTGTAAATAGCCAAATCATATAATGATCTCAAAATTGTAATATTATTACAAAATGGTTTTGTACATGGATTAATGGCCATTGATCACAAGTAACGGCAACCAGTAATGGAGATTAACTCGTACCAAACTGCTTGGGACTTGTAAAAGACAAAGGATGTGGATAATGCCACACATTCTGAGTGCTTAAAGGAAACTGGATAACTTAATTTCTCTGAAAATCACAGCACAATGTATGCTTTATCACTAGAAAGTCCTCTTTTTTTAAGTTTGACATTGGAAAGCAAATCCATAGAGCCAGTCAGATTACTTATGACATTATCATGAATAATTATTGAAGTTTCACACACTTGCTGATGTTCAGCTGCATGAGACATCATATCACTCATTATTATGTCTACACATTAAACAGTTGCATTCATTTATAACATATACAAAATAAAGTGGTTTCCACCATACCTTAATTCCACAGATACTTAACTGATTATTTGCCTTGTGAACTTGTATGTCTCTGAGAATCAAGTGCCAAAGGCTAGCTGGCTGTTAGCAGTTCATCAGAAAGTAAACATTCCCCTATTCTAAAGTAACAGAAATTTTTATGCTCAGTAGTAATACAAAGAAAAATGGAGATTGTTCAGAAACCACAACTGAACTGAACTGACTAATGGCCAGACACTGATAAGGCTGCAAAATACTTGCCTAAAATGTCCCTTTGTCAATGGAAGATTGATACTGGTATTTATTGGTGTGGCATTAGAATGAATCATTACAAGTATCTGATGTTCAAAACTGCTGAAACAATTAATGCCAAGTACCTAACCCTGTTATGTGAAATTACATTAAAAGATTGTAATTAATCAACATAGACAAGCAGTACAAATGATTTACTGAATTGTGCTTCATCTACCTCAAAACACACATTTCCAACTAGTGGATCAAATGCAAGAGACACATCAAAAATCTGTGATAAAACTTCACCAGTATCAAAGCATATTAAATACCATTAACAGCAACCCAATATTAATATAGTCACATTTATTTATCTTTTGCATGCACCTTGCATTTTCCTTATTGGATCTTAATTGCTTACCTAGAATAATATTACATTTAACAAGAATACTTTGAAGCTGGATGGCAACTACTTTCTCTAACAGTTTTGGAAGAACAGAAATAATGTCAGTCTCTAGTGTCTTCTCTTGACCATTTCTCAATCAGAGATTCAACCTCTGTCTACTGAAACTTGTCAGGAAAGCACCCTTGTTCAAAAGATTGATTGATTGTTAGAGTTAGTGTAGTTACTATTATTTGATATACCATTTTAATTACTTTAGTGGATATCCCATCTGACCCAGAATATTTTTGTTTTTTAATTATGACCTAGCATTTTTCACATCCTTTAAGATATTCAGATTTTTGGTGAAGTCCAAGTACTTCATACTGATAACCTACTATAACAACATCTGCTTCAACTATATTTATGAGGAATTCATGTATGTGCTCTGATATTTGAGCAGAATATACAATAATGTTACCATTTAGTTTAATTTTAGACTGTCTAATTCGGATCTAACAACTAACTGCACTGCTTCTGTCTTACTTTTATGATTTAAAATTGACTTTGTGTTTGTCATATGCTTAATTGCCTTCACAGTATGATTTTATAATGTATTACATATTCAGTAACATATCTATTTTATTATAGTTTATTTTTATTATCAAGTTGCCTCCCACTCTCAGCTTATTACTACGAGGGTAATCCCAAAAGTAAGGTCTCCTATTTTTTTATAAGTACTTAGACCTGTTTATTTCTACAACGGGTTACATCAGTTTACAGCTTGAACATTTAGCTATTTTTTGACATAATCACCATTTCTGTTGCTGCATTTTTGTAGACGCTGTGGCAGTTTTTGTATGCTCATATCATACCAGCTTGCCACCATTTCTACAGTGGGTTACATCAGTTTACAGCTTGAACATTTAGCTGTTTTTTGACATAATCACCATTTCTGTTGCTGCATTTTTGTAGATGCTGTGGCAGTTTTTGTATGCCCATATCATACCAGCTTGCCGCCATGCTCTTTAGAAAGTTATGAACCTCTTCTTTCACCTCGTCATCGGAGCTGAATTGCTGGGACCACAATTAACACTGACAGGTACTGTGGGACTCTGAAAAAACTCAAACGGGCAATTCAGAACCAGAGAAGAGGAATGTTAAGTAATGGCGTACACATTCTCCATGACAACGCTCGCACACACATCGCTTGGCAAACCGTTGCTCTCCTGCAACAGTTTCAGTGGAACATAACCACCCACCAACCCTATAGTCCTGACTTGGCGCCCAGTGACTATCACCTAGGTTAAAAGAACATTTGGCCGGAAAGCGATTCAGCTCCAATGATGAAGTGAAAGAAGAGGTTCATAACTTTCTGAACAGCATGGCAGCGAGCTGGTATGACATGGGCATACAAAAATTGCCACAGCATCTTCAAACTTGCATCGACGGAAATGGTGATTATGTCAAAAAATAGCTAAATGTTCAAGCTGTAAACTGATGTAAACCATTGTAGAAATAAACAGGACTATGTACTTATAAAGAAATAGGAGACCTTACTTTTGGGATTACCCTCGTAAATATGGTCAGTTTGCTTTTTATTAGTATTTATTTATTTATTTATTTATCTTTTAAGTTCATTTCCAGAAGAAATTTCCCTGCTCATTTCTGATAGTTCAGTGAATAACAGAGAGTGGTCAAGAGATTCTTAAATCTAAGCTAAATAAATATACATCATCTAACATGTACTTAGTTGCAGTATTATCAACACTATTTGCTGACTGTGCAATTACTCTGGTCTCATCACAGAAATGTAATTTGAAGCCATGCTTTTTTATTACATCAAGAAATTTAGATGTATAATTGATTTCAACTGCCAGTGTGTTGTTAAAGTCAAATGCATGGAAAAAAGTATGTACAGCTTTGGATGGTGTACAGGACTATTCAGGGATTAAATAGAGAAGTCACTTTAGGCTATGAATTAGAAGAGACATAGGAGTCCAAAATGTGATATGCACTAAATTTCTGGTCAACTGCTTACAATTTTTTTTTAGCACATTTTGTATTTTTGCCCATGAAGCTGTTGTTATTTTGAAGATTTTATTTTTTCATCCATAACATAAAAGTGGTGTGATAATAGGTGCTACTTTGCTTGATAGAAGTTTGTGTCTGCCAGGTTACCAAAGTTACCTGTGCAGTAGCAAAAGACACACCTTTCCACCAAAGACACACCTTTCTTCCATGTATTTGACTTTAACATAAATAACACACTGGTAGGGGAAAGCAATTATTGCCCTCAACATTAAACATGCAACAATTTGATATTTGTTGTGCATCATATTTACTTTTTTATGTACACATGTATCTGAAATGCAGCCACAAAATGTGCATAAAGTGATACCACTGAATAAAACAACTTGTGGTAATACATTAAAGCTAGTTATTAGTATGTTTGGTTGTTGTGCAGGGTATTTGAAAATGCTGGCACAGAAGTTGGTTTGACTGGCTGCATTTACGCAATGAGACTTGGGCAACGATGGCTGGAGCTCCACGAGGGTCGTGATGCACAGGTAGTGCGGGCATCAGATGTTCGTGAATGTGGTCTCAGCCCTTGCGCTAACCTGCCGTGTCTCCATGGTGGATCATGCAGTGTTGTAGGAACTGACAACTACACTTGTTCATGTCATCATGATTTTACAGGTTACACCTTCAGTTCTTTCTTATAAATGTAATAACTCTATCATATTGTGTTACAAATACTGTAATGATCTTCTTATATGTGCCTTCTCCACATATGCCACAAAAAGCTGCAGTAACCTTATGTATTAATACCATCTAGAAAGCAAGTTACCCTAGGGCCATACAGAGAAATTAAACATAGCTGGCTGGAAAGATACAGCAATTGTTGGGTTATTTTTCTGTGCAAATTCCGCTAGAATTGAGACCCTTGTGTGGCTGACATATAACAGAATAGAACCAATGTCTGATAGCTAGTCATACATTTTCATCATTATGAAAATGATTACTTGGTAGGCAGATCTTTTTAGGTTTCTGTGCATCAGTCTGTAAAAATGGAACCCTTGTAGGATCACTTTCTTGTCCATCTGTCTGTATGTCTGACTGTTACGAACCTTTTTCTCAGGAATGGGTAGACATATCAAGTTCAAATTTATGCCACATGTTAATGTCTATTGTCCATTGGTAGTGTCAAGAATTTAAGCTGCTAAGTCAATTCAAGTCTGTCCATCAAGACCCATTTTCCTCATGAACAGGTTGGCTTATCAAATTCAAATTTATGTCACTCACTAACATCTATGTCCCCTTGGCAGGGTAAAAAATTTAAGCATCTGAGTGAATGCAATCAAAAGATTCGGCCATTTATGTCACATATTTTGATACTCAGAAACTCGCTCATGAAAAGGGTATGCCCCATTGATGTAGAATAATTAAATTTGACAATAAGTAAGGTTTCGCAAAATAAGTAAAGTAAAAAATCTGAAAATGGTTAAACTGTAATATAATGAAAAGGATAGATTGCCACTCTCCATATAGTGGAGATGTTGAGCTGCAGAAGGCACAACAAAAAGACTGCTGAAAAAGTAAGCTTTCAGCTAAAAGGCCTTCTTCTGAAATGAACAACATACATGAGGAGGAGCACACACGCGCCCACACACACACACACACACACACACACACACACACACACACACACATTCATGCAAACACAATTCACACACACATGACCACTGTCTCTGGGCAACAAGAAAGAAATCTTTTGGCCAAAAGTGTATTTGTTTAGCAGTGTATTCATTGTGCATGTCTGTGACTCAACATCTCCACTATATGGTAAGTAGTAGTCTATCATCACAATACTGTCATTATTCCATCCTGGATTTTAAATTGTAATTATATCACATAAAAATATCTTTTTGCCATTAGAATGTACATTGCATTCATTGTCCATCAAAAGCATTATAGATGAACTTTACTGCATGCTATTACTGCATGCTAGTATAAAATGTAAGTTGCAGTCATGTTTTAATAAGTAAATAAACAATATTTTATTATATCTTCTGTATCTACATATATGCCTTGCTTGCTTCTTTTTGGGTGCCCAGGCTAGTCTGAGGAACTACTGTAGAAATTTTTGTACAGTCCTGGAATTCCCAGACCAATATCTTCCCAGTACCTAAATCAAAAATGAGCAAAAAAACAAAGACATTCTCAGTTCCTAGCATGGATGAACTATACACATACACACATTCTTATGTTTGCACAGAACCCTCAGTGTACAAGTCCTACTTGCATTTGGCCATTTTTTTTTTTTTTAAAGAAAAAGTAGTTGGCCCATTAGATGGTGCTGCCATAGGTCAAATGGATATCAACTGTGTTTTTTTTAAATAGGAACCCCCATTTTTTATTAAATATTCGTGTCGTACATAAAGAAAGATGAATGTTTAGTTGGACCACTTATTTTGCTTTGTGATAGATGGCGCTGTAATAGTCACAAACATATAAGTACGTGGTATCAGGTAAAATTCCACCAGTGCGGATGGTATTTGCTTCGTGATACATTACCTGCGCTGAAATGGACCGTTTACCAATTGCAGAAAAGGTTGATATCATGTTGATGTATTGCTATTGTGATCAAAATGCCCAACGGGCATGTGCTATGTATGCTGCTCGGGGTATCCTGGACAACATCATCCAAGTGTCCGGATCATTTGCCAGATAGTTATGTTATTTAAGGAAAAAGGAAGTGTTCAGCCACATGTGAAACATCAACCAAGACCTGCAACAAATGATGAAACCCAAGTAGGTGTTTTAGGTGCTGTTGTGGATAATCCGCACACCAGTAGCAGACAAACTGCGCGAGAATCGTGTATCTCAAAAATGTCGGTGTTGAGATTGCTACATCAACATCAGTTGCACCCGTACCATATTTCTATGCACCAGGAATTGCATGGCAATGACTTTGAACGTTGTGTACAGTTCTGCCACTGGGCACAAGAGAAATTGTGGGACAATGACAGATTTTTTTGCATCCATTCTATTTAGCGACGAAGCATCATTCACCAACAGTGGTAACGTAAACTGGCATAATATGCACTATTGGGCAATGGAAAATCCACGATGGCTGCAACAAGTGGAACATCAGCAACCTTGGCGGGTTAATGTATGGTGCGGCAGGAAGGATAATTGGTCCCCATTTTATCGATGGCAATGTAAATGGTGCAATGTATGCTGATTTCCTATGTAATGTTCTACCGATGTTACTACAAGATGTTTCACTGCATGACAGAATGGCGATGTACTTCCAACATGATGGATGTCTGGCACATAGCTCGTGTGCGGTTGAAGCGGTATTGAATAGCATATTTCATGACAAGTGGATTGGTTGTCGAAGCACCATACCATGGCCCGCACATTTACCGGATCTGACATCCCCGGATTTGTTTCTGTGGGGAAAGTTGAAGAATATTTGCTATCGTGATCCACCGACAATGCCTGACAACATGCGTCAGCGCATTGTCAATGCATATGCGAACATTACGGAAGGCGAACTACTTATTGTTGAGAGGAATGCGGTTACATGTATTTCCAAATGCATTGAGGTTGACGGACATCATTTTGAGCATTTATTGCATTAATGTGGTATTTACAGGTAATCATGCTGTAACAGCATGCATTCTCAGAAATGATAAGTTCACAAAGGTACATTTTTCACATTGGAACAACCGAAATAAAATATTCATATGTACCTACGTTCTGTATTTTAATTTAAAAAACCTACCTGTTACCAACTGTTTGTCTAAAATTGTGAGCCATATGTTTGTGACTATTACAGCACCATCTATCACAAAGCGAAAAAAGTGGTCCAACTAAAACTTTCATATTTCTTTACGTACTACATGAATATTTAATAAAAAATGGGGGTTCCTATTTAAAAAAACGCAGTTGATATCCATTTGACCTATGGCAGCACCGTCTAGCGGGCCAACCATAGCACCATCTGGTTTCCCCCTTCAAGCTAGACAAGTTTCGTTCTTTGTAGTTTTTTGTTTGATGCATATTTCATGAAATATTTGGCCCCATCACGATCAGTGGACCACCCTATATATATATATATATATATATATATATATATATATATATATATGTGGGATTGGAATGACTCCTTACCCTCTCCCTTAAAACCCATATCCTTTTGTCTTTCCTTCTCCTTCCCTCTTTCCTGATGAGGCAACCGTTGGTTGCGAAAGCTAGAATTTTGTGTGTATATATATAGGGAACATTCCACATGGGAAAAATATATTTAAAAAGAAAGATGATGAGACTTACCAAACAAAAGCGCTGGCAGGTCGATAGACACACAAACAAACACAAACATACACACAAAATTCTAGCTTTCGCAACCAACGGTTGCCTCATCAGGAAAGAGGGAAGGAGAAGGAAAGACAAAAGGATATGGGTTTTAAGGGAGAGGGTAAGGAGTCATTCCAATCCCGGGAGCGGAAAGACTTACCTTAGGGGGAAAAAAGGACAGGTATACACTTGCACACACACACATATCCATCCACACATACACAGACACAAGCAGACATTTGTAAAGGCAAAGAGTTCGGGCAGAGATGTCAGTCGGGACGGAAGTACAGAGGCAAAGATGATGTTGAAAGACAGGTGAGGTATGAGCGGTGGCAGATTGAAATTAGAAATTAGCGGAGATTGAGGCCTGGCGGATAGCGAGAAGAGAGGATATGCTGAAGGGCAAGTTCCCATCTCCGGAGTTCTGACAGGTTGGTGTTAGTGGGAAGTATCCAGATAACCCGGATGGTGTAACACTGTGCCAAGATGTGCTGGCCGTGCACCAAGGCATGTTTAGCCACAGGGTGATCCTCATTACCAACAAACACTGTCTGCCTGTGTCCATTCATGCGAATGGACAGTTTGTTGCTGCTCATTCCCACATAGAACGCTTCACAGTGTAGGCAGGTCAGTTGGTAAATCACGTAGGTGCTTTCACACGTGGCTCTGCCTTTGATCGTGTACACCTTCCGGGTTACAGGACTGGAATAGGTGGTGGTGGGAGGGTGCATGGGACAGGTTTTACACCGGGGGCGGTTACAGGGGTAGGAGCCAGAAGGTAGGGAAGGTGGTTTGGGGATTTCATAGGGATGAACTAAGAGGTTACGAAGGTACAGATTTATTGATGACATTTTCATTTTCATGATCTGGACTCACAGTGAAGAAGAACTCCAGAATTTCCTCTCCAACCTCAACTCCTTTGGTTCCATCAGATTCACCTGGTCCTACTCTAAATCCCATGCCACTTTCCTTGACGTTGACCTCCACCTGTCCAATGGCCAGCTTCACACGTCCGTCCACATCAAACCCACCAACAAGCAACAGTACCTCCATTATGACAGCTGCCACCCATTCCACGTCAAACGGTCCCTTCCCTACAGCCTAGGTCTTCGTGGCAAACGAATCTGCTCCAGTCCGGAATCCTTGAACCATTACACCAACAACCTGAAAACAGCTTTTGCATCCCGTAACTACCCTCCCGACCTGGTACAGAAGCAAATAACCAGAGCCACTTCCTCATCTCCTCAAACCCGGAACCTTCCACAGAAGAACCCCAAAAGTGCCCCACTTGTGACAGGATACTTTCCGGGACTGGATCAGATTCTGAATGTGGCTCTCCAGCAGGGATACGACTTCCTCAAATCCTGCCCTGAAATGAGATCCATCCTTCATGAAATCCTCCCCACTTCACCAAGAGTGTCTTTCCGCCGTCCACCTAACCTTCGTAACCTCTTAGTTCATCCCTATGAAATCCCCAAACCACCTTCCCTACCTTCTGGCTCCTACCCCTGTAACCGCCCCCGGTGTAAAACCTGTCCCATGCACCCTCCCACCACCACCTATTCCAGTCCTGTAACCCGGAAGGTGTACACGATCAAAGGCAGAGCCACGTGTGAAAGCACCCACGTGATTTACCAACTGACCTGCCTACACTGTGAAGCGTTCTATGTGGGAATGACCAGCAACAAACTGTCCATTCGCATGAATGGACACAGGCAGACAGTGTTTGTTGGTAATGAGGATCACCCTGTGGCTAAACATGCCTTGGTGCACGGCCAGCACATCTTGGCACAGTGTTACACCATCCGGGTTATCTGGATACTTCCCACTAACACCAACCTGTCAGAACTCCGGAGATGGGAACTTGCCCTTCAGCATATCCTCTCTTCTCGCTATCCGCCAGGCCTCAATCTCCGCTAATTTCTAATTTCAATCTGCCACCGCTCATACCTCACCTGTCTTTCAACATCATCTTTGCCTCTGTACTTCCGTCCCGACTGACATCTCTGCCCGAACTCTTTGCCTTTACAAATGTCTGCTTGTGTCTGTGTATGTGTGGATGGATATGTGTGTGTGTGCAAGTGTATACCTGTCCTTTTTTCCCCCTAAGGTAAGTCTTTCCGCTCCCGGGATTGGAATGACTCCTTACCCTCTCCCTTAAAACCCATATCCTTTTGTCTTTCCTTCTCCTTCCCTCTTTCCTGATGAGGCAACCGTTGGTTGCGAAAGCTAGAATTTTGTGTGTATGTTTGTGTTTGTTTGTGTGTCTATCGACCTGCCAGCGCTTTTGTTTGGTAAGTCTCATCATCTTTCTTTTTAAATATATATATATATATATATATATATATATATATATATATATATATATATATATATATATATATATATATATTTTCACGTGGGAAAAATATATCTAAAAAGAAAGATGATGAGACTTACCAAACAAAAGCGCTGGCAGGTCGATAGACACACAAACAAACACAAACATACACACAAAATTCTAGCTTTCGCAACCAACGGTTGCCTCGTCAGGAAAGAGGGAAGGAGAGGGAAAGACGAAAGGATTTGGGTTTTAAGGGAGAGGGTAAGGAGTCATTCAAATCCCGGGAGCGGAAAGACTTACCTTAGGGGGAAAAAAGGACAGGTATACACTCGCACACACACACATATCCATCCGCATATACACAGACACAAGCAGACATGTCAGCAGACAAGCAGACATCAACCGTTGGTTGCGAAAGCTAGAATTTTGTGTGTATGTTTGTGGTTGTTTGTGTGTCTATCGACCTGCCAGCGCTTTTGTTTGGTAAGTCTCATCATCTTTATATATATATGAGATTACTGAACTCAACAGTTTTTTTTTTTTTTTTTTTTTTTTTTTTTTTTTTTTTTTTTCCCAAAAGCTGTTGAGTTCAGTAATCATAAAGCAGTGGTTCTACACAGTGTGTGGTCATGCCTGCTCCACAAGATCATCTTATTGGGCAGCGACCACACTTCACAGTGGACAAATTCATGACAGTATCACATGCCACATCAGTTCATTGTCTGCTTGCTTATGATATTCAGTCCATACTCTAGACAGAACTAACACTAAATTTTAATCACATTATGTTCTATGTGCTTGAAAGTTGTATCAGTGAGTTGTGTGCATGACTGGTGGGAGGAAAAAAAATGAGAGCAGCTATTTCCATTCATGTCAATGGTCCGTCTGTGGATGATAGTAAAGTGCCAGCTTCAGCATACTTCAGGTATATTCTCCATATCCTTCTTCACACCCTTTGCCTCCTTTTGCAATGTACTGGCTGGCATCTTTTGTCGATATGGGAAACTTACTTTCTAAATATTGGTGCAATAGCCTAATGCCTGTGTATAATAAATAGTTCATAAAAATTTTGTTATGAAATAATATGTGTGGTCATAGAGGGTTGTTGATTTATCACCTACCAATCCAGAAATGGTTAAAGCAAAGTTAGTAGACATAAGTGTAAAAAATCAGGAAAATCACTGACAGCTGTTTATAAAATTCCATCATAGTGCTGACAATGAACTGCAAACACAAACAGTTAATTTCAGGTACTGAAAGAAAGAAAAAGTTGCTGTTGATCCTGGATCAGATGTAATCAAAGGAGCGACAGACTAGTGACCAATTTTCATATACTGACACTGATAATAATGATGTGACAGAAGTCAGTAGTCAAAGATGAGAACTATCTTTCAGGAGAATAATATACTTTCTTTGCATATAGACTCTGTAATTAAATTATTGCTAACAAACATCTCATTATTAACAGTACTGTACACAGCTACAGGTCTAATAGTTTGCGTCATTGCTTCCATATCCCGAGATCCTGGGTTCGATTGCTGACCGTGTCCAAGAGTTTTCCACTTAGGGGTTGGATGTTTATGTTGTCCTAATAATTTAATCTCATCTTCATCACAAAAATAGGCAAATTGATGAAGTGGTGTCAAATAGAAAGACTTGCACCAGTCAGCCAAACAGATGGGGTCTTCTGACCATTAGTGCCATACAATCCTTTTATTTAACAGTACTTTAAAATTTGAATCGTAGCTGACAGTGCATTTTTAATTTAATTGTAGTACCTAGTGTCTTTCCTAATTCAGAGTAGTGTTGATGTTTCCTTTGACACATACACTTTTTCTATTTCCTCATCTTCATCTTGATGAAGATATTTTAAGAAAATGTAAAAGGTGAAGACTCACCACATTTTTAAATGTGTGGGTTTCTCATCCTTTTCTCTGTGCATCAGTAACAGGTAAATGAACACTAGTTTTACCACAAACATTATCAGTGTCATAACTTTTTGCATTCTTTCTCACTAACTATGAAATAAAACAAAGTGTGAGATAGGTGTGTGATATGCTTCTCAATATTGATGGTATCTACTTGATACAAAATTCTAAAACTGATGATTACAGTTGTTCAAAAATTATACATTTTTCTTTAATTTCTGGCACTGCCAATTTTCATCAGAGTAGGATCAAATACCCATCCAGTAATATCGATATCAATTTTCCTCACTTTTCTAAAATTGTCAAGTACCATTACAGTTTCTTTGACAAGACTTCAGTGTTTCTGTCCTCCATCACAGCTGAAAATGTGTTACTGTTCTGTTCGTTAAGATCTGAATGTTAATGGGAGAACACATATTTTTATGTTAAAAATGAACACTTATAACATTTTAGTGAATTTTTATTGCTGTTAATTACATATCTTGAAAACATGTTGTGTAAGACTTTTCCATGAGGTGTACAAATATTAATATACTTCAGTTACATTGAATATACAGGTATGTGCCAAAAATAGTAATTATTTGTTTGTTGTAGGTGTAAACTGTGAGAACCAATTGAATTCTTGTGCATCTCATCCATGTGCATCTGGTTCAACATGTGAAATGTTGTCACATGGAGGTTTTACATGCAAATGTCCCCCTGGCCATTCAGGGAAAACCTGTCATAAAGGTATGAATTAAATTATTATGTTATATTTGTAATCATCATTTTCTTGGGACTCTTTTAAGATGAATTACCTTGATCCAACCTCTTACACACTGTTGCTCAGTTCCAAAAAGTAAGAAATATGTGATAAATTCACTTACTATTAATTTCTTTTAGAATTTTTAATCATTGCTGAAAATAGATAATTGCTTTTTAAAATGAAATAATGTGTACACTTACTGCCAGATAGTTAATAATGATATCCATTCTCATTAAACACTTTTGATAGATGAAATTTTGCTCCTATAACCGTCATAATTTCCCTAAAGGTTATCTTTAGCTAAATCAGTTGCATCATTGAAACAAGAAACAAACGGGGCAACATAATTTCATTCTTAAATTTATGATTATTATCTTCAGATTTTTAAATTATTAAATTGTATGCTCTACAAAAGAAGAAATGTTTTAATACTAATTTCTCAGATGTCCAGCTGAGTAAAATCATGAAAAAGACATGGCAAGCTGATGTCCTGATCTCCTGGTGGAGATGTTGGAAGTGAATCTGCTTTATAAGTGTCATGCTTTCCATGATCTCACTAGGCTTGGAACCTGAGTATGTTATACAAGTTCTAATTGTATCAAAGGAAGATTTAGTCGAGAAAACTAATAAATGAGGCAGAAGTGCTACAGGAGGTGAAATGTGAAATACTGCCTATAAACACATATTAAAGTAAAAGATGCACACTACCTAGCTTTTGGAACTAATTGTTCCTTCGTTGGAGAGGAGAGGGGTATACTTTTGAGAAGGTTAAAAGGGAATGGCAAGTCACTCAGGATGAGAGAGACCCAAATATAGTGACAACAAGAGTTGACAAAGATGGAGAGCAAGGTGTCTGAGAGTATAGTTCAGAGATGGTACATGGGAAGGCACTGTTTCAGCTCCAGTCCAGAGATAATGACAGAGAGAAGTGTAGACGATTAGGAGAAAGAGACAAATTGTGCAGTTAACAATGACCTCAAATATTTCTGGGACCATTCAAGATGCTGTGATTCTGTTTCACCCCAGATTAATTGTGAAAAATTCCTCACTAAATGACATATGGTCTCTTTTTATAGCTATACTAATTACAGAGGTATCAGTGTCAACTTTGCTTTTTCAAATGTAACTATGATAATTTCTGCTGGTTCTATCATAACTTAAAAAGAGGCAAACTCAGCAACTTTTCTCTTGCTAAAGTCTAATTATTAGTTTTTGAGTAATTACCAATATTTATAACATAGAACTGATCTACCCTGAACTAGAAACCAATTGCTGTGTTAAGCTGAAATCTGTGATTTCATACCCAAATAATGAAATACATCACAGTGTATAAGGAGGGAACAGAGCATTGCACTGCCATGATACCAGTATAAAAGAGCTCAGGAAATGTACCTTTCATTTTGTCTACATCACTCATGTGTGTCAAGTGCTGGTTAGTTTGAAAATTAATGTTCTTATTTTGAAAAAAGAAATGTCTTTAACAAACCAGGATAAACTAGATATGCTACTTCTTTATAGGAGATGCAGAAGGAACATGAGGAGAACAGTTGAATTTGATCGACAAAGGTAATCCAACAGACAGTATGCAAGAAAAATGATAATTCAGTAAATGTGCAAAAAATCATCATTGTAAGTTCACTGTAATAATATGCAGTCTGTTCAAAAAATTCCAGAACTTTGTCCACAAAATTTTTCTGCACTTATCTTTTACTTATTGTGCATGATCTGCTTCGAAAACTTCTCCTCGGCAATTGATAGACTGCTCCCAGTGCCATTTCCACTTCTGAAAGCAGTGTTGGTACGCCTCTTACCGGATTGTGTGAAGTGCCATCTGCAAATTTTCTTTTATCTCATCTGTCATTGCATATCATTGTCCTTTCAATGGGGTTTTCAACTTTGGAAACAAAAAGTGTCTGCAGGAACCAGGTTTGGAGAGCATAGAGCATGAGGCCACACAGTGATTTTGTTTTTTTGTACAATAGTCACACACGAACAGGGATGAATATATGGGTGCATTATAATGCAAGAGCCATGAAATGTCTTGCCACATTTCAAGGCCTTTCCTTCTCACAGGTATCACAACATGTCCGAGTAGTACCATTGGTTAACAATTTGTTGCTGTGGCATAAATTCATAATGAACTAATCCTTCAAAATCAAAGAAAACTGTCAGCATGGCTTTAACATTTGACCTAACCTGACGAGCTTTTTTTGGTCTTGGAGAACTTCTCGTGAGCCATTGTGAAGATTGAACATCTCATTCTCATTTGTGTGATCCATAAGCTCTTCACAGACTGCAAGGCAAAGGTCTTTCTGGTCTTGACTCATGAGCTCTGGGGCAAACTTGGCAGCAACATCATGCATTCCAAGGTGCTGTGTCAGGATTTCATGACCTGTTCAATCTGAAATGCTACATACTTCTGCAATCTCTTGGACAGTCATTCTTGAATTGGCACACACAATTTCTTTGATGTTTCTGACATGACCATTATCAGTAAACATCAAAGGATGTCCTGAACAAGTATCATCTTTAACTTCTGTCCAGCCATTTTTAAACCATGTTAACCATTTGTAACATGAAGTGTGACTTAAGTACTCATCAGCATAGGCATCCTGCATCATTTGGTGTGTCTCTGTAAAGATTTTCTTGAGTTTCATGCTAAGTTTAATACAAATGTGTTGCTCCTCTTACACTGTCATCTTGAAATTTGCAGGCTGTGTAACACAATGTTCTACTCAATATAGCACTGGACCATAACTAACAGAAATACAACACTGAAACTTTTGGCAGATACATATTAAATACAGGCATGTGCATGGATGCCAGTTGCATTTCACTGAAACACACCGTTGGTGCAAAATTATGAATATCCTGGAATTTTTTGAAAAGACCTTGTACATGGAAGGTAAGGAGCAAGCCTACAACAAGTAAAGCAAATGAGTCAGATGCTCTGGAACTGTTGCTCATAACCCGCATGTTAGCTCCAGAAATTGCAAGCACCTATGGTCTAAGTCAGCCCAGAATTGTTTGCACTTTGCACACAAACAGCTTCCATATGCATCATTGGTGGTGTCACTTCACCAATAAATAACCAGCAGGATTGCAAAAACTGCCTGCTATTCAGTTCTGATGTGGCAAGTGGACAATAGATTCTTTCTTCAAAGGATTATCTTTATCAATGAAGCTACTTGTGGTATCGTCCAAAGATCACGGTGCCACACCACTGCTGGCAGCTCACATTGATATCACAGACATTAGTGATGTCTCGCTGCAATCTGCAACAACAAATGGGAAAGTCTGAAGAAGACACACCCTCTTTCTCAGCACAGCAGGATCTCACACAGAGGTTGAAATAGAACCAACCATGGAAACACTCTGCCCCAGTTTGTGACATTAGCTGAAGCAGTCTATATCATCGAGTAGGACTAAAGAGTCATTCAAGGCTCAGATGTAAATGTACTTTTGTACATGTTGAATGTTGTACTTCAAGAGAAGAGTTTGGTAATTAGTACATCAAGTCATGCTTTAACAATCACCAACAGCTGAGAATTATCAGGCACTTCTGTGGCAAAGGATTGTACCAAGTTAAATAAATCTTGTTATCATTCATGTAATAAAGTGAACTAATAATTCAAATGTTGTAGTTCAGATGAGCCATCATCCAGAGCAATCAAAGATCCACAGTTGTGGCTGGGTGATTGTAGTTTCATCTGGCCATAACATTATCTTTACAGATCATGGAAAGCTATACATAAGAAATATGTGTTATTGCAGTTCTGAGAATCTCCACCGACTGAGACAGGTTGAACACCAGAGTCAACAGAGTGTGACCATTTGGTAATGGATTATCGGAGACTACATAATTTGTACTTACTACACTGAAAAAACCTTAACAGTTAAAAGATGTGCATGATTTCTTACCAAAGCTAGTAGCTGTCCTAGAGGACATGCCACTTCAAATACATAGATGAATGTGGCATCAGCACAATGGGTGTCCAGCTCACTATTTGCTTGTAGCTGGATTAGACATCAAGGCATTACCAGTTTCCTGCTCATGTGCTTGATTTCATGCCATTTTATTTTTTCTCTGGGGCAAAATCAGAGGAGACAAATTTGCACAAGTTCTGACAAGTATGTAAACATTTAATTATTGCAACATGTGCAATGACATCAAAGAGTTCTCTTCAGTCTGTTCAGAAAATCCTTGTGCCAGTGACTACAAACACATATTACAGCAGACAGTGGCAATTTTGAACACTGGAGAGATAAATGAAATTTTAAGAAGTGTTTGTGACCACACTCTTTCATGATTTTCCATTCCTTGCTGTTGCTGATATAATTTTGCAATGTAAGTGTGTCTCTTGACATTAAACTCATGACACAAAATTGGTATCTAACAGTCTTTATACCTCAGTTCTCTGCTTTACAAATCCATTTAAATTTCGACGTGCACTTACAAATTCAAGGCTCTGGCAGAAAAAGAGCAGAACCATTACCATAGTTAACTGGTGAATCATCCTTGGCTGCCACATCCAGTGCCTGTCAATTGGTGTGTCAGTCCAACCATACATAGCAGAGTGTGTGTAGCAACAGTTTTAATTTAAACTTTTTTCCATTATTCTTCTTTAGTAAGTATAACAGGGGAGCCTGTCACCCAGATGTGACAGTTCCCTATAAGTAAACTAACTTTTACATAAGACAGTACTCAGTTCCATGTTCAAAACAATTAATTCTAAAGTCCTAAATATCATAATTTCCTTAAAATCATCTATCAGATTTAGAAGAGTGAAGTGCCATTGAAATCAACTCTAATAGAACTATGGAACCTGCAACAGAAATAAGAGGCTGTAGGTCATTTAGTGGGGGGATACATGCTCACGCACTGCTTGACACTTGCTAATGAACAATTGACACTTGCTAAAGAATTGCTACAAAACAACCGACTATTCTACAGAACACCCAAACAATAAGTCAATAATAGTAAAAGGAGATGTAGAGAGGGAGACATGTCAGCTGCAGCAAAGCTTGTGCACAAACACTCTGTACACATTCAAGTTCATGCAGTACAGCATGTGGTCAAGGTTGTTCTAGAATCGATTAGTGTGACATTCCATGCAGTACAACAACATGCCTGCAAGACATTATTTGAGTGCTTAAGATTGTGGCCAAGCTGTTGGATGGCTCAAAGCTGGTCAAAGTATCACTACTGTGACCACAGTATGGGGGTGTTCAGAAGTGTCATGTTGTGATTAAATAATAATAATAGTAATTTTATTGTCATTCACCGTTACAGCAACAGACAACGTCAGGCATATAATACAATATAACTGTTAATTCAGAGAAATCAAGAGGCGTGTCATTAACACTACAAAATTATATTATATTTGAAATAATCATTTATGTCAAAGAATGGGTGAGCAACTAGCCATTCGTATAGTTTTTGTTTGAATGCTTGTTCAGGTAGTTCTTGTACATACTGTGGAAGCTTATTAAATAATTTGTGCTCCATCAGTTTATAACTGTTAAGTGTCTTTGACAGTCTGTGGTAAGGAGTATAAATGCATAAGCTCCTTCTTGTGTTGTAGAAATGTATATTTTCTCTATGTTTTGCTTCCGGTAACTTCTTTTTTGTGTGGAGTAAAACATAGTAAATATATAGGTTTATCACAGTCCTGAATTTTTGTTCACAGAACAGTGGTTTGCAGTGTGCTTTATATGGAGAACCAGTAATTGTCCTAATGGTTTTCTTTTGTTGTATTAGGATGTCATGCACTGAAATCGAGTTCGCCCATAAAATAATACCATATGTTAGGATGATTTGGAAAAAAGAAAAATATAACATTCTAACATAATTTTGAGGTACACAGTCCATAAGTCGTCATAGCAAATACATCACTCTAGACAATTTACCACTAATATATTGTACATGTTGACCCCAGGATAATTTTTCATCTGTATATACCCCTAAAAATGTAACACTACTAGAATCATCTGATGGAGGCTTGTCTTTTCGACTAAAAACCATCTGCTGCATTTTGTTATCATTTTCAGTAGACAGCCATTTGCTTTAAACCAATAGGATGCTTGAACCATTGTCTCTGCAACACAAGCTTTGAGGCTACTGAAATCATTACTACAATGAAGGAAAGTTGTATCATGGACTCAATGAATGATTGCAGATAATTAATCATTATTAGGAACATAAAAGGCTCTATTACAGATCCCTGAGGTACACCTAATTTAACTAATTCTCAGGAAGGGTAAGAAGTTCTGTGGAAGCAGTTATGAGTCATTGTGAGGGGCCTGTGCTTTTCAGCATTTTCTGCAGCTGAATCAGTGTACAAGGAATGGAAACATTGGAACAACTTTATATGTTTCATCTATTCTAGTCCTTAATTGTGCTATTCATCTCTCTTTTCCCTAAACTGTACTTCTCAGTCTGTTCATACCTTTGGACTGAAGCTGCCACAGTATTTTCCAGTGTATTATTTCTAACCTTCTCTCTCTTATGCCTCTCCCTTCATCTTCCTCGTCCTTACTACAGGTGGGCCCCTCTAATCCTGGGGTCTGAGTGACCTTTCCTTTCCTTTTAACCTTCCCCAATGTATCCCTCTCTCCTTCCCAGTGAAGAAACTATTAGTTCTGAAAGCTAAGTAATGTGTACCTTTAATTTAATATGTGTCTGCAGCAGTACTACACATTTTGTCTTTTGAAGACAAATTTATTAGACAACGTGTTATAAAAGCCAACATGATTATATAAAGATATATTTATGTACATTAATTGGATTTATTTATTATGTTAACTTGCATTCATAATACACAATTTATGTTAGTATATTGATGGTGTTTAAATCTGTCTCTGTAACTATACAAGCATATTTTTTTAAAAAAGGAAAAAAAATGGCAACATTAATTTAAAATACCCTTAATAATTATAAAGCCTTGTCATCCCATCTGGTAAGTATCCCCTGATCCCATTTCTGTGAAACTTTTCTGAACTCTCTCCATATCCTACACCTCAACAGTCCTTTTCTTTAACTCCCCCAATCCCTCTTCCTTCCTCTTCAACCCTTCTGCTAGAAGAAGGAGCCACTGGCTCTGAAAGCTTGCAAATTTTAATATCTTGAAATGTGTGTTCTCCTGCCACCACTTGGTGAGTAGATTTTTTTATCTATCCAGTTACATCACATTTTCAGTAATTATACAGCAGCTATGGACACAAAAGCCACATAACTGAGGAATATGTTAGCATATTTGTTGTAGCAGATTTAGACAAACTCCTAAGGCAAAGCAATTGCTGCAGTTTTTGATCAGTCAATCAATGGTTTTATTCTATCTTTTTTATTTATGTAGATCCCTTTCATAGGAAGTCTTGTATATCAAATTTTGTCTAGTTTGTGATCTTAAGAATTTATTTCTAGTAGCTTTAACCTTTATGTCACTAGAATTAAATTATTTTTTGTGACCTTCAAGCTTCTCCAGTCACCAACAGTTTTCTGCATCAAAATTCCACAAGCCACTTTACAGTGTGTGGAAGAGCAACTGTAGTGTCATATTCCTCTAGGAAACAATACACCAGGAACCTTTTTCATTAATCATTCATTCATTCATCATGTTCCATAAGCATCATCGTGGTGTGGAATGAATCGACTTATACATTAACAAAATCGAGTCAATTCTTACAAATTTTCTCTGTACACTGCATTAGAAATAAACCACTACCTGATAGTATTTACCAGTCACACCCCACCACCCATCACTAACACCAACACCACTCCTGATTCTTGCAAAAGTAAAATTCTTATGTATAAAACAGCTTCAACCGTCTGATTACAGAGGCCAATGCTGGAAAAACTTTTTGCTGAAAATATCTTTTCCTTGTGTTTTTTAGGGTGGGAAATCCAAATATGATACTAAAAACACTGTATCACCTACCATTTCTTCACATTTTATAGTTAAATTTATTAAATTAAGCAATTTTTTATAGAATTTAACAGCTTTTATGTAGTTAAAATAATTTAAAAAGAAGGTGTAATGAATGTAGATGACATTGGCAGCACTGTTGAAAAACATTTGTGTCATAAAAAGGTCGATTCTATTTTTGTGTTAACAGATGGTGTTTTGTTTATTGTCAACCTAACCTCACTTTCCCGTTACCTGTTCATGTGCTGAGTACAATGTCTAATCGTGGTTGTAAAAACTCTGCTGACAGTTTTTGTTATATCTGTGGTGAATTTGTGATTAAGAAACACCAAAGAAACACTACAGACTTTGTGAAAAAGGTTTATCTATCATACTTTGGATCTAAACTTGGTGATCAAGATAAATCTTGGGCACCAAATAAGGTATGTTATCTGTGTGCTGAAGATGTGAGAAAATGGTCCAAAAAGGAGAAAAGAAGCCTTTAGATTTGCTGTTGCTATGATACGGAGGGAGCCAATAAATCATTCTGATGCTTGCTAATTTTGCAGTGCTGATATTACTGGTCATAATTCGAAAAACAAGAAGTTAATAAGCTACCCTAACCTTCTGTCCACCATCCGACCAGTGCAGCATGGTGTATATTTGCCTGTTCCTGAACGATCAGGTGATTTAAATTCTGTTCCAACAGAAAATTTTCTGATGTACAATGTGATTTAGGTGAACCAGATGATGATGAATTCCATTGTAATACTGAAAGTCTAGAGTCCAGATTGTTTACTCAGAGCAAGCTTAACGATTTGGTTAGGGATCTGGGCTTAATGAAAGAAAAAGCTGAATTGCTTGGCTCTAGATTAAAAGAAATGAACTTATTGGCAGTTGGGACCAGCATATACATGTATAGAAAGAGAGAGCAGCAGTTTTCCAAGATTTTTTCAACAATAAGGTGATTTAGTGTACTGCTAAGACATTCCCTGTCTGATGAATGAGTTTGGTATTGAATACAAAAAGGAAGACTGGAGGCTGTTTATTGATTCATCCAAAACTAGTGATGGGGAAACTCTGCCAAGATTGCTGGAACACCAACATGATGGGGGACTACTGTTGGTCACTTCACCAGGAAGTTCAGCAATCAACTCATCATAGAAAAAGCTACACAAGAAGCTTCAAAGAAAAAAGAGAAAGAAAATACCATCCAATTCCAGCTGACAAGTGAAACCTCTATTAACACATATCAGTGCTTTAAGTAGCTTCCTATAAATACAAACCATGATTATGTTGTAACAAAGTGTTTTATTAATTTCCCCGTATACTGTATAGCATAGGATTTTTATACTATATAATAAAAATCATATTGCTCGAAAACTATGGGTGATACAAAAAAACTAATGCTAGATTTGGAGTCAGCTCATAAAAATCTATAAAGATCAGCTATCAAAGTAAAAAAAGTTTTTCAGAAAAAAAATTTTCGGTTTCCTGTGTTATTTTACAAATGAGTTAATGTGTTAAATATTTTATAGTAAGTATATAAAACCTTAAGGGCATATTTATACTGCACAGTGGGCCAAGACATGCCAGCCTTGGCTGTGGCATGCTGGAATATCAAATCCATTGTTTTGCATTGTGATGTTCACTCTCATGACTGGGCCACTATGGTACTCTGAGAGCCAGACCACAACAACATCCAGAATGTTTAAAATTTCCAACACAGGTAGTTCCACTTGGCCTTCATCACAATTTCCTAAAAATCATCTTAACTGAAAGAGCTATGCAAAGTTCCTTGTCATTGGAAACAAAACCAGTAAGCCAAATGGCATTATTTCAAGAATTTTCGCTTGTCAATCTGTCTGTGTCATAAGACAAAGAAGATCATTACAAGAAGTTGTCATTGGCTGCAGTCGATGAACCATTGCCACTGCCAACCACATCATTAAGGAAAAAGAAAAAAACTAGTGGGAAAAGTATTGAAGAATTTTTACAACTGAAAAAAGACAAAATAGCTTTGATGAAAGCATACCAAGATTTTACCAAATATGACAATGCTAATTACTTCTTGATGTGTCTCAGGTCTTGAATGTTCTGCAATACATACTAAAATATATTGTGATTTATTCTGTAATATCAATAACATTTTTCAGGGAAGTTAGTACTTCTTTACATAAGGTAAAGAACTCTCATAAATGTCTGTTGCTATTCGTAGGATGAGTCTATAACCTCCTAGTTCTTCTGTGCTGGAAAAACCTCAGAATATCGCTGTACTGCCAAAACAGTACCAAAGTAATGAAGTCATTCTTTTATGTCATAGCACAGACTGGATGGTATGAAAAACTGATAGCTGCACCTGTGTTACCTTACGACCTTGTATGCCAGCTGTCAGAGAGTGGGTATTCCCTTGCTAGTGCAGCTCACCCCACCAGGGAAGAGGGTGGGGCTGGAAAAATGATGGGCACCCCCACCTCAGTCAACAATAATTTGTTTACCTGTGCTGCAGTGTTTGATAGTATTCTGAAACTGTCCATTATTCTTTTTTGTTAAATGTCTCTAATGGTCTTCATATCGACAGGACATTAAATCCAGATGTTGCTTCCTTCTTTCTGTTTTATAGAAAATCAGAAATCAGAACTCCTTAGGGATGGATGTGAGTTGTAAATATTTACAACTCACGGCACTACACTCACACAGAAATATGAAAGTAAAAATTTCCAAACAGAACATCTTGTACATTAGTCAGCTTATATAAAGAAACATCAATAAATTTAATTCTGTTTTTTGGCCTGTGCAGTTTTTCATTTCCAACTGGAAAGCAATTAAGTTAAATGTCACAAGCTTTTATTATAATCCACCCACAGAAAAGTCTCTGATTAATTTGTTCTTATCTTCTAGTTCCAAATTCAAAATGTACATTCTACTAATTGTAAGATGTTGATAACAAATAATTGTTTTCCTTCCATAATGTCAAGTGTGGCCTTTTATAAACCATTGCCTGTATAACTGGTGTTCACTGAAGGAAAAAGTCATAAATGTTTAGAGTTTTCGGCACATGGTTCATTAAAATAATATGAAGGATGAACACTAGTCCTGCATTGATCACTGGTAATTCCATTTTCTTTTTATCTTGCATTGTCTTACATTACACTTAACATACACGAACTCCATAATCTCGCAATCACGACATTGATGCCACTGAATAACACACATTTACTTGTGAACAGAGACAGATATCACTGTCACTACTATTTCAAAAATTTTTTTGTACTTTTAGTTATATTTCATTTACAGTAATGTATCTAACAGTAGGCTACCCGATACAAAACTTGTTCGCTACAAGATTTGTAAATGAAGTGCACCTGCCTGACAAATAGCATAATTTCACAATGACTGTTACAAATTATGAAAAGGTAAATGTACAAAACCAAATTTTTAACCACACACTTTCTTCATAATTGATTCAGAAACATTATAGAACTAAAAAACATGCATAATTTCTTGCTGGCAGAATAATTTTGGATGTCTTCAGCAGACTACTGTGAAAACACCACAAAACCCCAGTTTTTTTCCTGCCTAGGACTAAAGTGGAGATTCACCAAGTTCTGTCTATAGTAAAACATACAATCTTCAGTAATCTTTATTTTACAATTGTTGTTCCCTACTTTGGCCCATATAAACAGATATTCGTCTGCATTTAGCTTCTACTTCCTTCTTGTAGACAGAGGAAACAGCTTGTCTGGCACCAAAGTACCATAGAGAACCTTAGCCAATAGACCTGTACTCTCGGCTATACTCCATGTCTTCCAAGCCAAGATGTTTACATCAGGGAAAGCTTCAAGGCCACCGTAGTCAGCATTATTGCCCCATACAACAGCCAAGGTCAGCCATGTACTGCCTCCAAACACAGTAGAAACATCACACATGAACCGCATTCTTAGCCACGAGAAACATTTAGACCTCCTGTAAGTTGCTGCTTATTGAATTGTCCAGCCAAGTCAATCTCTATTGCTCTCAGTGACTTGTACACAGGAACAATGCACTGTCAATGTCGACGATAGCCACATCGCAGAGGCATTGCACTGATACGTTAAAGTAATATTGGACAAATGACCTGCACAACTGAAGATCGACATATAGAACATGAGCACCACACAGACTTACTGCAGTCTAACAAGTTTGCAGTACCAGAAAACTGCATTGAAAATGGATGTAAAATGAATTATCAGCAAATGAAAATCGTGGTTAACACTAATAAATTTATGGGACTTCACTTTCAAAGAAGCAATTTAAATTTGTGTAACTGATAATTTAATCAACTGAACAAGGCATGGGAGCCAATAATACTAAGCTCTGTGAAAGCAAAATGAGACACCTGAACACAAGATGCAACAGGGTTGATGGGTGGAAGGTGAAAGAGTCTCTCCTCTTTACCACCGCAACTGCATGTACTCCCACCATTTAACACGGTGCAGGGCTGGTATGGCCCAAACTCTGAACTGGCAAATATAAATACTGTATATCTGCAGCAGACACTTCATTTCATCAGCACCACCTGATGGTGATGGGTCACTTGTCCACAGAAATATTGTATACTTTTGACAATTGGATCTGGCAATACATCTGAGAACCATGGAAGCACCATTTACTCTGGAAATCCTCAGATCATATATTTTTACTATCAGCAGCAAAAACTATCAAGAAATAAATGTACCGAGAAGTCAGTATTAAAACATCAAAGGTTCTTAAAGAGACCTCTGTAAGATGAGCTGTTATCTAATTTACACAATAATCTCACTGTTTGGTTTTGCTGAATGAATACTTCACTTACTTTATGTGCATTGCTCCAGAAAATAATTCTATGAGACACAGGGAGTGAAAATATGCACATCTCAATGAGATACATGGCTATGAGCACAATACATTGAATTGAGCTTCTTGACAAAACTCAAAGTAATTTCAAATGTGATGTTTCATTTTGTGTATGGCCAGTAATGTTTACATCATATATTGTCATATCATATTTACTTATTTAAAACTTCATAATACAAGTCTTGATGAAATTAAGACTTAAATCTGTTTGATGTGAATCTGTAGTAGGTCTGTTCACCCATCATTTGAGCTATTACCAGTAAGTTTGAGTTTAAACATTGGATTGGTCAGATTCCACAAAGATACTTGGTGTGGTGGCTGATGGAGTTAGCTGAATCAATATGTTTCAAAGGTCCTTGATGTGCTCTAGCAGCTTTCTGTCATACCATCCTAGCCTGATGATATTAGCATATCATCTGATTTTGTATACCACATCACACAGTGTTACAGATTGCTTAGTTATAATGTCTGACTGAAGATGAAATTATATTATCAATTGATAAGTTCACTGCTATAAAATACGTTGGAGTTATCAATTGACTTTATGAAAATTGATTTAGACAGATGTGAAACACTGAATAAGGTTCCTGTTGGTTTTTACTTTTGTTGAAACTTTCCTGTTTTGTTCATAGTGTAAAATGTGGAAAGTAAGTAGAAAAGCTTCAAACTTGTGAAAAATCAATCAAATCCATATTCCACTAACATTATTGTCTCTGCTGGAAACCTGTTCATTGTTGGCAATGGAGTGCTGTGCCTGCATTAAAAACATCATAGATGACATCTCTCATTACATCCAATACTTACTCTCTAATTGTCACTGTCTGACAGTATCCTGTCTAGTCCTCCGTGGTGACTGTGAGAAGTATCAGTACATTTACAAAGTTTTCTCAGTTATGTTTGCTGCCTGAACACACTTTTTAATTTTCACCCATGGAAGGTTAACTGCATTCAGGTGAGAGTTATGTGATGGTAAGTGGACCACTCAGTGTACTGACAACATAAGACTCACATAAGCCAATTAAGGAATGAAGAATTTCGTTCCTCATGCTATAGTCACAGTGGATTTATCTCTTTCATAGGTACTTGAACACTGCTGCCTTTGAGTCATGAAATGTAAGTGTTTTCTTTGTGATAGAGTACATCACCTAGAACAATAACTGATTATGAATGAAAATTAGATCAGCAATAAACTGCAGAATCCTTGAAAGTCCAGAAGTTTTTGTAACATGTTTTCCACTGTTAATGGACTTGATTGTGGTTGGTACACAGTGTGTGTAGAAATCCCATTTGTCAGGAGCCTCGTGTCAAAGACACAGCCCTATCTAAAACTGCAGCAACTGAATAAACAATCTGATTAGCAATTTAATATTGTTTATGCTCCAGTCAGTAGATGACGTCCCAGTGTTGAGGCCCATACAGTGCAAGCATGTTGGATATTAACAAAGACTGTCTTTGTAACAGTGTGTTCAAATTATTGTCAAATTCCAAAGCCTGTGCTCTTTAATTGATAATGTGCTGTTTGGAGATATTTCATAATAAGTTTCAGCGAAAATTGTACTGAAAGTACTCCAGAGAAGAAGAAAATAAAAAGTGAGAAATTTAAAAGAAATCACCAAAGGACCAAGAATGTGAAAATTGGAGATTTGACATTATTGAGCAAGAAAAATAGATTCTGACTATAAGTACTGTGTGCATTGTTTCTTCAAATTAAATGTTGATTTCAAATCAGGCTTGTTCAGCACTATTACTTTGTTCAAAGCCAAGGACGATGAAGGTATTTTCTTGAAACAGTTCACTGGTAAGTTAATGTGAAGGAGTATAAGGTTTTTAGTGAGTTTCCAAAGTTCCATTCAGCCCCCTCCAAATAAAATATTTTGATCAATACAAAAAAAGTGTATTCCAAGTAGCATTTATGCCATTGCATTGTGTAACAGAAAACAGGATGCAACAATTGATAGAGCATATTCATCATCATGTTATTAGTCTTGCTTCATGTGATCATTCTCCTTCTACGAACAGGAGTGGTGGGACTTGATAACTCCCTCAAAGGGCTGTCAGCTGCGTCATCACATATTTTCTAATATTTCCAAAAACTGTTCACCATCACAATGAATAGAACAAAATTCAGTTTAGTACAGCATCATTTCCTGTTCTTGTGTTGACACCCTAGCAAATGTAAAAAATAAAAGATTATAAGATCAATATCTTTCTGAATCTCTGTGACATATAGAGCAGTCTTTCAGTGTATTATTAAATGAGGAATTTTAATGCCACTTTGGCATCATTCAGCTATTTTCTGCATTCCTGCTACTGTAGCTTATACAGATTTCCACTTTTACTTAATTTCTTAAATTTAGTTCACTCTTCCACCTCAGAGCACTGAACTTTGGGATTTACATTTAGAAGCAGCTTCATTTAATGATGATGAGGATGTGTGGTTTGTGGGGCACTCAACTGTGCAGTCATCAGCACCCGTACAAATTCCCAATCAGTACATAGTCCAATGTAGCCACTTCCAGGAATGATGACGACAAAACAAACACCCAGTCCACAGGCAAAGAAAATCCCCAGCCCAATCAGGTATCAAACCCAGGACCCCGTGATTCAGAGATAGCAACACTAGCCACTAGACCATGAGCTGTGGACTAGTATAATTTAAATGCTGGTCCGTGCAACCTGATACAGTTATTAATGCTTTGTGAGTGCATGGGATATGAAGACTCCCCTCTCTCTCTCTCATTCTCCGCCCCCCCCCCCCTTTTTTTTCCCTGGTGACACCTTATTGTGAGATAAACTAATGAAGAATCTCTGAATTAATGTAGAACTGCATGTCAATGAAGGATCCGAAAACATGCACTCATTTAAAATTCGCTTACATGCGCAGTGAATAGAAGTTTTTTTTTTTTAAGCTGTCAAACATATTATATAATAGGAAATGGCATGCAGTACTGTAAAACGTCATGCAGACATTTACTGTGTACATTCCTATTACTTTTGAACAGTTTTTTCCTAAACTCTTTCCAGCCATTTGCAGCTCCAACAGATCCAAGGTTGTGTTTCTTTATATGCCATATAAACAAACAGTAGGGGAATGGAGAGTAAAATTGTAGAAAACCAAAAGTGAACTTTAAATATAGGCTTTTAACTCTGACACAACTAATTTCTTTTCCCTCTTGCAGACAAAATACAAAGAAATGTGTGTTTTATTTTCCAGTGGATGTTGCATTACAGGAGATTTATGTGCCTGAGTTTAATGGCAGCTCATACATAAAACTTCCAAAGCTAGAAGGTGTGGGAAGAGCATTCTCCATAGAAATGTGGTTCCTCTCACAAGCTTTGGATGGAATGTTGTTTTATAATGGACAGATGGCAAATGGAAAAGGTGATTTCATATCACTAGAATTAATTAATGGCCATGTACAATTCCAGTATGATTTGGGAAGTGGCCCAGCAAATATAACGTGAGTACATTGACTTATCTTTCTTAGCTATATGTAAATTTTATAAATGAACAAATAAAAGCTTTTTTGTTGTGTTTATAACAGTCTAATTGAAACATAAAGTATGGTGCTCTTAATATTGCAGAAAATAAATAAATTCTTGTAACAAGTATGTAAGCATGTTTGAATATTTTTAATCTTTTACATACTAAGTTTCTCCTGTCAAGTCCACACCAAGTTAAAAAAGTTTTAATTTGTCTTTGAAGATTTTATCTTTGTATTCTACATAAAAGCATATTGCAATGGTTAATTTTATTTATTAAGACAGCCTTTGCTTACATCTGTATACTCTTTAAATGGAAATCAATGTGTTTTAAATGAATTAAATTTTTCATGGGTATCTATCACGTGAAAATACAGTTGACTCTATGGTGAATCATCACATTTGCATGTACAATTTAATGATGTATCCGCACCATCTACATTATTGTGGGAACATGAGATGCTGTGTTTATTTCTTGCTGAATTTTGACCACATCCTGTAGTTCTTTATAATGCTGAGCAGTTAAATTCACTTCATTTCATTCTAGTTAACGTAGTTTTGAAACTGTATATTTATGAAATAAGCATACATATTATTCACAATGGAAATTCCTGGATGCAATAATACAAAAAAATAAAGGAAATGTAACCACTTACCTATAGCTGATTGATGTGCGACACAAAGAAACATGCAACAGAAAACAGTATTCACACTATCATTGGAACAGTTGCTCGTTCTCTGGCAAAAGTGCACACATTCACACACACTACCATACAGACACCCAAATGCACACAGCCAGGGCAGTGATGAGACTGAATGTCGACACTGATTATTGACAGCAGTTGCCTGGAGAGATGGAGATTGGGAGAGGATAAGGGAGAATGCATGAGGTGAGGAGCAGGCAGCAGGCTAGTGTGAGACAGGTTTTTCAACAAATGACTCAGCTGGTGAACAACAAGATGAAAGAAGATCAGAGGGTAGAGCATACAAGAGATAGAGAGGATGGGTGGGAAAGGGGCATGAGATGCAAAAACAGGAGAGAGAGAGAGAGAATATGAATGCCTGCATTGGGGGAGGGGGGGGGGGGGGGAGTTGTAGAAAAAAGCAGGAAACAATCTGAATGGGGAAGAAGTGGTGTGGACAGAAGAGAGAAGGAAAAATGTTAGGTGAGGCAGTACAAAACACGTTAGTGGAGATTTAGGCCAGGAGGACTGAAAAAGTAGAGAACATGCTGGAGAGACAATTCCCACAAGCATAGTTCAGAGTAACTAGTGTTGGAAGGGAGTATCCAAATGGATCCATTAGTGAAGCAGCTGTTGAAATCATTTGTGAGCCATTTGTGTTGGCAACTAGATGGCCGAGTTTACGATGCACCACAGTTTGGCGGTGGCCATTCATGCAAGTAGTCAGTTGGTTTCTTTTCATGCCCACATAGACTGCTGCACAATAATTGCAGTTGGTATATAACATGACTGCTTCCACACATGTCCCTGCTTCTTATAAGATTGGAAATGCCTGTTATTGGACTGCAGTAGGAGGTGGTGGATGGGTGTATGCGACATGTCTTGTACCTGGGTTGACCACAAGGGAATGATCCATGTGGTGCAGGGCTGGAGTAGGGATGGACAAAGATATTCTGTAGAGTGCTTGGGCAGCACTAGATGACTTTGGGTGATGTGGGTAGGAATTTGAGTAAGATATCCCTCTTCTCTGGGCTTGAAGTAAGGTAGTTGAAGTCCTGCTGAAGGATGTGGTTGAAATTTTCAAGGTCAGGCTGATACTGGCTGATCAGAGGAGTGCTGGTCAGTGTGATGTTTTGGTTTGTGTTTTGGTTTGTGGGGCACTCAACTGCATGGTTATCAGCGCCCGTACAATTTCCCAACCTTTGCTCAGTCCAATTTCGCCACTTTCCTGGATGATGATGAAATGATGAGGACAACACAAACACCCAGTCATCTCGAGGCAGGTGAAAATCCCTGACCCCACCGGGAATCGAACCGGGACCCCGTGCCCGGGAAGCGAGAACGCTACCACGAGCGGCGGACAACTGTGCTGGTCAGTGGCTGGTTAACAGATTTACTGGTGTTGGAGAAGGAGACAGCACGGATGGGCTTCCCGGATGGGCTTTGTACAATACGGTCTGTCAGTAAAGGCTCTGGTAATGTTATCTATATACAGGATGAGTCAGGAGGAAAGGTACATACTTTGAGGGTGAGAGTATTAGTGACTCTGAACAAAAAACTTCATATGGACATATGCCCTATTCCAAATGGTTTCTGAGTTAGAAGACATTTAATATCACTTTTGTACGTTTTTCTCGAATAACTTGAAAACCACACCCTCCAGCGAAAACATGTCACAGTACAAAATTAAATGATATTAAATTTCCTACAAAAAAGGTCCTATTCATTTTTTCCTCTAGAACTAATGGTTTGTGTGAAGAGAGCGTGAGAATGTTGAAAAACTCGCTCAATGCACGTGCACTGTATATTATGTAGTTTTTGTAGGCCAATTTGAGGTTTACAATGTTCCAGGAGTTTTTGTAGGTCAATTTGAGGTTTACAATGTACCACAGTAGTGTAGAGCAAGTTGAGACAAACAGTTTGATATGGGACACTTGTAGTCTATCAAGTCGGGAAACTACTTCAAATTGGCCTACAAAACTACATAAGCTACAGTGCATGCATGTCAAGCAAGGTTTTCAACATTCTCACGCTCTCTTTGTACAAACCATTAGTTCTAGAGAAAAAAATGATAGGACCTTTTTTGTAGGAAATTAAACATAGTTCAGTTTTGTACTGCAACACATTTTTTCTGGAGGGTGCAGTTTTCGAGTCATTCAAGAAAAACGTACAAAAGTGATATTAAATGTATTCTATTTCAGAAACCATTCAGAACAGGGTATATGTCCATATGAAGTTTTTTGTTCAGAATTACTAATACTATCACCCCTCAAAGCATGTACCTTTCCTCCTGACTCATCCTGTATATAGATAACTCTTGATTTCCACTGTATATGGAATGTGCAGGGGAGATGATGCAAAAGAACAGCTTTCAAAGTTGAGATACTATTGGTGATTGGAGAGCATGATATGACAGATGTATTTATGTAGCCATCAGAGAGGATGAGATTGGCACCTAGGAAGGTGGCTTGTAGAGTTGAAATGGATCAAGTGAAGCAGATTTGGGAGTAGGTATTGAGGTGTTGGAGGAAAGAACATTAGTTGTCCCTGCCAAGAGTCCAGATCATGAAAATACAATCGGTGACTCTGAACCAGACAAGGGGGTTTATGTGTTGACTTGATAGGAAGGATTCCTCCAGATGGCCCATAAATAAATTACTTATGATGGCGTGATGCAAGTGCCATGCATCCTGCATTCAAGAATCTCTCTTGCTTCACTGCCTTTCCGCATATCCTGTCCCATTACCTCCAGACTCCTTGTTGGTCACTGTATACACCAACTTCCCTGACACCTGTCGCTTTGTGGTCATGGAACACTAACTTTTCCAATGTCCTTCTAATACCAAACCCACCACATCTTTTCCTAATCATTCTAGTCAACCACATCTTGGGCCACAATTGCTTCACTTGCAGAGGCCAAATCTGTAAACAAATCAATGGTACTGTCGTGGGTACTCACGGTACTCACACGCCACCACCCTCTGACAACTTGTATACTGGCCATATGGAGGGATACTTCCTGTCCAGTTAACACCTACAGCTCCTTGCCTGGTTCGGATTCATTTTGGACATTTTATGATCTGGACTCATGGCAGGGACAACCTTTGCTCTTTCCTCTTCAATCTCAACACCTGCACACAAATGCCCTTCCTCTAGTGCTTCCAAACTCTAAATGTCACCTTCCTAAATGTCTGTCTCATCCTCTCAGGTGGCTCCATAAACATATCTGTTTATATCAAGTGTTCCAACCACCAACAGTGCCTTCAATTTGGCAGTTTTCTCCTGTTCCATGTCAAAAAGTCTCTCCCTTACAGCATTGTCATTTGTGGATGCCCCATCTGCTATGGAAACCAGGAGTTTTCGAAATATACAGAGAACCTTACTACGGCCTTTATTGACAGATGGTATCATACCCAGCCAATCCAAAAACAGATCTTCTGTGCCATCTCTGTCTCTGATGCCAGGAAAACTGTTAACTGGCTAACAATCAGCAGTGTTCTGATCACACAGTATCACCCTGGCCTTGAAGAGCTCAACCACATCCTTCATCAGGGTTTTGACCCTCTCACTGTGTAATGAGATGATTCTCACATAAATGGCCACTGCCAAACTGTAGTAAACTGCAAACTTGAACATCTAATTGCTGAACATGCTGCAAACTACAACACAAATGACTTCAACACCTGATTCACTGTGCAAGCAATTCCAGCACTAGTTTCTCTGAATTTTGCAGGTCAAAAATGTCTCTCCAGTATATCCTGCACTCGTTGCAACCCTCCTGTCTTAAACCTGTGCTAACCTATTTCACACTGCCTCACCTGACATTTTCCTTTCTCTATTCTGTCCACTCCACACCTTTCCCATACAGAATGTGTACTGCCTTCTTCTACATCTCTTCCCCCCCCCCCCAATACAGGCATTCACTCTGTACCCCTCTCCTTTTGCACTCCTCTCCCTGTCTCTCCCTTAATCTCAACTTTCCTTCACCAGAAACCCTCCCTCCTCTGTCTCTGATATGCTTCTACCCTCTCATCTCCTCTCATCTTCTCGTGCACTCAGAGAGTCATCTGTTGGGAAATCTGCCTCACACTAGCCTGCTACCCTCTTCTCATCTCGTGTATCCTTCCTTATCCCCTCCTCACCTCCAACTATCTAGGCACTGCTCCCATCGATAATTTTGTTGGAGCCACAGTTGTGTGCATTTGGATGTCTGTGTGGTTTTGTGTGTGTGAATGTGTGTACTTTTATTAGAGAAAGAGTGAGAGTTCCAAAGCTAGTGTGAATATTGTCTCCTGTTGCATATTTCTATGCACGTCTCATCAGTCAACTGTAGGTAAGTTGTTGCCTTTCCTTTATTTTACATAGCCAATGGCCTTGCCACAGTGGTAACATCGGTTCCCATCAGATCACTGAAGTTAAGTGCTGTCGGGTTAGGCTAGTACTTGTATGGGTGACCATCCGGTCTACCGAGCACTGTTGGCAACCGGGGTGCACTCAGCCTTGTGAGGAAAACTGAGGAGCTACTGGATTGAGAAGTAGCCACTCTGGTCTCAGAAACTGACATACAGCCAGGGGAGTGGTGTGCTGACCACACGCCCCTCCATATCTGCAGCCAGTGATGCCTATGGGCTGAGGATGACATGGCGGCCGGTCGGTACTGTTGGGCCTTCGTGGCCTGTTTGGGAGGAGTTTATTTTTAGTTTTATTTTACATATGTGTTATTAGATATATTAAACAAATGCTGTGGTTTTAAGACTTCATTAACTACCTGTAGGAATATGTTGCATACCAAGTATCATATTTGTTAGAGAATACACAGTCTGTGGCCAATTTTTTAGACACATTACAGTTTTTAAGCAAATTTTGATTTATGTGTAATGAAATTTGTTTTTTAATACATAAATTGTAATGAAATGATTATGTGTAGTCCATTTCATAACTAAGGTGATACAACAAATAAGTAAAATGTACTATTTGTTGAAAATATTTTATTTCAATGATTACAACAAAAATTAAAATATTGTGGAAGTGAAAACATTAGTTTTAATATCTTGCTGAGCCACCTTTTGCAACTATGAGAGCCTTAATATGGCATAGCATGCTGTCGCTGCAGGACTGTACAGTCTCCTGCATTTGTGGATGATGATACCATACATGGATAATCTTCTCTAAGACCTGTGTTTTTATTGTGATGACATCTTTTGCCACCTCCCTCTTCATTAATTCCCATACCTTTCCTATGGGGTTCATGTTGGGAATATTACCTGGTCAGTCTAACAGAGGATTTAACTGATCTGGCTGTGGGACTGGGAGCTACATCCCGCATAAAAATAAATGTTTCCCCACCAAGGAACCATTCTCTGTGGTGTGGTATTAACCATTTTTGTAGGACTTCCTTGTACTGGTCTTGCCTCATTATGCGTTTAACCACGTAAAGACATCCTGTACCCTTGCCACAAATGACAGACAAAATCATCACCTTAGTTGCACATTTTACAGTCTGAATAATGCAGTCAGTATGAAATTTTTCTCCTGTTCAACGGCACACATGCTTTCATTGCTGAAGCATACCTGTAAAAATCAAGAAACATAATTAATACATTATGAATAAATCTACATAGATTATATCATATCATAAATAACAGTTTTAAAGTTAAATTGCTGATCTCCAGAAGTCCACATCCTTATTACACCACTATTTAGCCCACTTCAGATGTTTCGCTTCCATTTTGGCTGTTAAGTTTGGTTTTCTAGCGGGTCGACAGGTCTTGAAATCAATATCCTTCAACTTTCTGCAAATAGTGCATTCAGATGCATTCACATGAGCCTCTTACAGTTCAGATTTTATCTGTTTCATTGTTGCAAATCTATTTTCTAGGCAAATTCTTTTGAGAAATCTTTCTGACTTTCGGATGGAAATTGGTTTTCTTCCACATTTATTCTTCTTTCTGGGACTCAGTTCTTTACCTGAATTAATTTTATTCTTTATACACTTCACGCCAGCTTCTGACATTTCCAACCTTAGTGAAATTTCCAAATTGGAATACATTTTCCTATTAACGAGGGCTTTGACCTCAGCTTTTTTATGTGGTGAAATGTCCCCTCTTTTACCAATTTTTAAAGGTCACAATTAGTAACATCTGGCTGTTAAACAATCAGTTGAGATGTCGATATTATGAAATTGATAATCAAAATGAACAAAGTATTATGTCATTTACATGTGAGAATGCCATTGAACAGGTCCTTTCCTGTACACTGTACTCTGCACATTGATACCTACAATAAGTCAACAATCCAATGTCTTCCCTCCAGTCTTCCAGTCAAGAATGGTTTGCAATAAGATCAATCAGTTGCCAGTAAGCCTCAGCAGTACTTACAGTACTTATCAGGGATCACTGATTCCTTCTCGTGTTGTAAAGATTGTGCTCAAACCCACCATGGACTGGGGTGAGTTTCTTCATGCATTTGAAAATAAGAAAAGAAAACAATGAGCAACATATAACACAAAACAAAGTAGAATAGAAGAAGCATTCGGTAATGTCTAGAGCACAATTGTTTGCTAATGTCGGCAGTATTGTAAATGTGGTATTAGGTCATAACCTCTATTGGTATCTTTGGCAGCCACAGTTCAAAACATCCCCATCTAAAACTGCTGCAGCCTGTGTCACAGTACATGTGAATTAACTTTCCAATAAGAATAAAATTAATTTGCTGAATAAAATGGATTTTTCTTCATTATTTCTGTAACTGTTTTCTTAAATGCATTAATGTTCTTTATTTAGCTGATATTGTATGAAAGAAAGTTGAATAGGTACATCCTTATGCACACTATAATTTTCTTGTAATGACTTGACTTGTGTTGAATTTTTCTTAGTTTTCAACAGTTTCTCATTTTCTATTGATGTACCTATGAGTAGTGTTTTTCTTGATGTGTGTGTTCAGTGTTTCTCAATAGTCACTGTTCGGAAAGCCCTTTTCTGTATCTCATCATATTTACTGAAATTCCTCATAGGTCTAGTCCATATGATGTAATGGATTCAAAGTGTACAAATTAATACATTTTAAGAACTTCGGTACTCACAATTCTGGCTAACTTTTGTAATGCATAACAGACTGAGTTTACTTTACTACATATTGTACTGATGTGTTCTGTACATGTCAATTTATTATTGAGGTGAATATCCTGAAATTTTACAAGCATCCTACAACTGAACAAAGCCTACTATCTGCTTTATGTACAGCTGAACCTCTGTGGTCAATCCGTTTCATATCCTCACAAATTCTTAAATCAAACTACTTGTCTGAGTTGACTAACTCCAACTGTAACTCACTAATACTGTCCTCATGTGATACTCTGGTTCTGCAGTTTGCAAAATATGCAGTTTTACATTTCTGAACATTGAAAGCAAGTTGTCAGGCTTTTCACAGCCTTGAAATCTTGGAAAGATCTTTAAGAACATATGCTGGGTTAGGTTGTGGCAGCAGAGAATGTTGGACTAACAAGTGCTAGTAAACATGCATACCGAAACTTGAGATGCCACCATCTTGTTGAGCTACTCTTTTAAGTGAACACAAGAGCAAATCAACAATCTCTGATGTATCAAACATGCAGTAAGTTTAAGAAGTGTTGTAGTACTATATTGCTAATAACTCAACATGAGTTAGTATTCAAAATGATACCTGCTTGATCCCCACTACATGCCCTTGAAGTAATGAGAATTATCGCTTGTATATACCAGATTGTTTCAATCTGCAGGCAGCCTTATCTTCTTGATAATTAGCATTTCAACTTGATAGAGCATAGGGGTAAAAGCACTTTGCTCAAATTTAAAGTAAAAAGTAAGTTCTTAACATCTCGTCTCCTGCCATTTCAGTTAACAAATGTCTAGCTAATGTTCCTGCATCATGAAAAACATCTATAAAACTAAAACAAATGAGAACTATAAAATTACATTCCCTTACTAATTCTGATTGTGCATTATCATCATCATCATAATATCATAATCATAATCATCAAATTGCCCTTCTTATTTGATTCGCCACATAGCAATCTTGAGCAAAAGTAAACTACAATATCTGAAAAGATTAGCTGCTTTTCTGCAAAATCATGTATGTATGGAGTACTGCTATGTCTATTCATCTTGCACCTACATTGTTGAGAAAAAATAGCAAATAGAAGTGCAACAGAATGTATATTTAAGTAATGTTACTTATTATCCATGATATTTTGAATAAATATAGACATCTGTGAGAAACTGTTCAGATTCATCACAGTATTCTTTATTTTACATGTTTTGCAGATCTGATGATGAAATTGTTCTTGGAAAATGGCATTCTGTGAAAGTGAATAGACAAGACCGTGAAGGAACACTGCAGCTGGATAATGGTGCTTTAACCAGTGGAGAATCAGGATTGCCTCTTGTTGAACTAAACCTTGAGCTTCCATTGTACATTGGAGGAATCCCGTAAGTTTGTTTGTCTTCCTAGTAGTCTAAACTTCTTGGCAATAAACAAGCCCTAAGTCTTCAATCACTTTACTCTGGAGGAAGAAATAAGTCTCATTGGCTACTTGCATTTTTGGACATGCAGTGCAAAAAATGACTAATTATTTGAGTGTCCAGCAGTAAATTTCAGCTGTGGAGGTGAAAATGTAAAGGATGTTTGCCTTGAATTCAAACATATTGAAGGATGTATGCTAGCTACGTGCACATACTAAATGACGAGAGAGTTGAAGTTTGATTAATGATAGTACAAGGAAATTATTTTTAAAAATTGTGTGGGAGAGAAGCGCTGAAAGAATCCAAAAGCATAATTTTATCTGTCAAATTGTACAAAATATCACAGGAACTTTTGGTTTTATGCAAAATCAGTTTAGAGATTGAATATATTCAGTCACAGTTCAGACTAGAAAATGATTAAATGACGGCCAAAATTTTAAACTCTGCCTTTGGAAGTTGTATTGCAGATGAATTGTACCAGAGACCCTTCTATTGATCATTACATGAATACGAAAATAGGAGCTATAAGAATAAGTGATTACAAATTTCAAACACAATTGGTGTCACTGAATAATGGAAAACCAATAGGATATACTGTAATTCTACATTGGTTGAAACCTTACTATAAGATAAATGATTTCTGCTTGTTGGCAAGAGGAATAGGTTCTGTAGCTGCTAATATGGTTGGTATGCTTTACCCCTTATCACATAAAGGTCTGTACATTCAGATACAGTTTTCACAATTGTTTGCATAGCTTCATAAATGAATGTTTTGCTGTTAATCTCCCTTAGATGTAAATCCCTTAAAAACTAATCCAGAATACGTTGTTCCTCAAAAATTGTAAATGTGGTATCTCCAGTTGCACATTTTATTTAAAATTTATTAAGCCCTGCTCTCTGTAAAGAAAAAAAAAGCTATTTAATTGACACTAACAAGTACAAATTGTTTTTGAGCCATAGTAACAGCATTATTAATCTTGACATGAAAGCAGTGTTGGTTTACTGACTGGGCATTTTCTTCAAGAACAGTAATAAGTATCACTAATGTATTACAGTAGCCTTATTAACATTTCAGATCAAAAGATAACACCTCTGTTGGCTTAGATGGAGCAGTACAACAATTTATTGTCAATGGAAACTCCATAGGTGACTTCAGAACTTCTGGTTTACCACAGTGGACAGGAATACCATGTTCCCAAAGCCACTGTGTGCATGGTGGTGTGTGTCAACCCATGTTACAGGAGTATACTTGTCTTTGTCCAGAACCTTACTCAGGGAGGTTCTGTGAAAATGGAAGTAAGTAATTGAAAATAGGAGTAAATGTTAAAAGTTCTCTTCTAGATTTCCAGTAAGTTAATTCCATCATCAAAAGAGCTTAATTTTTTTGCCTCTAACTGATATGGTAATGGATACTCAAATAAAACTGTGAAGAATTAAGTTTTCTATTAAATTGGAGATGGATCTGATATATATAACAGATGTACATTTGAGGAAGGGAAGGGGAGTGGAGGTGAGAATGCAGGATACTTTTCCTTCTTTTTGTCAAGGGTGTCCTATAGCTGTCACCACATCCTGCATCTCTGTCACCAAACATCTCAACATCGCCATTCTTCCTCATCCTTTTCTCTCCTTTTTTTCTTGGATTCCCCTTAGCCACTGTTATCATGGTATTCTTCTTCTTCTTTTTCCATTAGGCTGCCATGAAAGTGCTGCTTGACCATGAGTCCTATTCAATTCTTTTGACATTCACTAACCATCCTAGCTGTCTTCTTTCAATTCTATTCATAATATCATCTTTTCTCATATGTCCTCATTTCTCATGCAGTCAAGTCAGGAAATTCTACATTCTGTTCTCACGTTGTCCATTTCTAAAGTTCTATGTCTTTTTATTTCTTTCCATGAGTTCCTATCACTCACTCCCATTACTTGTTATTGGTTCCATGGTGGATTTGTATAACTGCATTTTAACCTTTAAACTCATTTTTGAGAACCAAACTAAAGACTTCAATTTGTGGATAGCCAGTCTTCCCTGTCCAATCCATTGTTGGACATCCCTGTCAAATCTACCATCACATATCATATAAAACTGACTCTTTACACACTTTTCAAGTCACATAGTGCTTAGAGCCTTTTGAATCATCTTTACACACTTTAATTTGATGTCCACCAATGTCTAAGTTACTTTTCTCCTTTCGCAAACATAGGTATACTAACTTCTCAAAAGTATTTTTCAAACACCACTTTTTATATTCTTCCAATAATGTCCTCAGCAGTTTACAATATGTCCTCTTCATAGTTTGCTGCAACAATCTGACCATCAGTATAGAATTGTATGTACATGAACTAGTTCCCTGCTTCTATTCCCATGCTCATGGACTTTTCATACCAGAGATCCAGTGCTTTCTACACATATATCTCAAATATTGGAAGACAGACAACACCCTTGTTTCAGTCCTTTAATTATTCTGAAGACCTCTGTACAACTTTCTTTTGCTACTTTAATGGCATATTCTTCTTACATGTAGAGGTTTATGATTCTTCTTACATAAGTTTTTGGCAGTTCCCCTGACCACAGCACCTCAAACAACATCTTCAGTGTCACCATGTCATACGTTCTCTCAAGACCTATAAAGACCTCAAGTGACTGCTTGAATTCCTTTACAGTCTCTTCTCAATGATCTGTCTTAGGGTGAAGATATTGTATACACTTTATCTGCCTCTTTGAAAGCCACTTTATTTCTCCACTTCCGTTATAATCTTCTCCATTCTTAATTTTAAAAATTTCACATACAGCCTGCTAATTGAAGTTGTGGCACTTATGCCATGGTAAATTGCTACAGACTTTCTTGTTTCATTTTGTTGTATGCTTTTCCACTATTATTTAAATATGTATCTATGTTTACCTTTTGTGACACACACTGATGTTAAAATTGTGTATTTTATGTGTTGTGTTGTTTGTGGGGAAGAGATCATGTATTTTATGTCATTATCCACAATAAGACATGTCAAGTTGCAGACAGGCACAGTTAAGTGACCCTTGCATAAAGCTTTCAGGCACAGCCTTCATCAGCAAAAGACACACACACACACACACACACACACACACACACACACACACACATACAAGCAAGCACACCACATGCACACATGACTGCAAACTCCAGCATCTCGTGCCAGCCCAAGATGGTCTGTGACTGAAACTGGTTGATAAATCAGCTAATGGTCAAACATGCATTTTATACATGTAATGGCAGCATAGTGTATAAACTCTATATAAGTGCACAAGTTTCTACTAACTTTAACTTATCGCCATTGTTGTGTCATTTTATGCCTTTAATCAACATAGGTGGCACATGCTCATCTAAAGAATAATGCACAGCAAGGTTCAATTTTGCCCACAGTTCCTCTATATCCATCACACTTCATTTAAATTATGGCCATTTGTTTTGTAAGTAAGAGATTAATGGCTCTTTATCTGTTCTGTCAAATATAAAAATGCTTTTATCCTCTTGGTGGATTTATTGACTCTAACAGTCATTCACATAGATGGTTTTGTGGCTATCACT